>NC_090227.1:12157539-12496289 GCF_024489055.1 Chanodichthys erythropterus | reverse complement strand
AAAGAACAATTATGTTTGTTCACACTGTAGTATAGGGTCCAATTCTCACTTTTAACAAACTATTAACTACAACTTTTGCCTTCAATAAACTCCTAATTACTTCTTATTAACAGTGAGTAAAGCAGTCGTTAAGTTTAGATATTGGGTAGGATTAAGGGATGTAGAATATGGTCATACAGAATAAGGTATTACTATGTGCTTTATAAGTACTAATAAACAGCAGATATCCTAATAATATGCATGCTAATAAGCAACTAGTTAATAGTGAGAATTGGACCCTAAATTAAAGTGTTACCGTTTGTATTAACAAAATGTTTTATTATCATTAATATTATTTTGTATTAGGATATTATTTTAATGACAACAAAACACCCCCCACACACTTTTTTAATGTAACATAATATCATTGTAATTACAGTAAAGCAAGCTAATACATAAATATTTAAATATGAAAGCTTTTATACATATATAAATGTTGATATAACGAATAACATTTCACTAACATGTAAAGGAAAAAGTACTTTTTCCCCCAATTATTATATTATATCAGTTCACTCCACTCCAGGTCAGTGAAGACTCCAGAAGAACAGGAGATAAGGTCGGAGATGGAGGGCTGCAGCACTACAATGGAGCCAGAAGACAAACCAAGACAGGCAAGGCAGGGATGGAAGTCCCGAAATTGAGCTTCAGTCTTCCAAATCAGTTTGAAGGCCTGGGGTGGAGCACACACTAAGACGAGAGCACCCTGGCAACTGAAGTAGAGGCACAATCCAGGTTATAGAACCTGACAAATGTGTGTGGTGAGGACCATCATGCGGCATCACAAACTTCTTGTAGGGAGACCCCTGATGACAAAGCTCTGGAAGCCACCATACTCCTGGTTGAGTGGGCTTGGACCATCAAAAGTGAAGGCTGGCCGGCCGACTCATAGGCAAGTGATATAGCCTCAACTATCCATTTGCTCATAGTTTGCTTAGATGCAGGGTACCCTTTTTTGGGTGACCCGAAACATGAACAGTTGTTTAGTCTTACGCCACATGGCAGCTCTGTGGAAATACACATCCAAGGCCCTAACCGGGCAAAGCAGATTTAGTTTTTCCTGGTCTGCATTAATGAACGGAGGAGAACAAAAGGCCTGCAACACAATAGATCCACCCACATTAGTAGGAACTTTTAGAACATAACCTTTCCTAGGCTAAAGCAAGGCTTTCACCATGCCCGGAGCAAAGGGCCTGTAAGTACTGACAGGGCCTGTAAGTCACCAACTCTCTTAAGAGAAGATGGCAGCCACATAAACATTAAAGGTGGAAGGGGATAAACCTGCATCAAAACACTCTTGCAGAAATTCCAGAACTGAACTAACTGGGCAGTTTACTGGTTCCAATGGACAACCCCCACACCAAGAAGTGAAAATCACTTCAGGGCATAAAGTCTCCTTGTGGAGGGAGCTCTGGAGTGGATTATGGTCTCTACAACCTCAGATGGGAGGCCCGAATCTATGAGATGGGCCCCCTCAGAGGCCAAGCGCATAGTTTCCATAACTCCGGGCGGGGGTGAAGGAGTGAGCCCCCCACCTGAGAGAGAAGGACCCTCCTGACAGCGTCGCCGAAAAGGAGAGGTGGGTAGAGTATCCAAAAACTATAGTAAAAGTAAAAGTACAAGTACTTATAAAAATATTTACTCAAAGTAAAAGTAATAATCTTAATAGTTACTTGAGTAAGAGTAAAAAAAGTATCCAATGAAAAAACTACTCAAGTAGCTAGTTGCTAGTTACTTTGTAACATATATACAGTGGGTACGGAAAGTATTCAGACCCCCTTAAATTTTTCACTCTTTGTTATATTGCAGCCATTTGCTAAAATCATTTAAGTTCATTTTTTCCTCATTAATGTACACACAGCACCCCATATTGACAGAAAACACAGAATTGTTGACATTTTTGCAGATTTATTAAAAGAGAAAAGGGCTCTGGCTGGGCCATTCAAGAACAGTCACGGAGTTGTTGTGAAGCCACTCCTTCATTATGTTAGCTGTGTGCTTAGGGTCATTGTCTTGTTGGAAGGTAAACCTTTGGCCCAGTCTGAGGTCCTGAGCACTCTGGAGAAGGTTTTTGTCCAGGATATCCCTGTACTTGGCCGCATTCATCATTCCCTCGATTGCAACCAGTCATCCTGTCCCTGCAGCTGAAAAACACCCCCACAGCATGATGCTGCCACCGCCATGCTTCACTGTTGGGACTGTATTGGACAGGTGATGAGCAGCGCCTGGTTTTCTCCACACATAGCGCTTAAAATTAAGGCCAAAAAGTTCTATTTTGGTCTCATCAGACCAGAGAATCTTATTTCTCACCATCTTGGCAAACTCCATGCAGGCTTTTATGTGTCTTGCACTGAGGAGAGGCTTCCATCGGGCCACTCTGCCATAAAGCCCTGACTGGTGGAGGGCTGCAGTGATGGTTGATTTTCTACAACTTTCTCCCATCTCCTGACTGCATCTCTGGAGCTCAGCCACAGTGATCTTTGGGTTCTTCTTTACCTCTCTCACCAAGGCTCTTCTCCCCGATAGCTCAGTTTGGCCAGACGGCCAGCTCTAGGAAGGGTTCTGGTCATCCCAAACGTCTTCCATTTAAGGATTATGGAGGCCACTGTGCTCTTAGGAACCTTAAGTGCAGCAGAATTTTTTTTGTAACCATGGCCAGATCTGTGCCTTGCCACAATTCTGTCTCTGAGCTCTTCAGGCAGTTCCTTTGACCTCATGATTCTCATTTGCTCTGACATGCACTGTGAGCTGTAAGGTCTTATATAGACAGGTGTGTGGCTTCCCTAATCAAGTCCAATCAGTATAATCAAACACAGCTGGACTCAAATGAAGGCATGTTATTATTTAGATAGATATTTAAATTATTATTATTATCATATTTGGATATTTTTGCAACAAACAGAAGAGACAAGCATTATTTCTGGCATCTGTAGCCCGAATATCATTGCATGTCCTTTGATTTGTATAATGATAACGTATACAGCTACAATTGAAAAAAAGAAAGAGAGAAAACAGAGAGTGTTCATTTCATTCTCTTTGAACAATGTTAGCTTATTTACTGTATAAATTAAGATATATGTCCAATAAAAAAGGGTAAATAAATGCTACATACTTTGTTATTGAGGTGTAATAATCTGTTTGGTTGTAAAATGTAAGCTGCATGAATTGAAATCAAATGAAATTGATACGTGTGGAATTTTTCACGTACAGCATACACAGTTCAACTAATAAAGATATTCATCGCTGGCAAACAATAGGAAACATTTGCAGATTTGCTTTTATTTGACGTCGATCCACTGCCACTTCTTCCAACGCTCTGAAGTGAAAACTACTTCAGACGATTCAGTGCGTGCAGGGAACTAAACAAATCATTCAAACTGATTCCCAAACCAGTTTTACCAACTTGTTTGATCAAGACTTTGAACAGAATCTACTCAAAAGAGAGATTAATTTGTGAATGGGGCATTGTTCATGAAAAAAAAAGAGACTTGGAATAAACTACACATTTCTTAACATGTATACATTATTGCATTATGCATTAAAATAAAGTAACGAGAGGAACGTCAGCGTAGTGAAGTAAAAGTACAGATTTTTCATTAGAAATGTACTCAAGTTAAAGTAAAAGTACCCACATTTAAATCTATTCTAAAAAGTAATAAATTTTCCCAAACAATACTCAAGTAAATATAACGAAGTAAATGTACTTCGTTCTTGGCATCAGGAAATGTTCGTCTAATGGACTTTAATGGTGAACTTCATGTTTCTCGGCCAGCCAGTCAATGTTCAACCTGGGGGTGGAAGAAACCGCAGTGGTTGCTTCCAACCCCTGCAATGAAGCACTGGACCGAGCAGGTGAGGGTAGAGATAGGACGCGGCCTGTCTCAAACCCCTCTGCAAGGTCCGTCTGCAAAGCCCATAACAAGAGCCTTCGCTGTGCCTCAGCAGCAGCGGGACCCAAGCCGCGGGGAATGCGAGCCGAGGCACCCTCCACAAATAGTGCCCTGCAGGAGCAGAGCGTTCTCAATGACAACTGCTCACAATGTTCACAAACAGTCCTAGAGCGCTTGCTGAAGACAATAAAGCGCTGTTTGGTTTGGGTGTGCTTTATAGTTTCCTGGTCATGACGTCACCCACCTATGATGTTCCGTCACACCATTGGACTGATTTCACATGTGCTTCACGACGCAATCACGCAGAACCGTTCCTACAGTGTCTTCGACACAGCATGAGATTTGAGATCTCATGTACTGTTGAGATCTCATGAAGAGCAGATTCCCTTGAAAGGGAACTCAGGGGGCTAGTGAAGAGCACAACCTTAGGCTCGAGATCTTTCTCAAAAAAAGATTAGGAGCTCTGGGGCTGGAAAAGATTTGGAAAATAGAGCTCCAGAGGCCTCATTGATCTGAACCTCACAGATTTGAGGATAAAGTTCTGTGACAAAAAGCCTGTAATACTCAAAATAGTTTGTTTGTGTACATGAACATGTGTATGTGTGAGGATGCATGCGTATGCATGTATCCATACATGCACAGGTCTGAGGCCTTTATTTTTTGCAAGTCCACATGTACATATGTGAACATGAACATGACAAACACACTCCTGAACACTAACTGTTTCTCTGATTTTTAACTACCCCATTCATTTTCAATGGGCGGTCAATTTTGGCCAATGTAAGCTCAAATCAATGAGGCCTACAATCAATCAGTTTTAAAAATAAATACAAAACCTTTCCTAATTTAAAGACAAAAAGTTGAAAAAAAAGATTGAATTCAATATTTGGTGATAAAATAGCATAACAAGGATTTATTGCTTCTTCTTTTTTTTTTTTTTTTTTTTTTCTGTAGGCCATTCATTTTTGACTGTGAATACCACAAGTTTGACTTTGTGCCATTTTGTACAAAATAAAAGAACTTCAAAACTGGGTTATGTAAGCTCAGATAAAAAAAAGGCCTATGATTGATCAATTCCAAAAATAAATACAAAACCTGTCCTAATTGAAAGAAAACAAGTTGACAAAAAAGATTAAACACAATATTTGGTGATGATGTAGCATAATGAGATATTTATATATTTATTAGCATTTTTTGTAGGCTGGTCATTTTTCACAAGTGTTACAATGTGAAAAATAAATAAATAAACAAATAAATAAAACAAAATACAAAAAGTCACAAAACATTTTTGGGATGTTATTAGACTCTGGGTGAGAAAAGTCCGGAAATTTTAGTCCAATGCAATAACATTAACTAGCAATTTCAGGTGGGAAAATCCTCTCTGGCTCAGGCTTAACATAACATGAGGGTTAAGCCTGCTCAAAAGTAATAATTCATAAAAATGGCCCTTGAGGGTGCGATTTGCCTTGGTTAGTGGGACGACTGCTAGGTCCTTTTTTTCTTTTTCTTTTTTTCTTTTTTTTTGGATCGATCAAAACCAAAGTTAAGATAATCCAAAATATGGTGACTATGGTGCACAGAAAAAGCGAACATGCACCACTATAACATTAAAGTTAAACTGAAAACTGACAATGGACTACAGAAACAAATATATATATATATATATATATATATATATATATATATATATATATATATATATATATATATATATATATATATATATATATAGAACTATATATACACATAGTAGAAATTACAACTAACCAGAAACAGGTCTAGAGGAAACTATACACAGGAAGAATGATAAAATGGAACAAAATACAAACGAAGAAAGCTTTAGTACAAAAGTCTTTTTTTTCCCTTGCCTGGCTGTACATTATCACTTTTATAAACCCCAGGACCCCATCACTAACATTTGAACTGACTGTAGATTATATTTGGTTATTACATGACTACTTCTATAAATAAATAAATAAATAAAATTCAATTAAATTAAAAAAAAATATTTTTTAATAAAATATCGAGTTTATATTTTCTGCATGGGTTCCTCAAGTTTAACAAATCACATTGGTTACATTTCTGTCTGTAGGTCTCCGTAACCCCCATTTCTCTCCATTTCCAGACATATATATATTTCCTTTTTTTATTGGCTCAATATGGTTGTCAGAGATAAAGTTCACCCCGCTGAAATTTTCTGTTAAAAGAGAAAAGCGTAGCAAGCTCCCACAGTGGGGTGGACCACCAGGTAGATGTTTACCATTGACAGGATTACAGTGTCAAACATTGTCACCATCTCTCATTTAACCAACTCAAATAAAATGTATGAATGTATTGTTGAAAATTGTTGATATTTTTGGTATGTAGATAAATTATTTTTTGCCAAAAAAAATAAATAAAAAAAAATCCACAAATGGTGATCATTCAAAGACGTTAAATTATTGTGGCAAACAATTTGAAATAGCTGTTTTCTGTTTTAATATATTTTAAGATGTAATTTATTCCTGTGCAAAGCGGAATATTTAGCAGCTATTAATCAAGTCACCGGTGTCACATGATTCTTCATGAATCATTCTAATATGCTCATTTGGTGGAAAAGAAACATTTCTAATAAATATTTCAGTTGAAAATGGCTGTGCTCCTTAATATTTTGGTGGAAACCATGATACTTTTTCAGGACCTTTTCATAAATAGAAATCTCAGAACAGTATGTATTTTAAACACACACACACACACACACACACACACACACACACACACACACACACACACACACACACACACACACTGAGTGTCTAACTCTGATGACTGAATGTCTAACTCTGCATAGCATAATTGAATGCACTGATGACGTGTGATGTCTGTCCGAGCAGGGTGCACGGATGTATGGAAATACAGGCAGGTAGGACATAAGACATAACTGACAATATGTTTCACAAAGATACTCAGTGATACAGGCATTTTGACATAATTCTGTGTGAATTTACCTGTTCAAGTGCAAGAAGATGTGAAACAGAATTTGATTCAGTAGGCTTTTCACACTCTGTCTGAGAGGCTACTTCTGTCATGATGAATCACAGGAAGCAATTGCAAGTTACAAGGTTTATTGTAGAGAGAAAACAGAGATGGACACAAACAGTCGATGAATGGTGCAGGCTTCCAGTGACGCAGGGACTGAGATGATCCGTTGGTGGTGAGTGAAGGTGACGAGAAGTGACGTGACGATAAATCCAGGGTCCAGACATAGAACGAGCAACGTAGACAACCAACTGGACTGAAGACGAGATGAACAGGAACTCCGGTCAGGAACAGACGAAACACTCACGACACAGGACACCAAACAACGATCTGACAATGGAGATGAGAATGAGGTGAGTATATATAGGGGAGTGAATGAGCAGCAGGTGATGGGATGATGAGCGGCAGCTGGATCCGCTGATGAGCCGCGTGGCCTGGACACGCCCACAAACACACTCGCACACACACAAGCACAAACACACCCACAGCTGTCAAAACACAGAGCACGCGACAAGAAGGAAACAATGTATCTGTGAACCGTGACAGTACCCCTCCTCCTAGGGACGCCTCCTGGCGTTCCCCGACTCCCTTACCTGTCGATTGAAATCATCGATAAGGGTGTGATCCAGGATGTCTCTGGCAGGAACCCAACTTCTCTCCTCCGGTCCGTAACCTTCCCAGTCCACCAAGTACTGAAATCCACGTCCCCTCCGCCTCGAGTCCAGAATACGGTTGACCGAATAGGAAGGTTCCCCATCTACGAGTCGCGGCGGTGGGGGAACCGGAGCAGGCGGATTAATATTGGAATGAAAAACGGGTTTGATCTTGGATACATGGAAGGCGGGATGAACTCTCCTGTACGCTGGAGGAAGTTTGAGGCGGACTGCCACCGGACTAATGATCTTGGTGACAGTAAACGGACCAATAAATTTGGGAGCAAGCTTATTAGAGACGGATCGGAGAGGAATGTTCTTAGTTGAAAGCCACACTTTTTGACCAACGACATATACGGGAGGCCTTGACCGGTGGCGATCGGCCTTGGCCTTGGTGCGCTCCCTCACTTGGAGAAGAGTCTCTCGGGCTCTCGTCCAAGTGCGGTGACACCTCTGGACAAAGGCGTGAGCAGAGGGGACCGCGACTTCGGATTCCAGACTAGGAAAAATAGGTGGCTGGTAACCTACGCTACACTCAAACGGAGATAGGCCCGTGGACGACACTGGTAAAGTATTGTGCGCGTACTCCACCATCGAAAGTTGCTGACTCCAGGAGGAAGGATTCTTAGAGACCAGACATCGCAACGTTCGCTCCAAATCTTGATTGGCTCTCTCAGTCTGGCCATTGCTCTGGGGGTGAAACCCTGAGGACAAACTAACCGTCGCCCCCAGCAATCTACAAAACTCCTGCCAAAATCTGGACACAAACTGGGGACCTCTGTCAGAAACCACGTCTATCGGGAGGCCATGAAGCCGAAAGACGTGGTCAATGACTGTAACCGCTGTCTCCTTGGCTGATGGTAATTTGGGCAAGGGAATGAAATGAGCCGCCTTCGAGAATCGGTCCACTACGGTCAAAACAACCGTGTACCCTTGGGAGGGTGGGAGGGCGGTGATAAAATCTAGCGAAATATGTGACCAGGGTCTCGAAGGGACTGACAGCGGTTGAAGCAACCCATCCGGGGAACGATTGGAAGTCTTGCCAACGGCACAAGCTGAGCAAGCCAATACAAAATCGCGGACGTCCCGAGCCATGAGAGGCCACCAGAATCGTTGCTTGACTAAAAATTTAGTTCGACTGACTCCTGGATGACACGCTACGTTGGAGCAATGACCCCATTGAATGACCACGGACCGTAGTTGCTCCGGCACGAATAAGCGGTTCGGTGGACACTCGGGCGGAGGCGTTACCCCTTCTAGAGCCAACTTGACTCTCGATTCGACCTCCCATGTGAGAGTGGAGACCACTAACGTCTCAGGTAAAATGCACTCGGGAGTAGACGGGCGTTCGGAACGATCAAAAATACGAGACAAAGAGTCGGGTTTGATGTTCTTAGAACCCGGGCGGTACGAGAGAGTAAAATCAAAACGTCCGAAAAAAAGTGCCCACCGAGCCTGCCTGGAGTTCAACCTTTTGGCAGTTCTGATATATTCTAAATTCTTGTGGTCGGTCCATACAATGAAAGGCACCCCAGAACCCTCCAACCAATGGCGCCATTCCTCCAAAGCCAACTTGACTGCCAGCAACTCCCTATTACCAATGTCGTAGTTGCGTTCGGCGGGAGACAATCGATGAGAAAAAACGCGCACGGGTGCATCTTATCGTCTGCGGAAGAACGCTGGGATAACACTGCTCCTACCCCCACCTCTGATGCGTCGACCTCTACCACAAACTGCCGTGATGGATCAGGGGCAACAAGAATGGGGGCTGAAACGAAGCAGGCCTTCAGTTTGGCAAACGCAGCCTTGGCTGCGTCTGACCACCTGAACGTAGTTTTGGGAGAGGTCAAGGCAATCAGAGGCGAGGCTAGTTGGCTGAAGTTGCGAATGAACCGCCGGTAAAAATTGGCGAACCCCAGAAACCTCTGTAGGGCCTTACGGGAATCTGGACTTGGCCAATCCACCACAGCCTTAACCTTCTCAGGATCCATGCGCACTCCCTCAGTCGACACGATGTACCCTAGGAAAGGAACAGACTGTGCATGAAAAACGCATTTCTCCGCCTTGACAAAAAGCCCATTCACTAACAACCTCTGAAGCACTCGTCGAACGTGCTGAACATGCTCCTGGAGAGATGAGGAAAAAATCAATATGTCGTCCAGGTAGACATATATGAACTGATCAACCATATCTCTCAGCACGTCATTGACGAGTGCCTGGAAGACCGCTGGGGAGTTGGAAAGCCCGAACGGCATAACCAAGTATTCAAAGTGCCCCCTGGGGGTGTTAAAAGCGGTCTTCCATTCATCCCCCTTCCTGATGCGAACCAAATGATAAGCATTTCTTAAATCCAATTTTGTGAAAATGGACGCTCCCTGCAACCTCTCGAAAGCTGAAGACATTAACGGCAAAGGATAGGTATTCTTTACCGTAATGTTGTTCAGCCCCCGGTAGTCAATACAAGGTCGCAGGGACCCGTCCTTCTTCCCCACAAAAAAGAACCCCGCCCCCGCTGGAGAAGAGGAAGGGCGGATGAACCCGGCTGCCAGTGAATCAGAAATATATTTCTCCATGGCCTCCCTTTCAGGAACCGAAAGGGAATATAACTTGCCTTTAGGCGGAGACTTTCCTGGCAATAAGTCTATAGCACAGTCGTAGGGACGGTGCGGAGGAAGAGAAGCAGCCCTAGACTTACTGAACACCTCCTTCAGGTCGAGGTACTCAACGGGCACGTTAGACAGATCCACTGCTTCCTCCTGTAAAACAGAAACAGAAACGGACGAACAGGCAGAGACAAGACAAGACTTATGACACTGCTCGCTCCAGGCCACGATGGAGTTCTGGATCCAGTCTACCCGGGGGTTGTGTCGGATCAGCCACGGATGACCAAGGACAACGGGGGTCTGTGGAGAATCAAAAATGAAAAAGGTAGTCTGTTCTGTGTGATTTCCGGCGGTGATCAGGGTGACGTTCTCGGTGCTGTGAAAAATAGTGGGGAGACTCTGTCCATTGAGTGCGTGCACGGCGATACTGTTGGTGAGAGGTCTGAAGGGAATGTGAAGTCTTATGGCAAGAGATTTGTCCAAAAAGTTACCTTCAGCACCGGAATCCAGTAGTGCACTGCAGTCGTGAAGATGATTGGACCATCCCAGTCTCACCGGGAGGAGGGTGGATGTGGTTGAGGGCTTTCCGGCGGAGATCCCACCCGACAGTAGCCTCAAACTTACTGCCGGGCTTGCCCTTTTAACGGGCAGTTGTAGGCGAAATGACCGGCTCCACCACAGTATAAACACAGTCCCTGGGACCTCCGCCTCTCCCGCTCCTCCCGGGAAAGCCGAGCTCGACCCACCTGCATGGGCTCATGGTCTTGAACGGGGCTGACCGTGTCCACGCTGCTGGAGCGAATCCCCTCCGCGCTCCTCTGGGCTGGAATCCTCCGCTCGACCCTGGTCAGCCGAGCGTCCAGTGTGGGCGGCGCAGCGGGACCGCGGAGAAGCTGGAGCTGTTGGGTGAGCTCGGACACCTGCGTCACTAAAGCCTGCACAGCTCGCCCGGTTTCATTAAGATTTCTCTCCTGGGAATCCATACGACGCATGTTGCTGTTGATAAACTCCTCTAGGGTAGTTTGCCGGGCGCTTGCTGCTTCCGTAGCTTGGTCAGATCGTTCTGTCCTGATGAATCACAGGAAGCAATTGCAAGTTACAAGGTTTATTGTAGAGAGAAAACAGAGATGGACACAAACAGTCGATGAATGGTGCAGGCTTCCAGTGACGCAGGGACTGAGATGATCCGTTGGTGGTGAGTGAAGGTGACGAGAAGTGACGTGACGATAAATCCAGGGTCCAGACATAGAACGAGCAACGTAGACAACCAACTGGACTGAAGACGAGATGAACAGGAACTCCGGTCAGGAACAGACGAAACACTCACGACACAGGACACCAAACAACGATCTGACAATGGAGATGAGAATGAGGTGAGTATATATAGGGGAGTGAATGAGCAGCAGGTGATGGGATGATGAGCGGCAGCTGGATCCGCTGATGAGCCGCGTGGCCTGGACACGCCCACAAACACACTCGCACACACACAAGCACAAACACACCCACAGCTGTCAAAACACAGAGCACGCGACAAGAAGGAAACAATGTATCTGTGAACCGTGACAACTTCCTGGGTGCACGCTTTGGATGTTTGCGCACAAAAAAACTTCTTGAAAATGTCATGTGATTAATTTGCCGCTTGTAATAATGGGGAATCATGTAACAGTTCATGTTTTTACTTATATATACGATTTAGTTTTAATCCAAATGACGCATGTGTAATGAGTGAGCGATCAGCAACCAAAAGCCTGCAACAGAAGTGCACACTCTTTCTCTCTTTATCATCTGTTAATGTAAGTAATATGTTCCTCGTTTTACTTTGCTATTGACATATCCGATCGAACTGCAAATTTTCCAGTGACCCCATTCCCCCCCCCCCCCCCCCAAAAAAAACAAAAAAAAAACGGATGCTCTTGATAAGCTTGTATTTCGCTTATCAACTATGCTATGCATGAATATTTGATTTGTTTAATGTTCTGTTAATTAGATACATTTACCTTATAGATATCCTTCTCTGATATCTCCATTATGCTCTCTGTTTTGTCTATTGTCAGTGTTTCTTTGTCTAGACAAAAACACTGTACACATGCTGCATGGTTGACACAGGTCTGTGTAACAGACTGATGACAAGACAGAAATATAATAATAAAGTTCCAACAGAAATATAATAATAATAATCCACAGGCAAACAGACAGTAGTAACACATATTAAACATAAATGTGACCGGACACCAAACAGAGGACAAGGAGCAACTTAAGTACAAACCAATCGAATGAAATAATAATGAACACCTGCGCTGATTAAATTAATTACTATGACAACTAAAGAGTGGCTGGAAAAATAGAACAGAGGACAACAGTAACTAATGAAAACAAACTAAGTCTGTGAAAATAGAAACTAACTGAACATAATTGAGACAGTGTTATTGGGTTTTGGTATCAGAGCATTTTAATGTGTAGCCTACAAGTATGATTACACAAGCACAGTATCGGGCTGATACCAATACTGGTATTGGTATCGGTGCATTCCTCATAGACATGAATACAAACAAACTGTGTGCCATGAATTACACAGCCTAACTAATGTGACTCTGCTTAATGTGCATGCCTTTGAAATAACAAACAGTGATCTTAAAATAGCACTGCATGCCTGTCATATATAATTTTAAATGACAGTCACATGCACACACATATGCTTTATGACAGTGCTGCAAAAGTCAGCAATAATTTGTGTCATTATTACTTAACAAGAAAGCAAAGTCTGTTTTAAAGTCATATCTTTATTCACCCCTTTAAGGAAAATTAAATCATCCAACTTCACCCTTTAAAAGAACACAAACACAAAACAAATCATACAGCTAATTAGAGACTTGCATTGACAACCCATTATTTTACTGTCCGCTTGTCAGCGCACTGCTAATCAACCCAACTCAAGCTTTTCAAGGTTTCTGGAAAGTTCCAACAGCAGTATATGCATTAGCTGCTATTCTAAATATACATCTACTAAACAGGTCTGCAGAGAAGATGAGAAGACAACAAGAGTAGAAAGAGAAATAAAGAAAGAACATGTTTCCTATTTAGGGTTTTTAGACATAAATTGCCGTTATAAAGTCAAATGACTGTACAGCATGAGGGAAAGACATTTACAGCTCTGGTCTCAAGCACTTCTTGCCTCGTACTGAGCATTTCATGACACTCTGAGTCAATTCAAAAGCAATTTCCTGTCTGCTCTCAAGTCCTAATGCATCCAAATATACTCGATCAGGTGAACACAGCATTATAAATTTGAAATGGTCTGTGCTTGGGGGATTCTGGGAGCACTGATCAATTTAGATAACTTATAATGTTAAACAAGGAGAAAGTAAAGCACTCTAAGCACATAATCTGGAGAGAAAGAGGCAGTTCTCCAGTTATGGCCAGCAGCCATATCACCCTAAGCAGGGTTGAGCCTGGTCAGTACATGGATAGGAGACCTCCTGGGAAAACTATGTTGCTGCTGGAAAAGGTGTTAGTGAGGCCAGCAGCGGTGCTCACCCTGTGGTCTGTGTGGGTCCTAATGGGGACAATATATAGTCAAAAAGATGACATGTTAAACCAATGTCTTGACACTCTGTGGTCATTAAAAATCCCAGGATGTCCTTCGAAAAAAAGAGCAGGGGTGTAACCGTGGCATGCTTGACAAATTTGATCATTGGCCTCTGTCCATTTTCATGGCCTCCTAATAATCCCCATATACACTGATTGGCTTCATCACTCCGTCTCCTCTCCATCAATAAGCTGGTGCAATATGGCTGCCACAGCATCATCCAGGTGGATGTCGCACATTGGTGGTGGTTGAGGAGACCCCCCCCCCCCCCCTTCATATGTAAAGTGTTTTGAGTGCAGAGAAAAGTGCTATAAAAATATAACAAATAATTATTATTACACAACTAACTTTATAAAGAGCTATAGTAAAAAAGAAAATAGGGGGAAAAAAAAACTTTGAGTGTTCTAAATTAAGAGCTCCAACCCATGTTCAGTTTCCAAAAGGGGAAAAAAATGCATTTCTAAATTTTAAAGGGGACTCAACCCTCTTTTTGGTTGTGATATAGTGTCTCAGTCTACATTACATTCCCACTGGTGTTTTAGGAAGAATATAATAATAATTACATATAATGACATATAATAATGACAGTAATAGCCATTTATTGTAAAACAAATGCACTGTAAAATAAATGAATATTTCACGAGCATACTATTTAATGCTACAGTAGGGAAAATACAATAGTTTTGTCCCAGTTTCTTCACTTGGAAGAGATAAACCTTTGAGCTTTTATTTAGAAGGCAAACTAACGCTTCTGTGAAAGGTCTACAAATGTTTCTCATTACAAATCCAGTGAAATGCTGTAATTTTAACACAAAAATGTTGGAAACTATGCAAATGTGAAGATAATGCGCAACTAATACCTAATACGTCCTCACTGCACATGCAGAGATGGATGGAGTTTACTCACTGCATTCATTCACTGTGAACCAGCGTGAGCAAAGTGAGCGTGTATCAAACTGCCACAGTCATGTGATTTCAGTTAAAGAGGCTTTGTTACGTCTGAAGTGTTTTGAAACATTTCAAAATTTGAGTGGTTTATGTGACTTTGGCAGTTTGGTACACGTTCCGATTCAAAACAAAAGATTCGTAAAGCTTCATGAAGCAGTGTTTTGAAATAGCCCATCACTAGATATTGTTGAATAAAGTCGTTATTTTGTTTTTTTGGTGCACAAAAAGTATTCTCGTCACTTCATAACATTTAGGTTGAACCACTGTAGTTACATAAATTGTTTTAATTATGTCTTTAGTACCTTTCTGGGCCTTTGAAGTTGTTAATTGTCTTGCTGTCAATGGAGGCCTCACTGAGCCATTGGATTTTAACAAAAACATCTTAATTTGTGTTCTGTAGATGAAAGAAGGTCATACGGGTGTTGAATGACATGAGGGTGAATAATTAATAACACATTTTTTTTTTTTTTTTTTGGGTGAACAAACCCTTTAATATAGAAAGGTCTAAACAGCAATCATCTTTGACATCTTGGGAATCACATATTGTCAAAATCAAGAAACCTCAAACTGTGGTTAAAAAAAAAGGGGAAAGTGACAGAGTGTGTGTTAAAATGAGAGTAAATATCGGCATGGCTTTTCAGCGGAGATCTAAAAGTTTTTTGTTTTTTTGTGCTGAACAGGTAATAGATTTCAGTGGCTCAAAGGTAGCTAGCTAACTTGCAATGTGGAATCTGATCTGACTTAGCAATCATTAGATCTAAACATCAGTATAAAAAAAAAAAAAAAAAAACCTCTGCAAAAACTAAGATGATGATAGAGAGGTCAGTGAAATCAAATATCAATTGTTCCATGACAATCATTATTGATAATGAAACTGCCTTGACACATCTTAATGAATCATATTTGAATGTAATAATGCATATCAGGTTTGAGAGCTACAGCAGCGGGGAATATCACATGAAGCTATGACCTTAGAAGTGTCACAGATCCCCTGTCTCCCTGGACTTCAATTCCCAGCATCCTCCTGTTCTCCACACCTGCACTCACTTCCCTCATCTTCTCCCCATCGTCACTCATCACGCGCACCTGGACTTGATTATCCTCACTGCCTGTTCTGAATTCTCCATTGCTGCGTTCCAATTCGCCTACTTATACTACGCCCTAAAAGTATGTACTCTTTCTGTGAACAAAAAGTACTTACTTTTGAGTGTGTAGCAAAAGAGTAGACAAGCTTTGGGACATACTAACACGTCATACAATCGCGTCTTTTCTCTCTGTCGCATCCTGTCACCGTAAACTGGCCTGTCAATCATCTTACATCCTCCACATTTCATTTAGTTAATTTCCTACTGTATCGGAGAGAAATGCAGCACGTTGATCTGCAGTCGCGGGTCTTTCATGTGGAGAACTGTCCTCATATTTATGCATAATGATGCATTTAAAAGTTAATGGCCATTCGGATCTTTATAAAAGTCCACATTGGTATTTGCAGATGAAAAATAACACGGGTAACATTAAATATATATTTTCTATCAGGTTAAAATGATTATTAGTCACTCAAATCTCTCAGCGTCGATCGCGCGTATCCGCCATGTTTTGTAGTTTTTTAACACTTTTTACTCGTGTTTGTAGTTCTGAACTGAATCCTCGTCCAATGCGCAATGGGTTGTGGGCAATATTAGCCTTTATAGTGTGCACGGATCCACACTTCGAAAATCTACCGGAAATAGTAGACCATCCGGGGACTTTTGGCATACTCTTTTCAACATACTATGCTTTGGGACACACTTATTTTAATCTCACATACTATTTAGGATGGATAGTATGGACATTGGAACGCAGGGCATGTTTGGCATAATAATGAACATGCGCACAAAATTAGCGCTGCACGTGATGGAATAGAGCACAATCTGCGCAGTTGCGCAGCCTACGCTGATTTAATAGACTGAGAATAAGCGTAGCGCTATAGAGTTGCATCAACCGTTCTGACTGGAAAGTTCTCCGGATTGCTCGCATTATAAGGACATTGTATGAGTAACGGACCAAGTAAGTCCAGTGTTATTTGAATATTAATGTTATATTGCAAGTAGATTTGTTGCAGATGCTGTATTTAAGATTATTTAATTATATTAATGCGACCTATTTACTGCTCGTGAATGACGTGCTGTATTGTATGCCGTCAATCCTTTGAAGTTAAATATAGCAAACGATCGCTGTGACTTGTATAATAAGATATTTTCTGTTGTTTATTATTTATATCTATAATGTGACAACTGATTCATCTGCTAATTATTATTTTTATTTTATTGTTCTAGAAAACCTTGCATATGTCCATCTATGTTGATGCCAGAGCAATCATTAAAAGGCTATCATTGAGACATGACTCTGTATTCTCTGACAAGAATACTGTTGCGGTCAGTGCACATTGATCCAGCAATAAATCCTAATACAGATCATGGTTCTTTGAGCCGGAGACTGACTACTACAGATATGTCATTGCCTGATGATAACCCGTCCAGTCCAGATCATTCAGCTGGGAGACCAGTGAGACAAAGTAAGCTTCCTAAGCACCTGGAGGACTACATTGTGGACTATAATTTTCCAAGGTCAGCACCACGCTCACTAGAAACACCACCAAAGCCTTCTGCAGTGAACAGAGCTGGGGAAAGATCAGTATCCTCACCGAGTATGTCTACACCAGTACGCAAAGCAGAACAGGTCCAATCAAAGGATAAAATATCCCTGAGAGAATTGATGGAGAACATTTCTGCAACTGAGAGGGAGGAGTCAGCTGAGATTGCACAGCTTACAAGCAGACTGTGTCTTTATGAGAAAAGGCAGCAGCGTCGACAGGATATGTTAAAACGAATTAATGCTTTCTTATTGGAGGAGGAAGCAGACAACCTCTCACTCTAAGAAGCTTATATAGCATCACAGAAGGGAGTACTTTCCCCTGAATCTGTTCATAACATTTCCTCGACTGCTCCAAAACTCACTAAGACACCAATTAATTTTCCAGAATCTCAGCCTGACATAATGACTCCCAAACAAAGAACACTGCCTTTATATTGCACTCACTCCCTTCACTCCTCGTCCGTTCTCTGTTGTGTTAAGTGTTAGTTTGGTGTTCTCTGTCTGTTTATTAAAGTACTTCTATTATTGTGGAAATCCGTATCTGCCTCGTCTCTGCACCAGCAACACGTAACAGAAGAATGGACCCAAACGCTGGATTTCCACAAAGGAATGGAGACTTTCCTCTGCTCCCTGGCTCCTGCTCCTACAACGCCTCCCACTCCTTTGTCAACTGGTGATCGCCTCATCGGGCTCCTGCAGGTTGGTCGTTCGCTGGAGAGGTATGTGGAGGAGTTCGTTGAGCTCGCTTTTCTGTCTGACTGGCCTGATGCTTGTTTAATCTCCCTGTTTCTGGACGGACTGGATGACGACACTATCCGTTTTGATGAACCTGATTATCGTTTCTCCTTAAGCGAAACTATCAATTTAATTTTGTGGTTAAATGGCTCCAAATTCCTCGTTGATAAGGTTCAGGATGAGTGTTTGTCTCCAGTCCATCTAGAAACACGGTTGGCTGGGCCAGTCAGTCAGCCTCTGTCTTCCTCCGCATACCCCTCCAGCGAACTCCCTGCCTGTTTCATGCTGGACCCACACTCCTCTGCTGGGTCCAGAAGGCGGAGAAAGAAACGAAAGCCCAAGCAATCTCCAGTCTCCGCTGTGCCCTCTCCAGTCTGGAGCCATTATCTCCAGTCTCAGCCGCCGAGCCATTATCTCCAGTCTCAGCCGCCGAGCCCTCAGCTCCAGAGCCCTTTACGAACAATGAACTTTGTGTTTCCCCGCTGGTCTCCAGCCCAAGAACTGTGTTCCCTCCCTGCCTCCCTCTCCCACCTCCTCCCATTTGTCTCCACACGGCACCTCCACCTCAAGCCTCTTCGTCCAGTACTCCACCTCGGCCCTCTGTCCCATTACCTCCACCTTGGCTCCAACCTCCCTCGTTTCCACCATGGCCCATCAGTCCACCAGTTTCACCAGTCTCCATCCTTCCTCCGGTCGAATATTTGTCACTCATCAGCCTACCCTCACCTCTGGACTTCACTCCTCCGTATTCACTCCGTCCCTCAGTTCTGCCGGCTTATTCACTCCCTGTTCTCCCTTTGTTGTCTGTCGTCCTGCTTCCACTGCGGCCTTCTGGAGCCCCGTCTACGCCTCGGTCGGCAGAGCCGCCGGTGTCGCCATGGTCCGCCGGACCTTCAGCATCGCCTGGACTCTATTCCTTTTCAGCAGATCCCCTGACTCCTTGGACTTCAATTCCCAGCATCCTCCTGTTCTCCACACCTGCACTCCCTCGTCTTCTCCCCATCGTCACTCATCACCCGCACCTGGACTTGATTATCCTCACTGCCTTTTATATTGCACTCACTCCCTTCACTCCTCGTCCGTTCTCTGTTGTGTTAAGTGTTAGTTTGGTGTTCTCTGTCTATGTTTATTAAAGTACTACTTTTATTGTGGAAATCCGTATCTGCCTCGTCTCTGCACCAGCAGAGAAGACAAGAAGACTCTTAGAAGATTTTTTCTTTATTTTTTTTTTCTTTCTGATACCTTTTTATAGTCCTTTTTGTTGTGTTTGGAGCTAGACAGAGTTTGTCCACATTAACTTTTAAATTCAAATTGTGAACATTCAGTATTTACTCTTATGTTGAATGGAAGAGAGGTATGGGTTTGGAACAACATGGGGGTAAATAAATGGCTTCTAATGTATGAATTATAATAAATTAGACATAAAAAAACTATCTTTTTTTTTTTTTTTTTTAGTTTAGGTACAAATGTCTATATTTCCACTGACTTTCCAGGGAACTAACTAAATATTATGAACATATTAAAATTCACTCTTACTACCTACTCAGAAATAAAAATAAAAGAATCTTACTTTCTTACCATCTCACTTTTTCTTCATCTGCTCTCTCTCACCTTTTCCAGTATCTCTGCAGCAATGTGATCAGATGAGAGAGGGGAGATATACAACCCAGTTCAAATTAATTAACACTCTTTTCTCATTTGAACAGATTAAAATTCAACAATTTCCATTTGATTATAATGCAAGTATGCACATCTTCACTGTAAAAAAAAAAAGACAACCTCTATTGTGTGATATACTCACTATACGCAGTATGTTAATATCTAACATATAAAAACACTGTAAAAAATAATAAAAAGAAAAAAAAAATGTGGAAACTGGTTCAATAAATGACTTCCAAATAATTACCCCCATCTGATCTCTATGGGAGGAAAACGCTTAGCCTACTATGTACAGACAAGAGCCTAGAAGATGAAGGCGACGCAGAAAGTTTCACATTCCGGGCATTTCCTTTAAGACAGTGATATTAAATCTCAGTATAGCCTACACCTTATTGATCATGCATACAGGCAAGCAGATGAGCCCAGAATGCATTAATGCATTAAGACAGTGATGCTGAATTGAAGGACAAACAAGAACATGAACTCAAAAAGGGCAAAGTTTCACATTGTTTCCTCGGGGACATTCTAAAGTGCTTAATATGAAAAAACGCATTAAGAATAACGTGGTAAAAGACCAAACTCTGTAGGCACGCCTGTTTAATAAAGCATAGGTTAGTATCCATGCAAAAAAAACAAAACAAACAAACAAACAAAAAAAATAATGAAATAAAAAAAAATAAAAAAAACAGATGAGCCCAGAATATGAATAACAATTATACAATTATGCCCTGAACGTGAAACTTTGCGTGTCGCGTTCATCTTCTAAAGCTCTTGACTGTACATATAGCTAAGTGTTTTCCTCCCAGAGCCTATTATAAAAGAAAACGCTTAACGTGGCTTAATGCAGTAAGACGTTGATATTAAAACTCTGTATAGCCTAGGCCTACATCTTTTTGACCATGCAACCCGCTAGATTGCATGTTATGTTTTTATAATGGTTTTCTATGGGAAAAAAATCTCTTGTGTTGTATTCATAACCTGATTTAAGCTGCTTGTACAAAGTATGCGTTATTACTTTTAATGTTAGCCTACTGTCTTAATTTATTATATTAAGCGTTTTCTTTATAACAAGGGAACATTTGATGTGAATATTTCTACTTGTCTGTACAAGGTGCTATGTTTTATTAATAAGGTGTGTACTAAATTTGAGTGCCCAATGTGAGTGCAGTCCAGCAGTGGAGTGGGGAGGGGGGGCAATCTTGCTCGGGCTCGGTTCGAGGCAACCGTGCCTAGTGTGAGTACACCCTTAGGCCCTGTCCCAAATGGCACACTTCATGTGCACTTTTGGTTTTGTGGACTTACAATGGCCACTGCGTGCGTGTGTCCGTTAAGTCCACAAGACAGTAGGGTGTCCCATTCGTCATTTAAGCTTAAAGAAGGGTGCTCGTGAGTGCCCACTTTGCGGCTGCTATGCGAAATGAAAGTCTCAAAATCCAAATTAATCAAATAGGGATCGACTCAGAAATGAGTCAATGAATGCACCCCTGTCACTGGTTCCACAAATACACACCTTACTCGTTGCACACACAAATTCTGTTCTTCATAGTTTAAAATAAGGTATTTTCACCAAATATCCTGTGTTGGAATTGATTTGTTGATAAAGTAATGTGATAAAATGTCAACTCCGTTGCCTGTGTTGTGTATTTTGATGCATTTATGTTTTTCATACATTTTTTTTTTTTTCTTTCTTTTGGGACAATGATAATGTCACAAACGCCGGTGAAGAGGCTACCGGAGGTCTCACTCACCTGAGTATTAGCATTCAGTTTGGACTACAATTCCCAAGAACCTACATTCCTGGACTGATTACTGCACACCTGTCACACATCATTCAGCCTATTTAAATCCTGTGTGTCTATTGACTCACTGCAAAGTCTTGTTAGCTCTGGCTTCAATTTATGAGTGTTCTTCCCACGTTTGACTCTGCTTTGGATTACGTTATATGAGTTTTTACTGCCTACCTACCACTCATGTTTGCCTGGACTACCTCTACAGGGAGTGCAGAATTATTAGGCAAGTTGATTTTCTGATCATATTTTTTTTCCAAGCACATTTTACCAATTCCAATCCACATCAATCTTAATAACTACCATTAATATTGTTCTTAATCATTTATAAGTGATATATAATTGTTCATGAAGGCTGGAAATGAAGAATACCCTATATTCAAGTGTGCAGAATTAATAGGCATGTTTTCTTTTACAGATAAAATGAGCCAAAAAGAGATTTAACTCAGACTGAAAAGTCAAAAATTATTAAATACTCATGAGAAGGACGCAATACTAATGTAATACTAGAAATTGCAAAGTTAAAGCATGACCATTGGACAGTGAAATGCTCATTGGGTCAGCGGGGTCATACAAAAACAGCTGGAGAAGAAAAGACACGTTAACTGCAAAATAATTAAGAATTAAGGTGAAGAATTAAGTGTGAAACCATCAGGAACCCTTTAGTCTCCAGCGCCACCATTTCCCAGTACTGAAACCTACCTGGAGTCTTCAGAAGTGTGAGGTGTCAGGATCTCAGAGACTTAGGTTAGGTGAAGAATCCTAAAAAAATGACCCGCTCTTAATAAGAATCACAAGCTGAAGTGTTATAAAGTACATGAAGACTGGGTTTTTATAGGCCTTATAGACAGACAGCTTGAGAGTGACTCCTGAAGGACCAGCACCACATCCTCTTGTACCACTGTTTGAAGAATTTATCTTCCAGAATCTGGCAGTAAGTTTTGGAAGATAATTTAGTCCATCTCTGAAAGATGGACATTTCAGGATAAGAGATGGACTAAAAGTGAACTCCCACACCTTACTGCCAGATTCTGGAAGATAAATTCTTCAAATAGTGGTACAAGAGGATGAGGTGCTGGTCCTTCAGGAGTCACTCTCAAGCTGTCTGTCTATAAGGCCTATAAAAACCCAGTCTTCATGTACTTTATAACACTTCAGCTTGTGATTCTTATTAAGAGCAGGTCGCTTTTTAGGATTCTTCACCTAACCTAAGTCTCTGAGATCCTGACACCTCACTTCTGAAGACTCCAGGTACGTTTCAGTACTGGGAAATGGTGGCGCTGGAGACTAAAGGGTTCCTGATGGTTTCACACTTAATTCTTCACCTTAATTCTTAATTATTTTGCAGTTAACGTGTCTTTTCTTCTCCAGCTGTTTTTGTATGACCCCGCTGACCCAAATGAGCATTTCACTGTCCAATGGTCATGCTTTAACTTTGCAATTTCTAGTATTACATTAGTATTGCGTCCTTCTCATGAGTATTTAATAATTTTTGACTTTTCAGTCTGAGTTAAATCTCTTTTTTAGCTCATTTTATCTGTAAAAGAAAACCTGCCTAATAATTCTGCACACTTGAATATAGGGCATTTTTCATTTCCAGCCTTCATGTTTATATATCACTTATAAATGATTAAAAACAATATTAATAGTAGTTATTAAGATTGATGTGGATTGGAATTGGTAAAATGTGCTTGGAAAAAAATATGATCAGAAAATCAACTTGCCTAATAATTCTGCACTCCCTGTATTCCTTTAATTTAGTATTGAATTATGAAATGCAAATATTTTAATACTGTAATTACCTATAAATTGGACAGTGTGTGTTTGATTTTTATCATGCTTTAAAGGCTAAGTACTTTGAACCTCATATTTTTGCTATTATTATTGACCATGCCAAAAGGAGAATCACTGTGGCTGGGGTGAATACCAGTAATCTCTTTGCACTTGAATAATTTGCGTGCTTAGTCAAAACATGGAGAATTATGGGGATGTGTACATTAAGTGTCCTTTCAAATTAAAGGGGATAAATCTGTTCAGTGTTTCTGATGATGTTTTATTTATTTTAAGTCACCATTAGCATTATTAGTGTTCCTTTTGGTTAGGATAACTATTCACTGCTAAGAAGTTAAGAATTTAGTAGACTCGAGAGATATGTATTGGTAGGAATTTGTTTCTTGCATTTAGAATAGTAGTTTATGCCGTCCTTTATTTAGCTTACAAAAAAAAAAAAGAAAAAAAGGAAAAGAAAAAGTAGTTAAAAGTGAGGTATATGCGTTTATTTGAAGTGATAATTGGCTGCCGTGGCTGGAGAGTATGCATCTACGTCATCAGTTTCTGAGCTTTTCTCCACATTATCATGAGAAAGAACTCTTTTAACCCAATCACTGTGCTTTATTATGCGTGAGATCGCATTTAAATGTCACAAAAGACCATTTCAGCACTGTTGTTCACCTCTGCCTGTTCAGCTTTGCATTCTGACATGTGTCATAAGTGTTTATTTACTCAGTAAAGTAACACAGAAGTGTTGTTTCCATTATTCCAAGAGCCAGAGTTTGATTACCAACAAATGGAAAGTATGACTAGGGTTGCCAACTTCTGGAAAGGAAAATAAGGGACAATTGTGGTTCTTTATAGGAAAATAAGGGACAGAATAAGGGACATTCAAAATATTTGTACTGTAGCATACTGTGTATGTCATTTAAGTATCTGCAGGTAAGTATGTGTATAAAATATGTATACAAGGTTCAGACATTTGGGTACATTTGAGTAATTTCGTGTCAAAATCAACCAAATTTCAGAAACTTTACCTGCTAAAATTTTTTATTTTCTTTCATTTTTTCTGAAGAAAAACAAACATAAATGAAGAAGAAAGCCAAAATATTAAATTTTAAATGTATATTATTTACTGAGTAATCCACTATTTTGTAGAGGGGGGTCAGAATTACAATTTTCACCAAAGATTTGGAGTCAAATTACAGGGGGGTAAAATGACTTTAGACCAACATCATTATTTTATTTTTACACAGAGATTGGTAGGCCAGTTAGGTCTCAAAGCCTTCAGCAAAGGGCTATGTTCACAAATTTGTGTCAAAGTAATGATTAATTCTCAATTTAGAGTGTATGCCTGAGAATACGGGACAAACTGGAAGATACTAATACCAAACTACTAAATGGTATTAGTATCTTTTGAAAGGATACTGCCCCAGTGACAGCATTTGTAACTTTTTCTAGGAGTGCAACAGCACACTGGTGAACACAAAGGCGCACTGACCTATAGTTTTTCAGGCCTTCGGCTCAGTAAAGCTGTCCATAACCTGTTAGTTCAGAAAAGTTTGCCTTTCTCCTTGTTGCCCTCAGATATCTGTTATGTTAATTCCAGTGTGGCATGTGCCGTAGCAGATCCTTCGTATGCCCCATAAGACGCAGTGTATTCGGGTTTACCTCATGCTACAAGGCTTTTACTTTTTCATGTCTGCAACATTGTATGAGTGGTGCCCTCATGGTTCATGGTGGTCCCTTTTGCAGAGTTCTTCCTGTAGAACGGACTCCCCCTGCTACTCAGTCATTTTAGGGTACTGTGCAGGATAAAGAGTTTGGGGGCCTATCATGTAGAGATCGGAAACACTGCAGGCTCTCCACAGTACATTTGCAAGTGACCATGTTGCCTCGCATAGGCTGTTATGTCCATCACGACATGTGTCTTTGATGACCACAGTCTGTTTGTATTTGCCATATGACTATGTACTTTTACAAGGCTTTTGAAGTTCAGAAGTTGTTCTGGGGATGTCACATTTTACAGACAATACTTTCTAATGCAGAAAAAGGATCGGGGACTATGCCTATCTTGGATTAAATCGACTGAATTGCACTCTTCTGGAGTGTAGTTCAGTCAACAAGTAGAACACGAGCACAAAGCACCCATGCCGGCATCGAGTGTGAGTCTAATACTACCCCTAGAAACACGGTCTGCTGCCTCGCAGTAGAATACTCTTCCAGGGATCCATCCTCAAGCCCTGACCTCGCAAATGATCGAAAACAGATTCTCAACACTGACCAAATCCTTGGACTGCACAAAAGTCAGCTGGTCAAAAAGGAAGTTCAGTGCACAAATGTCCTGGAATCCATTGGAGCCAAAGCAAAATCCATTTACTTTGTAAATGTGTGAGGAGCTAAGGCTGGGCCAAAAGAAAGAACCTGAATTGGTAAGCTATGCCCCCAAAAGCAAACCTGAGAAACTTCCTGTGTCTATGAACGATATGAATATGGAGTAAGCATCCATCAGATTTATGATCATTCAGCTACATCTGCTCCATGACATGCTTCTACGTTAGGCATGTGGTTCAACTTTGCCTCTAACTCACTCCACTCTAGGCACTTCCTTATAAAGCGCTGGTGACGTACTTCCTCAGAGGCCAGCGCATCAGCAATACATTTCTGTAGGGAGCACTGTCTTGTTCCTTATTCAAGGAATCAAAGTTACATGCATAATCGAGACATTTCCCAAACACTTTCGGTCTGCCATTACTCAAAAAATGAGATAGTCCTGTCCACAACACACTATTGGTTGAAACAGAAGAACTCAAACAAAGAGCAATGTTTTGAAAGTGCAAAAGAGCCACAGCTTTTGCTCTATGCAAGACATAATATAAGTGACATACTAATATGTGCATATTAAACTGGAATATTTAATCTTTAAAAATGTAGTTTGTATTTTAATGACATTATAAAGAGGAAAGATATACCAGCACACACACACTAATTATATGACAGTTACTCACACATTGAGGGGCTGCCAGGCTGGCCATTGGGCCTTCATCTTTATGACGGTCAAGACCTCGTCACCCTGTGTGATGAAAGAGAAAAGTAAATCAATATATAAATATATTACAGCTCTGATTTACCACAGTGTTTAACTCCCTAAAATTACTGTAACACATAGTCTCAAGTAGTTTTCTTTATCAGCAATTTGTCTCTTTTCCAATAAAAGTATATAAACATCCTTACAATAAGATACAGTTACCTGAGAAGCATTTTTTTTTTAATACCACTGGCAACTAAAAAGTAAGCAAATTTTGAACAAAATGAAAGTCAATGGTTTAAACATGATTAATTCTCTAAAAAACAAGTCTTAATATCTTGAGCAATTTTGCTTTAAGTAAATATATTTTGCTTTTTTAACAAGAAAAAAAAGACTAAGAATCACAGTACTTTTTGCAGTGTTTCTGTCTTTCTCTCATCCCTTTGTTTGTCTTGACAGGAAGTAATGTATGAAGCTTCATATTCTTCCTGCTGATGGAGTGATCACATCAGAGTCTTATAAAAGCTGTATAAATATTTCATCAATGGCTCACGGTACGCAGGCCAGCAGTGTGTATAGCTCTCTCACACTCAAACCATATCAGGAGTTCATGGGAAGGACGACTGTCAAAGGAATGGTTTCACTTCTGGGGTTAAAATACATCATTCTTTATCATGCAAATACGCAACACTTTGTTTCATACTTTGAGCTTCCCATGCAGTATTGATCCAGCTTTCTTACACACCAGTTTCTATCCATTCAAAAGCAGAACACAGTTCTAGATTTGCATTCCCTAGAGCATTACTAGAAATTTCTTAAAGTATGATGAAATTAAGCAGGGGCGCATTTCCTAAACACATTGTTAGCCAACTATAGCCACAGGTTCCATAGTTAGCAACATAGTTCAAAGATTCTGTTTCCGTTCTAGTTCCATTCACAAACACCATCAAAAACATCTTGTAACCCTCGTTCCCCTTCAGGGAACGAGGGTTACATACGTAACTGAGACGTTCCCTTTCAGTCGGTCATGTTCAACGTACGTCCGTAGTGACCGACGAATTGGGATCCCAAATAAAACGCCACAGTTACTGACCTCTTCCAGTGCCCAGCGTAAGCTCCAGCCATCCGGCGCACCTTGGGGCAGAGAAGGGGGCGAGCTTACACCAAGACAGTCTACTGCTGTTCTGCAAGACCCACTCGGTAAGACTTAGACAACACTGGGGAAGCGAATCCATAGGGGACACTGCTGAGACCATAACATACCCTGGAGGGGAGGAATTACATGGAAATATACATATGGACTGGCTGTGGGCAGTACGCATATGGAGTCCCTGGGATGGCTCCAGCCTAGAAGTAGGGGGAGACTCATCTGACAGGTGACAGCAGAGCTGACTCTGCTGAAGGAAATACACAGGCTCAACGTAGGGATTTTGACCATAGACAATACACATATGGGATCACTCACATGGGGGGGTCACAACATATGGCACCCAGCCAAACATCAACGTCGGTGACAGACGTTTGGCCTAGCATCAGACACTCCGCAATGTCTGAGCCGCAAGAGGAGGCAGAGGAACTCAACAGGTTTTGCCAGGCGGGGAACTCACTGGAGAAAATGGATGCATGTATCTGGCCCAGGGGGCAGGAATGGCGAAGCCGAAACTAGAATGGGTCCTTCACGTTACCGGCTACTGGAAGCGAGTACACTGGAAGACACCGGTTCCACACGAAAGCTATAGAATCTAGCGAGCGTGTTGGTTGTCGCCCAGCCTGCAGCTCTACAGATATCTGTCAGTGAGGCGCCGTTCGTCAGCGCCCAGGAAGAGGCAACTACTTTAGTAGAGTGAGCTCTTAACCCGAGCGGGCAAGGCACGCCTTGGGACTGATAAGCCAAGGCGATGGCATCCACTATCCAGTGGGCCATCCTCTGCTTGGAGACAGCCTTTCCCTTCTGCTGGCCTCCGTAACATACAAAGAGCTGATCTGAGGTGCTTAAGCTTTGCATTCTATCCACGTACAGGCGCAGAGTGCGGACGGCACAGAACAAAGTCAGGGCTTGGTCTGCCTCCTCCGAAGGCAGCACTTGCAGGTTCACTACCTGATCTCTGAAGGGAGTGGTAGGAATGGGCAATGGGCTGAGTCCAGAGAGGAAAACAGATCTATCTGTGTGGCTCAGAAACACTGCCAGATCAGCTGGACCACCTGGGGATGGATTCTCCATTCGTCCGGAAGCGAAGGCTGTGAGAGCTCATAAGGCTGCACGGTTGAGCAGGCCTGGGACATGAATGGCACAAAGCGACCTCAGATGCTTCTGACTCCATAGCAAGAGATGGCGGGCGAGTTGTGACATGCGACGGGAGCGTGAGGTGAGCTAACACCATGTCCCTGTGTTCACACAACTGCTCCCACTAGCTAGTCGTCGAGGTAGTTGAGAATGCGAACACCCTGTTCCTTGAGCGAAACAATGGCTGCCTACGCAACCTTGGTAAAGATGCGGGGCGACAGGGCCAGCCCGAAGGGTAGAGCTTTGTACTGATATGCCCGACCCTTGAACGCAAACCGTAGGAAGGGTCTGTGTCGAGGCAGAATCGAGACATGAAAGTATGTGTCCTTCAGGTCAATCGCTGCAAACCAATCCTGGGGACGGATGCATTCGAAAATGCATTTCTGTGTAAGCATCTTGAACAGCAGCCTGTGAAGGGACCGATTCAGGACACGCAGATCCAGGATTGGCCGTAACCCACTGCTTTTCTTGGGTACAATAAAGTAGAGGCTGTAAAACCCTGACTTCATATTGACTGGAGGGAGTACTGGGACCCGACTCGGATGGCATAGAGGGTTCGGACTCTGCGACATACACACTGGGACCTGCTGGCGAGGTGAGAGGGGGCTGAAAGTGGCAAGGCGGAGCACTGCACACTGCCAGCCGCGCCCTCTTGGGACCTGGAGGATTGGGAAACAGCTCTCTTTGTGAAAAGGTGGGTACTGCTGGACTCCGGAGAGCCAGTGGTGGGACAAAACAAGACACAAATTCACACAAAAATGCGGGCATCATCTCCCGAAGAGCTGACATCCTCTAATCCAGGGCGCCCGTCTCAGGACAGATTCCAAGTTCTTTTGCCACCTGGCTTGGCTGGGTCTGAGCGGGCTGGGTGCCGCGTCTGCGACTAACTCCCTGCTGTCTGGCGGGTGGAGGCTGCTGCTTTGCAGACTGCTGTGCAGGGGCGGAGCACGATGCAGACAGGTGTCCTCGGCGTTGAGCAGACTGAGGTTGCTCAGTCAGCGGTGGAGGCAGCAGCGGACCGCTGGGGTAGAATGTGCTTGATGGACTCAGTCTGCTTCTGGGTGGCCAAGAACTGCTGGGCAAAGCTCTTGACCGCATCGGCGAATAGGCTGAACTGAGACACAGGGGAGTCCAGGAAACGATATTTATCGGTCTCCCTCATGTCCGCCAAGGTCAGCCACAGGTGGCGTTGCTGGACCACAAGCATAGCCATTGCCATTTCCATTGTCAAAAGTTGTGAATGGTACCCTAATTCCGAACCGTACCGTACCACTTTTTTGGGACCCTTTCGTTGGCGTACCAAGCACAACAGTACCGTACCAAAAGGGTGGAGCTACACTCTGTAGAACATTGATTGGTTGACAGAGAATTGTCACTTGCGCATGCTACAAGGGGAATGACAACACAAGAGGCGCCACACAAAAATGTGATTCAGGCAATGCATGCATTGATTATCTTCACTTCATGTAGGCTATATAACAAAACAAAATATAAAACACAACCCTGCCTATTTTCGGTTTTATTTAAAAAAAAATAAAAAATAAAAAAAATAAACCTATTAATGTGTGGTTCAGGCAATATGTGCATATGTACTCTGATTATATTCACTGTACATAGCCTATAATAAAATGAAATAAGACAAAACAACCTTGTCTTTTTGTTAAGAGTCAGTTTTAATTATCAATAATAACCATTTTATAAGTATAAGTATAAAATATGACAAGCTATACAATATTCCGTATTTATACCCGCCTTGCGGGGCGGTACGTGTTATGCAAATATCGCACGCCAATTCCATTGGCTTGTTTAGTTTCACTTGAAGCTGATAGGGTTCTCTGGCGATATCCCAATTTGTTGGTCACTACTGACGTACGTTTAACGTGACCGACTGAAAGGGAACTTGTTTGACTGGAGCTTCAGCTCTCAACCTGTGGTTAGAAGTATAGTTTCTTCTTATCATGACATGTTTGTTAACATGCAGTACATTCTTTCTCCTGTAATGTGTAAGCATTTCATTTAGTCTGTCATGACACAAGAAGGCGACACCCCTTCCACACAGTGTACATGTGTGAGACACCTGTATGCGACTCAAGAATATCATGCATAAATAAAGTTGGAAAGTGTTCTTCTATCCACATCTACTGGCATCCCAATAGACGGCTCTATAAATATGCATGTGAGAGTGGGTATAACAGGTAGATACATTAAAATGGTGACAATGATTTAAAAGCAATCTCGGCATGTGTTTCTAAAGATTGGGAATGCCTGCACGTCAATGAGTGAGTACACACAGCTGACCTAAAAAGCCATAGCTATGCAACTCGTAATGACTCATGCATCAATCCAGCCGTTTTATACTGAAACGGATCCCAGTTCATTAGGAACTCGATGGAATAAGTGGATGCAGCATTTCAAAAACTTTCTTGTTTGAATATTACCGGTGATGCCAGGCAAAGAGCGCTATTACTGCACCTCGCTGGCGAACACGTGCATGAAATCTACAACACGTTTACATCAGATGATGACAGCTATGCAGAAATGAAAACAAAACTAAATGGCTACTTCGCTCCCAAAAAGAGCACACAGTAACTTATTTACCAATTCATAAAAGCTGTACAACAAGCTGATGAGAACCTGGACATGTATCAAACTAGACTCAGAATGCTTGCAAAAGACTGTGAGTTTTTCAGTGTTGATTGTGAGATAAAGGCGCAGTTGATACAAAGCTGCACTTCATCCAGGCTGCGAAGAAAAGCACTCAGAGAACCAGACCTAACTGTAGAGGCTCTGCTAGATCATGGCAGAACTGTCTTCTCTATATTCAGAATTCCTAGTGTGCTTAAAACTGATAACGGACCCCTTTCAACAGCAGTATGTTCTCAGTTTGCCGAGTATCTTGGATTCCGTCACAGCCACACTTTGGCCACAAGCGAATGCCACAGCTGAGTGGTTTATGCACACCTTAGGGAAAGCCATTTGAATTACACAAGGCATTCCATGGCGGCAACAATTGAATGTCTTTCTTCGTGAGTGCAGATCCACACCTCACAGTACCACAGGGACTTCACCAGCTGAGATTTTCAAAGGAAGGTGCATACAAAGATTCCCCTTGCTAGTCCAAACACCATTGAGGCTGATGCTGACATCCGCAAAAGAGACAAAAAGGACAGAAAACCTCATTAGACACCGGAAGACATGCCATATACTTTACAATCAAACCTGGTGACACAGTGTTGTGTCAGCAACAAGAGCAGAACAAGCTAACAACACCATAGAATGAAAAGCCACCCACAGTCACCAATGTTAAAGACACAATGGTAACTGCAGAAGGAAGTGGACATACCATCACCAGAAACTGTTAATTCTTTAAAAGATTCAACCAGGAGACACAAGATCATTTGTTGGAATTAGAAGAGGCTTCTAGGCATAACCGCAGACCTCCTGCATACCTCTCTGAGTATGTCTAAATGAATTGTGTAGTGTAGCTAAACACCCAGATAGACTGTTTAAAGTTGTTGTTTCAAACAGTTTATAAAACAAGGACTGTTCAAACTCGATGACGTAAAGTATTCATGTCGATAATGAAGTTTGTCAGTAAATTCCCTAAAGTTCTCTAGGGTTAAGTATACTAATATTTTGTTATCAGAACAGAGTAAAGTCTCCACTCTGTATTACAGAGCACTGATTTTTTTAAAAACCTGTTTAAGTTATAATGAGATACAATAGCGTTTAATTAAAAAAAAAAAAAAAAAGGAATGATGTAATGTATAAGCATTTTATTTATTCTGTCATGACGCAAGAAAGCGACACCCCACCCATACAGTGTAAATGTGCGAGTCACCTGTATGCGACTAGAGAATATCATGCATAAAAAAAGTTGGAAAGTGTTCTTATATCCACATCTACTGACATCCTTTTAGACGGCTCTATAAACATGCATGTGAGAGCGAGTATTACAGGAAGAGTCATTACATCTCCTTCATTCCATTTAAACATATACACATTTCAATTTATATATCTTAGTGTGTCAACAATCAGCACCGTTTTTGAAGAGTGCGTATGCATAAATGCATAAGGGAACCCTGGAGTATAACATAAGAGGGAACCCATGATGAATCAAACATCAAGCAAAATGACAGGGAACAAAAATAGTATAGTCCATGAATGAACCACATATATGAAGAAATAAAATGTAGGCCAATTACACACTGCATGTTAACATGAAAAAAAAAGAATGGCTTTCTGTTGTTTGTGAAAATGCACTATAATATTAATAATAATAATAATAATAATAAAGGCATTAATTACGATCTCAAATCGATTAATTAGCATAAGGTATCCCCACCATCTGTGTGTGTTCATCTGCATGTGACTTCATTTCCATAAAATTGTGTAGACTCTCTTGAGGCTACAAAGACAAAGTGTACTTGACAGCTCTGAAAGGTCCTTAGCAGCTCCTAAAGTTCTTGGCAGCTATAATCACAACTGTCTGTTGCATAAAATCAACCGCATTAGCATGAAGCTTTGCCTCTTTTGTGTTCCTTGTTATCAACATGCCTTGATTTGCATACAAACCAAGGACTTATGCGAGGATCCAGTTTGTGGACTTCAAATCGACCTTCAACACCATCATCCCAGCACTCCTACAGACTACGTTAACCCGGCTCTCTGTTCCTAGCTCTGTTTGTCAGTGGATCACCAGATCTCTGACAGATAGGCAACATCAAGTGAGAATGGGGAAATTCACATCCGATATCTGCACAATCAGCACTGGCTGGGAATGTGTTCTTTCCCCACTGCTCTTCTCCCTGTATACCAATGACTGCACTGCCAAAGACCCTTCTGTCACACTTCTAAAGTTTTCAGATGACACTACCATCATTGGCCTCATACATAATGTTTGCATATAGGTTTAACAGCTGGCTGTCTGGTGCCATCTTAAGGTATATGTCTGAGGCATGTGTAACAACTTAGCCAATCATGGCTGATGCAGTGATGACGTAGCAGGGTGCTCCCAACTACTGCACCCTAGCACCCTCCTCAGAGGGGGAGACTATTTCTCCTTAAAACAATCCATTTGGCCTGCACTCGGTGAGGAATGAACTCTCGCACGCGCCTCTCTAAACCTGTTCACTACCATCTCAACGGCAGCGCAGAACAGTCCAGAGGGTGAGACAGGGGCGTCCAAGAGTATAGCTTTGTCATACTCCTTGATGCCTGAAAAATTAAGCCACATAGAGGAGTATGTCCTCGGTGAAAGATAATTCACAAAATTTATCTCCACCCGTGGCATCCTCCCATAACGCAATTCACTTAGCCCAGCTACGTTAGAATAATTCAAAGCAGAATCGGGGAATGGATGTTCCCATGAACCCGACACCTCAGTTTGCAGGTCTAGGAGAAATGGAAGGCTCACTGGAGCATTGCACTTATGACTGTGCAGTTATCACTCATCCAAGTGGCTTTTTTATATGCTGGGAGCACCCTGCGACATCATCACTGCGTCGGCCATGATTGACTAAGTTGTTACCCATGCCTCAGACACTGGGGTCCTGTGGGACGCATCCAAATTTTGCATCAGTAAAAAGTAGCAGTAGCAGTTTATTTCATTTGCATCTTTCTTTTACTGTAATTGTCCTTGTTATTTTCTATGCTGTAGTTATTGCATTCTGCAATAAAAAAAAAAAAGGAAAGGGCCTTCAGACCTGAGCTCACTGCCACCCAGTTGCCTTAGGAAAACAGTTATCAGTGGGTAACATGCATGTATGGGAGTCAAAACAGGATAATTACGGCAAAGTTATTTCAAAGTGCCACACTTCCTGCTGCCAACAGGTGGTGCTTTGCCTTTACCTGAATATTGTCATGTAGGTGTCATCAGGCCAGGACTATTATCAAAATGTGAAGTTTGGAGCAGATTGGACATTGTATACATTAGCACTTACCCAAGTGTTGCATGATATAATGTGTTTCTAATATGCTTGGTAGTTTGTGGCATATTGAAATGTGTTTCTGGGAGTGAATTACAGCATAAAGCAGGGGTGTCCAAACTACAGCCCTCGGGCCAAATGCGGCCCGTGGATGAATTTCAAACGGCCCGCAGCTTATCTATTAAAATATATTATATATGTCCCACCATGCATAATTTACAAATCGTGCAGTTTCACAATGTCAACACAAGGTGGCAGTACTAGATTTTAGGCCAGGGAAACCATGCAAAACGAAACATCGCTATTTTTGCACACTGCACAACGCGCAACTCACAAATGTGTTTACTTGTCTCGATCACATGACCACTAAACAGCCAGTGAGAAGTGTTCGAGTTCAGAGTAGAGGTCTCAGGTACAAGCTGCAAATCTCTCTGTGATTTAATTTAGTTTAAATCCAGTTGAAAGATCGCTGACTTAATCACAACACCAACGTGCAAATCAGGAGAAACACTGAGCCGATCCAGTTAAAATACTGTTCAACCAACAATTCAACAACATTTATCATGGCTTTAATGTGGTAACACTAACTGTAACCGTGGTATTTTGTCAGAAATATAGGTTAATATCTAATTTTATTTTCATTTTTAATGGAGACATGTATTAAATGAGTAATACAGGCCAAATTACAGACTATTTCTTGTCATAAACTTGCAGTTTAATATTAATTAATTAATACAAAAGAGTGTGATAGGACCCTCAACGACAATTAAATGACTACTGTAATCAGGACTGGTGGAGGACAGGAAAGATGACATCAACGGCCCATTGATCATAGGCTTATCTCATCACGAGTTGCCTTTGTTCAGTACATGGTGTGAATGACCATGGACTCCTAAGGCTGCCAAACCGGTTCTGGTTAGAGAACAGCAAGAACAATGAAATGCTCCAAAAGAAAGAATTTCTATACGTATTGGATTGGAACCACAAAAATGGCCAGGAATACTTTAAGAAACATGTCCTATACATCTTTTTACTCATCCAGGAAACTGTGCACACACAGTGGAAACCGCACCTGGAATAAAAGCTAATGTAATCACACCAACTGAGACAGAAATTAGATACTCCAACCAATTCACATCAAGTCTGGACTCTACGAGTTCAGAACACTGCCACAAGGATTTTGAGATAGGTTTGAAAAAGAAAAATAACACATTCCCAAGGTCCTAAATATATTGTTTTATTTAACTGTGTATTTTGAGACAATACAAAAAGTTTTACAGGATGAAAGGTGGACATGTTAAGGGATGGACACCTGGAATGCTGTGACCCAATCACATCACCACATCAGGAAAGGTACTTTAGGGAAGAAAGGAACCGGGGCAGAAGAAAGGAACCAATCATTCAACCATGAGCATTCGTGGCAGGGCAGAGGAGTCCACTCAAGCCTGATGTTTGCAGCCATCCGGGCAAGCATTGCTGCCAACTTTGAGAGGGCAGAAACTTTCCAATTATAACCCTGAGATCGCCCTCAGTGCTCACTGCCAATGTCCCAAACCCGGAAGTAGAAGAACCAGGATGGGAAGAGGTGACTCTCAGCCTTTTAACCCTCTGGGGCATGAGGTGTTTTCTGGGCCTGGGGGTGTTTTGACATGCCCTGACATTTGTGCTTATTTCTGTTTATGTTCATGGAGAAAGATTACACTATATTCAGCACAAAATCTGCTACAATAATATGTGAGCAGCATGTTTGTGAAAGTTTGTAGTTTTGAGAAAATTACATTTATTCGTGGTTTGTGAAAAAAAAAAAAAAAGTCACTAAAATAAGGCCATAAAACGCATACTGAATATTTGTTCACAAGACTTTTGAAAAATGTATGTTGTAGCCTAGAATTTTTGCTTCAGAACAATGTGAAAATAATCCTGCCCACTCATTCACATACAATAAAATATTGATTTAAATTTTTTAAGACACGTTTTGTGTCAGAAGACTATGCGGGGGCGTGAACAAAGACCCTCCCTAATGGCCCTGTCAGCTGAATGGGAGTGTGAGGGAACTAGGACAAAGAATGTGAGGATATTTTAAAAGAATAACTTTTTGATTGATTGTATTTTATTTACAACACAACATAATCCAAATATACATAACAAAGGGCAAAAAGGCACATTATTGAGCACACTGACCTAAAGACAGAGACTTAAACAGTCACACCTTTGTGCCATTCCTGAAACAATTCCTGTTCAACATATCTCTCATTTCCAAGTTTTTTTTTCTTTTTTTTTTTTTTTCTCCATTTTACCATGTTCATGTAGAGGCTTGCTGATGTTGCTACAGCGCTCGCAGAGAAAAAGAGTTTTAGCACGACTCATCAGTGGCATCTGGTTCCTGTAAAAAAAACAACAACAACAAAACAACTGTGAACATGCTGATATCAGAAGCAACTAGGGCTAATTATGATTTTTCTGGTTAAAATTGTGATTTAAAATTCACAAAAAATATAAAGAACACCAGGTTTGTTGTGCCTACCTGTAGGGCTGCATATAATAATAACAATAATAATAATAATTTTACTTTACAGAAAACATTTATTTTTGAAGTGACTCACAGTGCTTACAGAGACCATTTACTCTATGAAACATTATTGTTTACTCAGTAGAGCAGATATTCAGGAACACAGTATTTCACAGTAAACACTGTCAAAACATTCTAACATGTTACAATTTATATAACAGTAACACGTTAAATGATGTAAGTGGGAATAAATGACTTACCTCTGCTGGATATCAATCGCGTTCTTCTTCTTCTGAGGTATATTCAAAGTAAACTCACAGCGCGTCTTCCAAACTCGATTAAAAGCAGAGGAATTTTATTTTTTTTTTAAGTAATGGGGCGTTTACAGGTTACAGTGCCAAGCACATTGACGATTTGCGTGGCAAAGTCTGTGCTGCGCATGGTCATGGTCACATTACAGATAATGAAGCCAGACAGGGAAGATTGTACCTCTCATTGGTTTCATACAGATGAAATACACTTACACAAACAGAGAATATATGTTTTCATATGACTTACTTCATTTAAAAGTGGACACTTCAAGCTTTCTAAAGACATATCTCTCATGTCTATTTGATAAGTATTTGCTGAGTTTCAATTAATTATTCAGATGTCAGGGCTCAAAATGAACTTTTTTACTTGGTAGCACTGGTGCTCCCAACTTCAAAAAGTTAGGAGCACCTGCAAATATATATATATATATATATATATATATATATATATATATATATATATATATATATATATATATATATATATATATATATATATATATAATAGTTGTGGTGCTCCTAAATTTTTGCAGGTGCTCCTAACTTTTTGGGCTTGACATTAAGTATTGTCATTTTCAATCGTGATGGTGATGTTGCTTAACTGCTATATTAACCAGCCTAAAGTCTGCTTTAAACTTAAGAACATGAAGTTTAATTGGTTGTGTGATAGAACGGTGGACCAGTTACTGTATCAGGTAACATAAGGCACATAGTAATTGGTGACATTTTACAGAGAAATTAAAACCTCAACGATTATCTGAACTCACACAAATGCTCCCAAATATATTTTGAGGGCACACACATTAAAATTTAGGGAGCATATGCGACTAAAATGGTCGCAATTTCGAGCCTTGAGATGTGTTTCAGAAAGTTTCTTACGGAGACAGAGACTGTTTATTTTCTTTATTTTATAAAAAGCCAAGGGTTTTTTTTTTTTTTTTTTTTGTTATTGTGAATGTACACAAATAAAAGTTTACCCTTTATAGTTTATAATGATGTCTTACACTCATCTGTATGGCCAAAAATGATGGAGTATTTTAAGTTGTTTCCACTTTCATAAATAAAAAATCCAGCAGAACATGCCGGCACGTTCGCCGTGCATCTTTAAAAGGATGTGATTGGTTGTGTAGCTGTTTAGAGTCATACCCCCTTTCCAACAGTACGAACCAGGTGCTAGTTCAGAGCTAGTGCTAGTTCGGAGTTTATTCAACTGACAAGCCTTCTAAGAACCGGTTTGCCTTTCCACGGACTAGAGAGCCAGCACAGAGCCAGGTTTTACGTCATTGTATACATTGCATATTTCACAGCAAAGCTAGCGCTGCAGTGCCAAACACAAACACACCAGGCTTTTTAGAGATGCATCAGCTTCCCACTGAGCGATCGGTGCATGACATCAAAGCACCGCGAGAACGTTCCAAAAGAACAAGGAGTTGTATGCTCTACAAAAGCTCCCGTGGACCTGCGGCACTTCGATGTCACCCACCGAATCGTCCGCACTTCTACTGGTGGTGCTACTTACAAACCATTTTTCCTGGTTCAGAGCTGGTGCTTTGGGTGTCAAAAACAAAAAACTGATTTGAAACTAGGCTCTGACTCCGAACCAGCACTCAAGCTGCTTTGGTGGAAAAAGGGTATCACTGATGCACCCAGGGGAACTCCCTGAACTCATCTTTGCACACTGACAGAAAATGCTGAAATATTCTCATGGATCCAGCAGCATAGGGAGATGAATGGAAAATCACTTCTCTTTTTACCATAAGAGACACTGTGCTTTGGCTCCGAAGATCAAAGCTAAATGAGTGGAGCTGGCATGCAAATTCCACTCGCCAATTCTTCTTGGCCTTTTCTGAATATGTCAGAGGTGTTTGGGGCTCCCAAGAGAGACTCCTAGTGTCAATCTTGACACAATGTCAAAGTGACTGAGAAATAGGAAGCCAAGTTAAGTTAAATTGATTTGTACTTTTTTTTTTAAGTATAACCTTTTTAAACCGGGTGTGTCGTCAACACATCCAACCAAGCTGTAACTATTCAACTGTTTGCACTATCAAAATAATTCAAATAGCTCCTGATAGCAGACAACATGTGCTTTTTGGCAATATACACTTATTACGGTAATTCCATACAATCCATCAGCAAATGTCAGAAGCTTTCGGGGAGAATGTGAAGGAAGGATTTGAACAGAGAGATAAGGAGCATGGCAGGTTAAAGTGATTTGGAATGCATAAAATAATAAAAGAAGGAGGAGGATGAGGAAGAGGAGAAGAAGTGCAGGGGGGAAGGGAGGGAGGAGCCAAGGGGGAGCCAGGAGCAGGAGGAGCCAGATGTTGGTCCAGAGACCAACCATGACGAGGCCAGACGTAGCCGTAGGTGCAGGCAGGTCGACGGAGAGACGAGGGAGACCAGAGAAGCCGTACGGTCGATGGTGTCCGGTGGAGCTGAGGGAGGGAGGAGCCACGGTGGAACCAAAGTGTCGACGGGCCGAGGTGGAGACAGGGGACCCTCTGTGTGAGATGGAGCTGGTGGCCTGAAGACACTTGGCATCTGGCATGTGGAAGATGTAGACGGGCTGAAGGACAGCAGCGATGGTGGGGATGAGGAACTGACTGAACGAGGAGGCGGGAGAGGGAGGTTGGGTGGGAAATCAGGAAATACAAGGGACATTGGAGATATCGGCGTTGGAGATACAGGCGACTCTGGAGACAAAGGGGGCTCTGGAGATACAGGGGAGTTGGGAATCACCTCTCTGGAATAGTCAATTAAATCAGCTTCAAGTCTTTCAGTTCATCAAAATAATGGCCAGAGTTCAACAAACTCCTCCCTGCCCTCAAGCTACACAATCACTCCCTCAATGACGAACGGCTCGCGCACCTGGTCAGACTCTGTCAGTGGTTCGGGCTCCGAGGCGAAGAAACACTGCGTCCTGATCCTCGATACAGGCTCATATCTCGTGGGTGACCAGTCTCCACAGTCTGTGGTGTAGTGATTTTTACTTTGTCCATCCAAGGACACAAAGTAAAATAGGGATTGGTACTCACGTCACCGCTGATGTTGTGATTTTTGGATCACACGTCTCTTAAGGTGTGGTCATGAGTGGCATCAGATGACCACTTCCCCCTTTTCCCCTAGTATCAGCTATATTACATCTAATGGAAATTAGGAAATTATATACTGATAAATTACAACAATGCCAAGGTCTCTGGAAAGAGGTTTGGTTAAGTGATATTTAAGTTCCACTTGGTTGAGTCCGATGACGGTGACGTCTTCCACTGGTTGTGTGGGGTGACAATGCAGTGGGGAGAGGAGCCAGAATCTGTTTCAACAGTCTTGAACACAAAGTTCTGTTGGATGCTGATCTCCTGGAGCACCAAAGGGTCCTAAAATCTGGAACACGCAGATGAGGCCCTGGAGTAGGTGCAGAAGGTCCTCTTGCTCACTCTGAACGTAGTGTTTGTTAATGTCTTTCCCCGTGCAGGACAGACTCAGAACAAAGAGTGTCTGTTGAAAGGGTACCTTTATCCCTTTACAATGAGGAGCAGATTGCATTTTGGCGCTTCTCCAGTCGAGTGTTGTGATTGGCTGCTGGCATCAGAGGGGACATCTCCCCTGTGGAACTTATTTGCATAAAGCACAAAGTTGGAAGTCTTTACAGTGTCTTTAAAGTTTACCAATGCATTTCTCACTTTCCAAACCACCACCAGAATACCTTTGGCAATATTTTAAACAAATAGAGACTAAACATGATGGAAAAAGATTGAACTGTCATTCAATTGTACATTAACAGCTGAATTTGTATCAGATGTTGCACTATGAATGGCTGTCACTGACAATACTTATTTCTGTGAATAAGTATGAAATGGATGTGTATTTTGCATCTGTTCTAAGGTTTTCAAACATAGTTTTGAATGGATTTGGATGGATCTTTGTGATCTCTCTTTGTTTCACCCATTTCTGCTAAGGTCCCGAGGAATTTTTATGGCGGGTCTGTGGCCAACCTTAGGAAATAGTCTCTAGATGGGTGAAGGACAGAAACTGCCAGTGGACCAATGAGAAATCCTGTCCTCTCTAGGCTTGGTACAAGAGGTCTTCCTCTTGCCCTCTAAGAGAGGTCTGGATGTTGTCCTTACATCATTATCTGATGGCGTTGGACAGTTTGTTTGTGTTAGTCCACCAAGATCCAATCAAAATGTAGCAAACCTTTGTCCGCTGTTACGGACAGAGAGGGGCCTGGCCATAAACTGGGCCCTAGAATGTGCTGTTCACTACAGTGGTGGGCTCAAACAACATCTCCATAACGTTGTGCGTTGGAAGTGGTTGGTTGGTCTCTGGCAGTGGAGTGGGGCTGGTGGCGAAGTCCTCCTCCGCGGGGCCGATGGTGAATGGTGAGCTGTTACTCACCAGCACCCACTTCACGAATGCGGCAAAATCCTTCCGAGCACTGCTCCCTAGGAGGCGTGCCCGAGACCGCTCACTTAGGCTGGAGAAACAAAACATGCAGAGCAAGTGGTTGGGAAAGTGTGTTAGGCATGCCAACTCCAAAAAATCCCTGTTGTGTGATTCCAGGGAGCAGTCCCTCTGCTCCAGGCATAGTAGGGTGCTGCAGGGTCCATAGTGACAGAGGAAGGAAAAAACAAAAAGAATCAAAAACGCCACAAAAAAAAACGTTTTGGGTCCATTCTTCTGTTACGTGACGTGAGTGTATAAAGGAACAAGGATGAAGGAGAATACGAAGAGCAATATTTAATCACAAAACAGCCAGGAACTCACTAAACACAGTATAACATAAACAAGAACTGACAAGGAATGAAGGAGAACACAGGGCATATAAACACGTGATAAACAAAGGGAACTTAACACGATAATTAACTGGTCACAGGTGAATAAAATGACTAATTAAACAGAATGGAGAAAACTAGGTCAAACTGAGGAAAACAACAGTAAACATGACAATTATAGTTCACTTTTCAACTATAAAGTGTATCTTTCTGATTTGTTTCTAAATACAAATCAGTAAATTTATTTATTTATTTGTCCAATTTTGTCTATTTAAATTCTATTTACAAACTCACGACACATGGTAATGGTCAATGACAATAAAAAATGCATCATCTCAGATGGTCTAAAAGACAGTGGAAATGTGTGCTGTGGTCAGATGAGTCCATGTTTCAGCTTGTTTTTGGAAAGAAAAAAAAAACAAAAACAAAACAAACAGACATTGAGTTCTCAGTCCTAAAGACAAAAGGGATCATCCAGACTTTCATTAGCGATAGGTGCAAAACCAAACATCTGTCATGGTATGGGGGTGCATCAGTGCAAACGGTATGGGTGACTTGTGTTTGTGTTGACATGACATGATGGAGGCATATATTTGGATTGTACAGAGACATAAACTTCCATCAAGATTACATCTTTTGGTAAACATGCCTCCGTCTCAACTTTTTTAGAGTGTGCTGGAGCCATCAAAATCAAAATTAGTTTATACTTACAAAATACAATAAAGTTGTTCAGTGAAAACATTGCAAATCTTTTCTTTGTACATTTGTCAGTTAAATAGACGTTTGAGAGAGTTAAATTAATTAATTGAATGGCAAGTTGGTTAACCAAGGAACTCTTGTACACTCAAAATCCACGTTACAACAGTTTCTTTCATTCCATGTGTGGACATATATTAAATAACCAGATTTGGTACTCCTGTTTACAAACCATGCAGTTCATGCAGCATCACTGTGACTGGCCATTGCATACAAGCACTTTGCTTACACTGCATTATAAGCATTCATTTAGGATAAAGAAAGATTAAAGAAAAAGACATTAACTGAATCCTAGGGTGGAATCTGGCTCTGAAATGCCCCACACAGGGTTGCTGAGGCCAGAGGTTCTTCTTTCTAATTCTCCTTCCAATTTGTCTTGCCTGGACACCAAGCAGTAATGGAATCTTACCTTCACAAAACTAAGCGCTACAATGCACTTTGAACTGTTAACGTCTTTTGAGAACTTCTGTGGTCCCGGCCTGAGTCATTTAAAAAGCCATTTGATTTAATTTAGGTAACACATGATTCATCTCTGCACAGGAAAGAAAGAGAGTCTCAGAAGAAGAAGAAGAAGAAAAAAATGGGGTTAGTCTTGTTTGAAAACTCCTAAAAACTACAGTACTTAGAAAAGTTATAGGCACTTGTGAAAAAAAATGCTGTAAATTGAGAATGTTTTCAAAAACTATATGTAACGAATAGTTATCAATTAACTGCCATTTGTTCAATAAAAAACAATATTTTGTGTGACCACAGCTTTTTTGTTCCCCATTGCAATTGCACACGGTTTTAGTTTGATTGCAGGTATAGCTAGATGATAAAGAAGTGTATGTTGCATACCAGAATAGTGCCAGATTCTTGGTTGGCAAGGGTTGAAAAAATAAGATCGATTTGTGATGTTAGCAGAAAAGGAAGGTAGTTTCAGAGGTTATTACTTTTGGATAAAATAATAGAAGCAGAAACTGGTCCCACTTTATATAAGGTGGCCTTAACTACTATATACTTACATCAAACAAATAAGTACAGTGTACTTATTGTGTTCATATTGTATTGCAAAACACTTTTGCTGCTATTGAGGTGGCATACTGTAAGGTTAGGGACAGGTTTAGTGGTATGGGTAGGTTTAAGGGTGGGATAAGATGTAAGGGAAGGGTCAACAGTGTAATTATAGATGTAATTACAGAAATTAATTACAGATGTAATTACATGCAGGTATTTTTTTTTTTTTTTAATATATGTACAATGTAAAAACATGTATGTACACAATAAGTGTATTGTATCTAATGATTAATTTAAATGTAAGTACATAGTAGTTAAGGCCACCTAATATATAGTGGGACCCAGAAACCCATATTTTTATTATTTGAAAAATTGTATACTGATGTAGAAATTATACACAAAGTCATGCACAAATGCAAAAAGTTCTTATGTTACACAATCAGGGTTTCAATCATGCAACACAAGCAGAATTTCTGAGTTAAATGTGTAAAATCATTCCTGTGTGTGCTGCCACAATGCATTGAAAGTAACAATTAACGAAAGAATGGTTTGAATCCATTAAATCATGAATCATCTGTGTTCTCTTTGCCTCCACTCTTAAGAGATACTGTAGCAAGAAACTAGAACATTGCTGTAGGGACTCACTTTCATTCAGTCTCATGAGCATTGCTGGGGGTAGTTACTGATGTTGGATGATGTGACCCAGCTCACAGTCTAAAGTGTATGTTAGAGTTAAGGTCAGGGCTCTGTGTAGTTCCTATATCTCAGCAAACCTTTTCTGCCTAGACTTTGCTTTGTCATACCTGAACTTTCCTGAACAAGCCATTACTGCATTAACCTCACAGAAGTGACAAAACAAGGATAGGCCACAAAAGGCCCGGCGCCACGAGGGGGCAAAAGGGGGCATTGCCCCCATAGATCTGATTTGTGCCCCCTCAGTTTTAATTTGCCCCCATTCATCCGATCGATTTTAACTTTTTAACGTGTACGATAACACCTGTGTGATGAGAGCGTTCAATACGCTAAATTCAAACATGCTTTCCCGCTGCTGGCACTGAGCCAGAGATTGACGCGCTCTGTGCTTTTCATATTTCACAACTATTCAGTTTTCAACCACGTTTATTTGAGGTTTCAGACGTTTGAATGAGGTCTAGGCTATATATAAAAAAGACATTTATAGTTTGTTAAATGCGGATTCCATACAGTCATATGGAAGCTGCGATAATCCTTTAAATTATAATTTGACAAAGTTGTTTATTCATATCAGATACAATTCGTATGAAACAAAGTTTACTCTCTCATCCCAGTTCACCAGCCACTTACGTTTATCTCAGGAAAAATGGATGAATTTATGTAATGTAAATCCGACAGATCCCCTGTTTTATCAACTAACATGATCAGTAAAGGTGTTTTAACAAAACACATTCACTTCCACATATTTGACAATCGGAAAATATCATATAATTCATGATATAGCCTAGTGAACAAGTTTTGGAATATTTTAAAGAAAAAAGAAAAAACAAAATAAACGTGATACCTGTAGCTTGGCTGCATGACGCGTCGCCAAGGAATGAATTTAAAATAATGTTCTAAAATAACAGGGTTTCCCAAACGGGGGTTCGCGAGGGAATTGCAAGTTGATGGCAAGCAATTAATTAAATTATAATGAAATTATTAAAAATCAAACAAATAGACTAAATAATATTCAAATAAAAAAAATCTAAAAAAAAAAAAAAATCTATTCTGCATGTGACCATTCAGTTACTGAACGCGTCTGCTCAATTCAAAGTGGGCTGAACGAGAGTCGCACCAAACTTGCCCATTTCGCCTCAACTTTGACTGACAAGATGATGGAGGAACATTTGGTTTCAAAGATAATGTAAAAGCACCTATTTAAGCGAGTTTGTCATTGATTGTACTGTTTTGTTGTTGTGTTTTTTATTAAGAATAATAATAAACTTAGTTCATCCCTTCTCAGATTATTCTGAAGGAGGCTGTAGTAGTACGAAGAAGTTTAGTTAGGTAGAATATCTGACTGTTATTTATCTGACTATTATCAGTTTCTAGCAGTAAATGAAAAGGTGTCATATCGAACACAAGTTCAGTATGGAGTACTGCAAGGTTCAGTACTAGGACCGTTGCTTTTCACCCTGTACATGCTACCCTTGAAATATATCATTAATAAACATGTTCATGAGTTTTCACTGTTACACTGACGTTATTCAGCTCTATATTTTTTTTGAGGCCCGACGAAACATTCACAAACCAATTCACAAAATTGATGGAATGCATGGGAAAAAAAACAAAACAAAAGAAACCCTCAGAACTGGACTAAAAACCTCAACATCTAATAACCTAGAATACAGTCTAACTCTTGATGGGAAGCTCTGTAAAATCTCTGTAAAGTTAAAAACCTGGATGAGATATTTGATAGCTGCCATTTGATATCAGTCATTTGAAAGCCACATAGCCAGCAAAATTCTGGAAAGCTGATAATGTCTAGAATAACAAAATTGACTGCAGGAAGTAGATCATTTTCTCAAATCTGTTAGGGGATTGTTAGGCTGCGTTAATTAGTTCAATCAAAACTGGGAAGTCTCCCCATAGCACCCAACGTACTTGTTAAATTGAAAGAAAAATGGCATCTACGCTTTAATTAGTCTGTCTGACTCATCCTTATCATGAGGTTACCATAGTCAATCAGATCTGGTCCGTATCCAGAATAGATGGTGGGCCTGCACCCAGGGACGGCCAAAACATAGCCCTTAAATGTTAGCAAAGACCATGAGAATTAAACACTTAATATTTGTAATACTGCATTATAAATTTGACTGCACTAACACTATGGGATGAGAATGAAAACTTCTGTCTTCTGCAGAGTTACTTTACAGCTAAATAGACTTAGATAAAATTTATCATAATAAATTTTGCAAATGAAATGAATCAACACTGAACTGACTTAAGCTATATAATGACACTATTGTCTTCTGTAGAGCTGCTTTAGAGAATAATTTGAATTTGTTTCAAATTTGATGTTTACATTATTATGTTATTTTCTTGTTTATTCATGTGAAACTGCTTTGAAACAAACTGTATTGTATAAAGTGCTATATAAATAAAGATATTAATGATGATGAGATACAAAGTGTCCTGTTCCCTACTCAAGAAAACAAGGACTACATATGTAAGCTAGATGTTCCGTTTCAAAGGTTCACTCGACACTGTGTCAGTAGCTGACACTATAGGAACACTATACCACAGTGCCATACTACAGAGTAACTTAAATTTATCAGCTTGTTTGCATAGCCTGATTGAAAAATATGAACTGACATGTTCAAACAGATACAGTAAAACCTGGGAATCAGGAGTCAAGTCAATGTCAAGATAATAAAATCTGGGTCCGGAGAGGCTCAGCCTGCCGCCACACAAATATCCTTCACAGATGCATCTTTAGTTAATGCCCGAGAATATGCAACACCACTAATACAGTGATCTTGAATGTCAAGAGGTGAAGATAAACCACACACCTCATAAGCAAGAGCAAAAAATAAATAAATAAAATCCTTCACTCAATGCAGCATCCTTTGTTGTAGCAGTAAAACATTTATTGTCACAACCAAAACAAACAGCTGTTTCTTAAGAGATGTCAAGGCCTGCAACAAAACCATCTTAAAGGATTATTTCACTTTCAAATGAAAATTACCCCAAGCTTTACTCACCCTCGAGTCATCGTAGGTGTTCCTTCTTTCTGATGAACACAATCAGAAATATATTAATAAATATTCCTGACGCATCCGAGCTTTATAATTGTACTGAACAGGATCAAGTATGATCAAGTATGAGCTGAAGAAAGTGCCTCCATCCACATCCATCCATCATTAATGTACTGCACATGGCTCCGGGGGGTTAATAAAGGCATTTTGAAGTGAAGCGATGTGTTTGTGTAAAAAACAAAAAACAATATTTAACAAGTTATGAAGTAAAATATTCCCCAGACTAAAACTCTCACAGTTCAAAAAGCTTACACTATGTCCTATGCCTTCACTATTCAACTTACGGAAAAAAGGCAACGCCAGTTCTGTTCTTTTTGTATGGTAAATACAGAAGGCGGTCTGGTGGAAGCTAGATATTTTACTTCCTAACTTGTTAAATTTTTTTTTTTTTTTTTTTTAACAAATGCATCGATTCGCTTCAGAAGGCCCTTGTTAACCCCCCAGAGTCGTGTGGAGTACGTTTATGATGGATGTACCATTATTAGTACCAAAGAGCCGCAGGGAAATGCTTTTTCATGCGGCTCATTCTAATCCAATGGCTGGACACTTAGGACAAACAGCAACACTAAATCGCCTCATGACCCAATTCTTCTGGCCGGGCATTCACAAGAACGTGAATGAAATGAACACAAGAAAAGGGTAGTTCAGGCAGAATTAGGGGCAATGCTTGAAATGGGAGTAATAGAGGAATCCAGCAGTAACTGGGCGAGCCCGATAGTTTTGGTTCCCAAAACGGACGGCTTAGTTCCTTTCTGTGTGGATTATCGCAAGGTGAACGCAGTGTCGGAATTCGACGCGCATCCAATGCCGCGGGTGGACGCATTGCTTGACTGGCTCGGTACGGCTCGATTTTATTCAACACTGGACTTAACGAAGGGATATTGGCAGATCCCCTTGTCGCCATTATCCAAAGAAAAGACAGCTTTCACGACGCCGTTCAGATTACACCAATTCGTTACACTTCTGTTTGGGCTGTTAGGGGCACCGGCTACCTTTCAGCGTCTCATGGATAAAATTTTGCGGCCCTATGGTGCATATGCTGCTGCCTATCTGGACGATATTATTATCTTCAGTAATGACTGGCAGCGGCATATGCAGCATTTGAGGGCCATCCTGAGATCGCTGAGAGGAGTCGGGCACACGGCCAACCCAAAGAAGTGTGCGATTGGGCGTATGGAAGTAAGGTATCTGGGCTTCCACTTGGGGCATGGACAGGTGCGTCCCCAAATTGATAAGATGGCAGCGATTGTGACCTGTCCGCGCCCCAAGACCAAAAAGGAGGTTAGACAGTTCTTCCGGCTGGCGGGATATTATAGAAGGTGTATACCTAATTATTCAGACCTCACCAGCTCGTTGACTGATCTAACTAAAAAGGATGCACAAGATACGGTCCAGTGGACGGAGCTGTGCCAGCAAGCCTTTACCCAGGTGAAGGCTGCTCTATGTGGCGGGCCATTGGGGCTGCAGGCCAGACGGCTCCCCGGCCTGAGTCGGGCAGTGGGGGTATGTGGCGAAGGGGGCGTGGTTCAGCAAAGTCTGCAACGGCAGAGAGCGTCAGGAGACGCGTGATAAATGAGCGGGTTAAATGCAAATCACGAACACCTGTTTCTCATTCCAGTAATTGGCGCGGAGACAGGATAAAACACCTGGAGAAGCAGGAGTAAGAGGGACTGCTGACTGAGACTGCTGGAGCTGATCAGGAGATCAATGCTGGAGTGAAGCCCATCTGTAGATGTTGATTGTTTGATTGTGTGTTGCACAGACTTTTTTTTTATTTTTCTTGGTGAAATAAAAACTCAGTCAGCAGTCAAAGCCGACCCTTGTCCTCTTCCTTCCCTGATGAACTTGATCATTACTACAACTGCCCTTCCTTTTGTGACCACAATGTTTTAAGTCATGTGAAACGAGGCACAACTCTTATGTCTCCAAACATGGCATGCGGCATAACTTACAGACCAGAATCAGCCATGGAAGTAGACAAAAGACAAAAAAATATACAAGGCAAAAGAGATTGCATTGCCAGCTTCCATACTTGAACACAACTCCACACTTGTAAACTTTATGAAGAAACACATGTACATAGTTGAGGGAGAACAAAAGAGAGAAATCTACCTCCAAATGATAACTTTCTGTTGATAATATAAGTGCATGCTGCAGTTATGTTGTCTGCTTTAATATATGTTTTATAGGGGTGTGACGAGATCTCGTGGCACGAGTCCGTTGAGTTTGTGGCAAAACCTTTTACAGTACTTGAGTATTGTTGTCTTTTACTGCATATGATAATTTATACTCAGAAAGTAGAACTGAAATGACATTCATTACAAGATGATTAGTTAAAACATTTCAAATACACCTGCAGAATATTTTTTCTAGTCATGTATTTCGCCATTGAGGATTTCTTAAAAATAGTGTGTAAAAATCTTGTCTTGTCTCATCTTGAACTCAATCTTGCGTCTCATCTCGTCTCGTGAGATACCTGTCTCGTCACACCCCTAGTGTTTTATAATAAACAGCCAATATCACAGTAATATGTATGCTAATAAGCAACTAGTTAATATTGAGAATTGGACCCTAAACTAAAGTGGTAACACTATTTTAGGCTCTTTTAACTAGTTGCTTATTAGCATGCATATTACTAGAATACTGGCTGTTTATAAGGGGGGGGGGGGGGGGGGTGAACTATAGATCTAAAGATAGTCACTGAATCATACTGCATTAACAGCCCTGCACTGCGTATATGATGTCTTCACCCATGTCCCTGTTCTCAAGTGTGAATGAATAGGCTATACTATGTATCCTTTTAATTGTATGAGGGGGTGAACATGTATCTCTTAGGAAATAGCTTTGACAGTCAGCTCATTTTAATCCTTAATGAAACCTTTGATGAGGAGCCCAAATTAAACCCTAGCTCTAATTGGAAGCTCCTTGCGGGAAGTTTTAGAATAACGGCATATATGCACTTACTCACTCAATAGCACCAAAAATTAAGACATAAAATTCTAAAACATGCAGGTTGCTGAGTTTTTAGAATTTATTAGAAGAACGGAATTTTGCTTCAGTATCCCATGGCATCAATACCATTACAGTGCTGAGCACAGAGCTCAAAGTCGTTTTCCTTGCAGGGTTATTTGTTGTAAGAGGGGTAAAGGGTGAACCTTTCCTAATGTCAGCTGTGTGATCATCCAGGTTTATTGGCCAGCATTACTGCATTACTGAAAACATATTAAATCGATTCGCTAAACAGGACAAGAGCATTAAATTCCCCATCCCTTGGCAGGGGGCAATTGGAAAAGTGCCATATCAGACCTTTGCAATATGGTTTTGAAAAATCAATAATCAAGTGGCATGAAGACAATCAATGTTACAGAGAAGATAAAAAGGAAAATAAGAAATGGCGGGACACGGGAGGATAAGTTCTAAATCTCCTGTCTGAGAGGTAAAAATAGACAACACTTCTCATGTTGAGCTTTCATTTTTTATATGTTAAACAGTTGGCAAAATAATGCATGTTATACACGCTTTTAAGCAATGTGTTATTACATGACTGTCAAGAAATCTAATTTACATGAGAGGTGGGGTACATTTACATCTAAATGATAATTAATCTACACAGAACAAATAAAAAAGACTCTCATAGCTTTGTTGTTGTTGTTGTTGTTGTTCAAACAATTCTCTCCTATATTTTATTTGGCTTCATAAATGCCAATATTGCTGTCACGAATATGGCTCCCGCGGATCTTCCTCCGGGCCGCCGGAGGGAGCCATCACCTGAATATTGATCATCTCTCATTCGGACTACGTTACCCATAGGCCCTCATTCCTGGGACTGATTGCACCCACACCTGCACTGCATCACACTCATACTATTTAAGACACACACACTCATACATGTTGCAAGGTCTTGATTTGCCTTGGTGATCATTTCTGAGCATTTTCCTGTGGACTGTTACCTGTTACCTGTTATCGATTGGATTGTTTATTCTCTGTGACCCATTGCTGCCTGCCCTGATCCCTGCCTGTTTACTGGACTTTGATTTGTTGCCGCCTGCCCTGATCCTTGACCGTGACCCGATTCTGTTTGTCTGCCACCTGCCATGACCTCTGCCTGTTCCTGTTTATGTCTTTGCCATTGCCCTATCTGCATTGTAAGTCCTTTTGATAAAAGCTGCAAATGGATCCACATTCTGTCGACCCATCATTACAATTGCAAAAGTAAAATTTGTAGTAAAAAAAATTGCTGATAATTAAGCAATATTACATGAGCAAGAGTCTGGTTGTTTTGGATATCAGGAATAACAATATACTGAACTAATATGTAGGAAAGAGTAAGGAGAGCGTAAAAAATACAATTAAACTGCAAGACCACATATCTGAAATGTGTATTGCATAAATAAATATGTAATGCATTAATCAGATTTGTCAACTAATAGTTGCTTTCTTAAAGAAAAAAAAAAAATGTTTTTGATAGCAAGCTAGCTAAAACATAATTTGTGTATTGTACTAATCTAAAATTGTGTTTGTTTTTTTGTTTGTTTGGGATTGATTGATTGATTGATTGATTGATTGATTGATTGATTGATTGATTGATTGATTGATTGATTGATTGATTGATTGATTGATTGATTGATGTGTTTACAGGTGTGGTCACATTAGGTAAATTTAAGCATAATTTTGCAGAGCAAAAAAGTTCCATTGTCCATTACTATTGTAGTGATGCATGAAGCACAACTCACAGAGAAGTAATTTTTAAACCAAACAGCTTTCTGTTTGTTAATATGGCAAATTCCCATTACCAACTTGAACACAATACAAAATCTGTGTGGGGAAATCTTATCAACATTCCTAATCATGTGGATTGCTTTTGGAATGACTGGATTTTGCCTGTGAAAATTTGCTGAACAACCGTAAATGTAAGAACAATTTTAATGGGAATAAAAGTTATATTTTTTGTATCAGTCATCAGATTGTTGTGGAACTATGCAAGAAGATGCAGAAGGCAGATTGGATGGCAGATGTTACATTGCAAACAGTCTATTACTGTTGCAGTTTATGATTGGTGGTATTGTAGGAGCACAAGTCTTGCTTCTGACCGCTACTCATGTGATGGAGAAACTATGATGTGTGATATTAGGCCCCTAGACTGGGACTTTGAAGGCACTTATCAACAACAATAAAGCCAGCATCCACACACCTCCTCTCTAGGGAGGACAGACCATTTAACTCAGAGTACTAAGTGCATTCTGACATCCATTAAAATGGTTATTGGCAAGAAGGTAAAGAGAAAAGAATAGCAGCTCAGATAGCTGTTAATGTCAGAAGAAGAGGAATTTTGAAATGGAGATGGAAAACATTAGGAATAAAAGTTGTATTTTAGGTTGCCAAGCAATCACTTTTTATATTTTTTTTTCCAAAAATGGTATGATAATGCTCATAAAAAGTAGTGTAACCACCAATATATTGAGTCACCCTCAATAAAATGGCAAATAAAATAATAATTAAAATTTAACTTGATGATGTTGCTAGGTGTGGTTAGGATGTTGCTATGGTGTTACTGAATAACTGAATGCTTTCGTCAAAAAGGTGTCTATGATCCAGAGATCAGTCTTATATATATATATATATATTTATTTTTATTTATTTATTTTTTTTAAAAGGATTTTTTTCACCCTCAGCCCGATGAACATTAGCTACATTCACATACAACCCAATAATTCATTTATAATCGGATTGATGGCTCAATCAAACTTCAACAATTCAAAGCCTTCAACAATTTAGCTTGAGCCGATTTAAATTTCAGTCCTTTTGAAATGGGTGGTAATGTTAAACAATTTGTTGAACAGAAAATGATTGTGGTAAAAGATCCTCAACTTGCTAAACTACAAGGCAAAGTTTGATGTTAACGACCGCTGCCAGGATATGCATACCGGAAAACAGTAAATGCACAACCAATAACAGTGTCACGTTTTGTCTGAGTTTGAGATTTGTTTGAATTGTATTTAGCTGGTTTTGCCTACCAGTCTGACCAGATGTGTGAGCCTGTTTCTGTGTCCATTCCAGTGGGAATATTAGTGGAGTATGAGGGAATAGAGCAGAGCCCCGCTGATATTCCCAAGGCTAACATGGGGGTGCTGAACTCGACCCTTAGTGCTATAATTTAAGAATGTGAAAAAATCAGGTTCAAGTTTCCTTCATCATCCAGTTCCAAGTCTCCTTCATCGCCCAGCACCAGGGCCCGGTTGCATGAAACCTCTCAAGTAAGGTTATCCCTGAGGGGGAAAAATCCCTGAGGCAAGGGATTTCTTTAAGAGTGTTGCAACACATGTCTTAACCATCACCCTTACCTAAGTGTTTATACTAAGCATTTCACGATAGTTTCTGGCAAAACACAGCAATGGAGAAGAGGTTGCTATAGTTACGGAATCTCACAAAATAAACAACATAGCAGACCACTGACTTTTAAACAAGTTTAACCTTTACTGAACTATACAACTGTACTGCAATATTTAAATTATGGAGATTATTAAAGGTGGTCTGGCTGTACCTGATTGGGAAGAGTCTGGAGCTTGAGAACTGTTATTGGTTGGAGTGAATTCATCACCAGTAGGTGGATGATTCATCGTCTAAGGGACAACTTCAACTTTAAAACTTTTGTTTGAACTTTATAACCTCAGATAAGACTCTCTCACACACACACACACACACACACACACACACACACACACACACACACACACACACACACACACACACACACACACACACACACACACACACACACACACACACACACACACACACACACACACACACATCCATTTTCACATTATTGAACTGTGCAACCTAATGCCCAATTTCTGCAATGCACCTATCCATTACATTGTTTTGTATAATGTGATTGTCTTTCTTGTATTTTCTTTTTGTGTGGTATTTATTTTTGTTGTCATGGGTGTATAAAAGAATAGTTGAATCATTTGGTGAGCATCTTTTCCTTCTTAATCTTTTGTTAGGCAAACTGAATCCCCCTTAATTAAGTTGTTATAGTTAACTAGTTGTTAACTAGTTTTGTGTTAGGTACTCTCATGTTTTGTCTGAGAGGTTTTTAGTTGGAAATGATGTCGTGTAAACAGCCCCTAAGTTTGAGTTTTGTTTGAAATGTATTCTGGTTTTGTACTGTTTCCTGTTTTGTTTCTTTTGTTAGCATTTTTTTTTTTTTTTTTACCCCGGTTACTCATTGTTTGTTTAATGCACCACACCTGTTTGTCGTTGCTTTCATTGGCTTGTGTTAGTAATAATTAAGACTGTTTTCTGTTAGTCTTTGTTCAGTCTTTGTCTCTTTTATCTAGTTGTTCTGTTCCGGTATGATTTGCAGTATCGGGGGAAAGAAACATACCATCATGTTTATGTAAAGGAGAGCTAGAAGCCCACAGTTCTTGAAATATATCACAGTTTTAATATGGATGTCATGACAGAACTGTCACAACGGTTTCCTGCATGCTGATCTCCAAACATGACACAGAGATTATGCTAATTCAGTTCATGTTAACAAAATGTGACCATTGTAGGGTAGATCTGACAGCCTCCAGTGCCTATTTGTGAGTGGAGTATGTTTTTCCTGCTTACGATTCCACTTGCATCTTATATTGTCAGAGACAGGAAAAAAAGACCGAAAGACTGAAGAAAGAATGCTTTGCAATATACAGTAAAATATACAGTTTGTGGACAGTTTCATTTCCATGTCTTATGAAAGAAGAAACAACAACTATAATTTAATTTATTAAAAGCTAAATTTACTTGGTATTGTTCTAAATATAATTGTTTATGATCAAAAATTTAATATCACATGAATGTGAGTAATCAAACAAAATTGGCTATGTCAAACTATTTTCTGCTTTTAAGGCTCCTTTGCCACAATAACAGAGTCATTCCAAATTTGCACATCTCTCTCTCTCTCTCTCTCTCTCTTTTTGTGTGTGTTTCTGCAGGTCATGTTCCTCTACTGAAATGTACAATTCATTAGCAAGCCTTTGCAAAACCTTTGCTGAATTTCTTACGTTATGCAGGGTCAACTGAAAGATACATTTGCGTCACGCTGCTAACCCTATTATAAGCATTAGACTCCATTGAAAGGCAATCTATAATTTTAATGTTCCATACTTAGATGTTTTCATCGCAAGTGAAAGTGGGCTCTTTTCCCCAGTCTAGCTTCAATCAACAACCCATTTCAACAGACAAGAAAGCTCCCAGACACCATCTGTGCAATAGAGCAAACCTCCAATAATATCAATTTAATTTAGAGTTCCTTCTATTTGGACCACTGGTAGAGCCCCTGAGGTCACCTCTCTTTGTTAGCTCTCTACTTTAATCAAGGTTTTAAAGATGGAAATGAGGAAATCTTTATCAAATAAGCAATGACACTCAGATGTTACTAATAGTGTTTTCATCATAGGCATACAGACCTGTCAATGACAACAAACCAGTAATGTTTATAAGTCATGAAATAAGTCATATTATATTGTATTACCATAAAATTATTGTGTTCACTACAAGTAATAATAATAATAATAATAATAATAAATTAATAGAAAATTGATTATTTAATACATTTATTGATTATTTAATATATTACATTTTTGTTTTTTGTTTTTCTTTTTTTTTTTCAAAAAATTAAAAAAATGATTTTCAAAATACTCCCACTGGTTGGATAAACAATGTAGTCCTGCCCAAAACGCATGGCATTGTTGTTGTGTCAGGCTGGACTGGGCTTGTATTTCTCAAAAGCACTGTCAGCAGTACGATGTAGGAGGCAATCTGCATTTGAATCAAACATTGGTAACAGATAAACAAGTGAAAAAAAAAAAAAGTCAAATCACAAGAGAGCAAAGTAAAATACAAGTACTCACTGGAACCAGTCCTCATGTGCCCCTTGTTGGAAATAACAAAACTAGTAGATCAAAACAAGTCTTAATAGATCAAAACACATTGCTCTCAAATATAAGTTATTCAGTTAAGGACCAGGGGCAACACTTTCTTTTTATGATGTAACCACTTGCCAGTCACTAAAAGAACATAAATAAATTAATCTGTTGAAAACATTATTCTCCTCAACTTTGGTATTACAACTTCTGAAAAGCATCAGCAGGATTTATTGGCTTAATAGCACAATATACCACAGATCATCAATCAGCTTATCATGCTATAAACAGCTATAGCAGTTTATTTCATAACCTAATGAACATTTTAGAAAAGATACTTCAGAGAACATAACTAATAGCTGAATTTGCACAACAACACTGTAAGATCAACATAGTGTGTGGTACAGGACTTGTGGGTGACTTGCCCATAACAAAGAAAAATGAATATAGATTTAATATCTCAATTGTTTCTATAAACTGCAAAGCTTTTAAATGGCCATTTAAAAGCATATATTTGTTAATTTATTTATTGTTTTTATCAGATACAAAGTCCCGATAGTTCTTAGATAAAATAATTTTTTAACACCGAAGAAGAAAAACACAGTGTAGAGTGGCATAGGCAAAGCTTTTACTATGGTCCATGGTGTAGCATATTCTGGTCAAGAACGTCTAGGTTACTATTGTAACCCCCGTTCGCTGAAGGAGGGAACGGAGACCTTATGTCGATACTGACGTAATGGGGTCTCGCTTGGGAGCCCTATCACCTCCTAGTAGTACAAAACGAGCCAACAGGAATTGGCCAGTGACCCGTGGGGCAGGAACGCATATGGAAATCTCTGAGGTAGAACCTACCTAACCAGAGAGGAACACTACAGTACAGAGATAGGGCAAGGCAGAGCCGCCCAGGGAAAGACACGGGTTTACCATCATGGAAACCGTAAAATGGACAAAACACATATGGGACTACCTGCAGGGAATCACATCATATGGGCATCTAGCCCAGTACAAGGGCTGACCAACCGGGCATGCACACGAGTACTGGACTTGGCGTCGGATGCCTCCGCAGCGTCTGACTGTTGCAGGATGCAGGAGGAACTCCACAGGTGCCGGAAGTGAGTGGTGGGAACTTTGGGCACATATCCAAGCCGAGGTCTCAGGATAATGTGAGAGGAAGTCGGCTCGAATTCTAGGCTTGATTCACTGACCACAAATGCTTGCACGTCCCCGACCCTCTTAAAGGAAGCGAATGCGGTGAGGAGCACTGTCTTCAATGACAGATATTTCAGCTCGACTGACTCAAGGGGCTTGAAGGGAGCTCTCTGTAGGCCTGTCAGGGGTCTCAAGAGGGAATGAGGTGAGGTCTAAGAGTATTTAACCTCCTGGCACCTCTCAGGAACCTGATGATCAGGTCGTGCTTTCCCAGTGACCTGCCACCGACCACATCGTTATGTGCTGCAATAGCGGCCACATAGACCTTCAAGGTGGAGAGGGACAGCCTCCATTCCAAGCCATCTTGAAGGAAGAAAAGCACAGAGCTGACTGGGCAATTTCGGGGTCTTCCCGGCAGGAAGAACACCACTCAGTGAACAGACTCCACTTCATGGTATAAGCATGCCTTGTAGACAGCCAAAAAACAGGTCCGGTTGGGCCAGTACGGCGCAACTAGCAAGACCTAGGCGGAGGGTGGAGGCTGCCTGTCCAGTGGCATCCGAAGTGCCAAATGTGACGCGGGGAACCTCCAAAGAGGGTCCCGCGGCAACAGCTGGCAACTTGACGGCACATGGTGCGCTGGAGGAGTGGGAGGTTTGTGGGGGCGGACCCGATGAAGAAGCTCCCACTGTAACCCTCATATCTCCCAGAGTGCTAACCAGACCAGCGGCTTTGTAGCAACAGAGGGGACTCTGCAAGACAGTGGCCTTCCAGGACCGAGTTTGCCAATACTTGGCCTAGGGAAATCATTCAAATTATTTCACAGCAGTCCCCAAGAATGGGTGTATTTACAGAACATAGACAAAACATTGTGGATAGTTTGCTTGCTCAAACAAAACTAAGAATATCTTTCAAATAAATGAAGCCATCAACCTTGAAAACCTTAATAAATCCAGAGAATAGTTTTTCTTTACCAGTGCTCTGCAGCTGTACACACTGTGCATACCATGAACAATTTGAATAAACTCATAATATTTTCTCAGTCTCTGGTTTCTCTGGTTTCTCAGTCAGCAAAACTGCATACTTAGCACATAGAACAAACATAACAATTGATGAAATTAATATTTACCTACAATTAATTGAAACAAAGGGGTTACAATTACTTGAAACAAAAGGGTTACTTTTTTGAGTGGTAATGCTAAGAATCTAGTACTGTGTCCTGTGAATAAGGTGTTGTTCACAACAAAAGTGTGTGTTTTTTTTTTTTTTTTGCACAATAATGCATTTGGTCTGAAGGTCTGTAAGTCAGACCAGAATTAGACTAGGGTGTGTGTTAGTCAATAGTTATGTGTATGTGAGTCTTCAGTCAATATTTTCAAAAAAAAAAAAAACAGTTCAGTAATATACAGATTCAGTCTTTGGGAGACGCTATAATGATTGACTTTTAATGTGTTGAAACTAGGAAGAAAAATAGTTAAAACTGGAAAATAATTCTTATAATTCAATATATCCAATCAGTGGAGGGGCTTTAAGAGTCTCCCTGTTGTATTCAATTTGGATGAGCCTCACACGAGGGCACCACAGTTGTATTAATGTTAATATGGAGTTTTTGGTCACACATCACCTAAGGTGAGTGTGAGAGCGTCAGATAATTCCATCCAATATGTCGGGGCACCAGCCAAGAAATCTCACCTGGACAATAAAGAACAATCATGGAAGATTGCTGACTGAATTACAATTATATAAATTGTAAACCTTATTAATCATATACTGACAATATACACTAATGCCAAGGTCTCTGGAAAGGGGTTTGGTAAGTGATATTTACATCTTCCTGGTTCTGATGAATCTGAGGGCGACATCTTCCACTTGTTGTGCTGGGCAGTGTTGCAGTGGGAAGAAAGGAGTTGGAATCCATTTCATAGCCTAGAAAACAAAGTACTTGTGAACGTTGAACTCTTGGAGCACAGAGAAGGTTCTTTTCCTGGAACATGCAGAAGAAGCAGCAGCCTTTAAGTTGAAGGTTATGATGTCTGTGCAGACGATCCTTATTCTCAGGAACATGCAGACGGAAGGATCATTAGATTCTGAAGTCAGTGCAGATCAGGGCAATCTGAAACACCCAGAACGGGAGGATCTCTGACGAGAGAATTTTGAAGTTGGTGCAGAAGATATTTTTAAGATGGGGGCTAAGCTTTCATGTCGTTGTCTCCATTGCAGTTTTCTAACTCCCCAATTTCACTTCTTGCAGAACTTCCTTGTTTCTCTCTTCAGAGCTTCAGAGTCTTGAGAGAGCAACCTCACAATTCCATAGAGATGAACTTAGCTTAGCACATCTTGGGACCGGAGCCTTGAACCGGGACTGGAACAGGAACTGGAGCCTGGAACCAGAACGGGAAACTGCAGCAACCTGAAAACTGGAACAATTCTCTGTCTCACAGACAAGACTTTTAATCTGTCCTGAGAAGTATGGAAATGCAAATTGGCACCTTTCACCTTGATTGGCTGATGCTGTCAGAGGTGACCACTGGATGGCCCCTCTCTTGCATGAGGTTCATTTGCATAGCTTAAAGTTCATGTTTAGAACAATGTCTTTAAGGATTTTCCTATGCATTATTCACTTTCCAAGCCAATTTCAAATTAACATAGGCATCATGCTGAAAACATAAACTCCAAACATCATTGGGTTATGTTGAACTACCTATGCATTCATGTATACCTTAATAGGTAAGTTTGTATATTTTGCATGTAAACAAACAGCACTCATTAAGTATATGCAGTTCTGATAATAGAAATGATCCATTTATAATTTGTATAATAGATTTGCTCCATTTTGTCCATTGTGTGTCCATTTTTATATAGAAAATACATCTTTTGTGGCCACACAGCAAAACCTGTCTGGTGAGTGGAGTCAGTTCACACCTCAGGTCTTAGGACTGAGGGACTGGGGTGAACAATGGGGAAAATGGTGATAGGATTAAGGCCCCGATATACTTCAAACGAAATCCAAGAACGAACTGATGTGACATCATTTAGAACAAAATCAGGCCAAAACGAAGTTTATTTTGTGTTCTTTTTGGAAGTTCGAAACGGCTTGCCAAAGCAAACTTTCAGGAAAGGTTCACTCCAGCTGCAAAACACCTTTGTACTACCGTTGGTCAGTGATGATAATGTAATAGAAGGTGTGCGCCGAGGCTCCGCCTTCACTCGCGTGGAACGCTTCTTTGACTCATTTCAAGTGTTTGAGTTTGTTGATATAAGATCTCCACGGGTGAAAACATGAACATACTGGATAGCCGCTTTATAGTACAAAATAAAGTTGTGCTTTGTTTGATACTGTAAAGCTGCTTGATTTTAAGCAATCTATTGAATAAAGTGCTATACAAATAAACGTGACTGGAGTGCTAATTTGCAGAGGTCATGCTAACATACCCATGTTCTTATGATCAGATGCTTCTCTCATTCTGTTGTGTTTATTTTGTTACTGAGAAGAAAGTGTACAGCAAATATTTATATATTCATCTAAACGTCGCTCTCAGGTAACGTCAGATGTTCGATTGCAGTATATTGCTGGTCACGCATTTCGAACTTCGCTCTACCCCTAAACGAAGAATGAGAACTTTGTTTTAAGTATATCAGGGCCTTTAGTCTGCTCAGTGCTAATGTCACCATTATTCCCTTGCACAAATAGGCAGGGTGATTGTCTTTGCAGGCTTATCTCCCAGTCCATCTATTTCCTTGTTTGTGGAACTTCTCTTGGAGGTGTGAGTTTTGGAGTCCTGTGCCTTTCATTATGACAGATGAAAGGGGACTATTGATGTAATGGGAGAGTCTGCCCTCATGTCTGCCTGCTGATCACTACACTGTGGATTCAGTAAAAATGGATTCATGGCAATTATGACGTATGGTTGTGGGAAGCATGTGATAACAGTTCACTGATGTTTATTTGCCAGTACACTTACACATTAGTGATTACAAATCTAAAAGTGGGAGGCTAGGGCATAATGAGTTAACTATGTGCATGTGTGTCTGTGGCTTCTTGTCTAACTGTACTGTATTTTTTATATTTTGGACTCAAAACAAAGCAACATAAGCTATTTTGTAGCAAATGCAACAGGTTCATTAGACTGGGAATTCCATTCACCCTCATAAATATTTAAAGGAAATGCAATTTATTATTATTATATAAACCAGGGTGATTTAGGTTAGTGCTGGCTAGGCTTTCACTATTACTCAATGTTTTAGCTCTTTCTGGTGACCAATTAAGCACCATCTGGACAGAACTTGTGTCTGCAATTGGTCCCTAATTTGTCTCATTTATAGTGGAGTCAAAGGGTTGATGGTAGTTGGCCAAAAGAGAAACTGCTCACAGCCAACTTGAGGTTGCTCTCTGTGTTTGTGCTTAGGATGAATCCAACATAGTTGGTCATAAAATACTTATATCAAAACCAGGGGCTTTTCCTTCGAGGAAGCAAATGAGACAGAGCTATGGAGTTAATATTGTGCCATAAATAAACAAAAAAACAAAATCATGTCTGTTACGATTTTAAGACACTTGCCTTTTTATGAGACATACACAGTTATTTTAAACAGCATTTATCTGAAATACAAAGCTTCTGTAGCATTATACACTACCGTTCAAAAGTTTGGGGTCAGTAAGAATTTTTATTTTTATTTTTTTTGAAAAGAAATGAAAGAAATGAATACTTTTATTCAGCAAGGATGCATTAAATCAATCAAAAGTGGCAGTAAAGACATTTATAATGTTTCAAAAGATTAGATTTCAGATAAACACTGTTCTTTTGAACTTTCTATTCATTAAATAATCCTGAAAAAAAATATTGTACACAAATATTTTGTACAATTGTACACATTAAATGTTTCTTGAGCAGCAGATCAGCATATTAGAATGATTTCTGAAGGATCATGTGACACTGAAGACTGGAGTAATGATGCTGAAAATTCAGCTTTGCCATCACAGGAATAAATTACTTTGTGAAATATATTCAAATAGAAAACAGTTATTTTAAAGTGTAATAATATTTCACAATATTACTGTTTTTTTTGTTTTTTTTTTATTGTATTTTTAATTAAATAAATGTAGCCTTGGTGAGCAGACGAAACTTCTTTTAAAAACATTAAAAATCTTAGTGGTTCCAAACTTTTGGAATGTGCTGTATATATATATATATATATATATATATAGTATGTTCTTGTTTTAAAAGCGCTATAAAATAGTTTATTATTATTACCTATTATTATTATTATTATTATAAAAACATTTCTGGGCTTCTCTCGGCAGACTAGAGTAAACTGACCCATAGCAAAGCACCATCTGCTGTTTTGGAAGAGGAAGTTGCTCAACTGCATTTGTGAGAAAATCTGCCAGCACACATTTGTGAGAAAATCAAGCCGAGAGATCTCATAAAAAAGCAAGTGTCTTACAATCGTAACAGACAGCTGTGCATTTGTATGCACTAGATTTGGTATTTATTCAAAGGTTACATGCTGTTTGTATTTATTTGTGAAATATGATGTAGGCTCAATTATTAAATTATTTATATTTGTAAAACACAATACATACATTTGTTACTCCTCTGCGTTTTCGCTAGAACTGACCTTTGTATTTGCACATCATTTTCTGTTTGTTTGCGATTTGTTTAATAATGGCACAATATTAACTCCATACAGTGCCTCCTCAGAAAATTGGATGAGAGCATAAGCTACAGTACAAAAATAAAACAATGCAATTATTCTTAAATTTGACATAAAAGCTGCAGTCCGCCATTTTTCCTCTTTGTCGCCATCTTTGTTTGAAACATGCGATTGCAGTCATATGTTATCGTTACGTGGGTTGTGCATCGGCATGGCTCAGCGCGGATTAATCTAATGTTTGCTGTCACTACACCGGTGTGGATACTGTACTTCAGAATCACATATTCTACGTCTTGAAAGTATGACCAATATAAGATTTTCCACTGGAAAATATCAGCTGAACAAGTAATATTTCTGCCACTTTTGTTATGACCAACTGAGGGAAAAAATGATTAAATCTAACGATCGCTTAGCTCGGATCATGCCAAACCGTGCAAATTATTATTACTGTTGTACTTTGTTCTCGAATTGTTAATGTTAACAACATCAGCATTGCGTGACTATTCCTGCGTCTCAGTCAGCTCCCTAGGTCCCTAGCACATGAATCAGTATATCATGTAAATAAATGTGGCCGATTCCCTGATCAGTGCCATGACTACTGAACTAGGGAGCTGATTGAGACGCACGCTATGTGTATTTAGTATATTAGTGTTACCTGTAGATTTCAATTCCTGTAGCCAGTCCACAGTCCAAAGTCTTTTGCTTTTTGACTACGGGTGAATCTCCAGTTGCCACTGATGATTGTCAGTGTCAGATTGACATTTAATTATTTCAGCTGCTGTGAGAACAGACTATAAATGATCCGCTACAAGCAGCATCCTCACATGATAAAACTGACTTGCCTGGACTCTTTTTTTCTGTTTATGAACGTGACATAATGATGCAAAGACGAACTGCTGCATGTTCAAATTTCCAGCGGAAATCCACCAGGTTGCTCTTATTTTACTGTTGTGAATCGGGCTAAGATAAGGAGATAGTTTTGAACACTGGCTGGTTATGTACTTGCTCAAAATTTTTTTCTTTTTTTTTTTTCTTTTCTAAAGTGACATTAATAGTCCAATAGCAACATCAGTGGTTAAAGTTACAGTGGGAGGCAGCCTCCCCTGAGCCCACTGAAATAAAAAAAATGCCATATGTTTGGCAGGGCATAATTAAGAATGGATGGAGGAAAGTCACATGAGAAGAGGCAATGCCTCCATCGCACTATGACTGGCCTATTACACTGTTCACGCAAAAAAAAAAAAAAAAAAAAAAGTCACACATTCAAACTTGAAATAATTTGAATGATCTGTGAGTTTTTTTTTCTTAATGAACAATCAGCTTGGTGAAATTAAAGGTACATCTTAATGTCTATGACCATCATAACATCTGCAGTTAACAGAGGAATGATAATAATAATAAAAAAAAAATGTCACCATTAAATGTAAAAGGAATAAGAAATTATCACAAGAACACAACTGCACGCCACTGGTCAAAACCTCAATACTGTGCTAATGCAATTCAGTGGCACAACTAAGGGTACGTTCACAAAGTACAATAATATGGTTCCCTTTTGGGTTTGGTACTCTCAACATTGCGTCAGTAGCTGACGCTATGGTGAAATACATTCTCAGAGAATACTGAAGCCCTATGAAATCTCACAGGTGATAATTCTCCTGCTAATGGCGTTCAAGTGCTTGGAATAGAGGTGGGCTCCTCCAATCTATAAGGCAGCACTGGATGTCATTCCATCTGAATCTTTCTCTTTCAGACAGCTACACTGTCTTGAAGAAGTCATCTACAGCTTACCATTGAGGTACGCTTGCCAGAAGATGGTGTCTGGATTGCAGCTCCCCTGCAGTGTTACAGTGAGTATGACGTTTTTCATTCAGATGCCTTCCAGACCACTGTGTTTCTGTCTGGCGTAGCCAACTCAGAAGCAGCGCTGCAGTAATCCGTCTGGCCTCTATAAGCGTGGACCTTCACAGTAGCACTACCAGAATTCTATAACTACTAGAACTGCCAATAGCGGTCATTTTGACTGTTCATACCAGACAGCAGTGAATGTCATTTTTGTCATGTTATATTTACTTCAAAGCTTCTATGGTCATGTTTTATGAAAAATGTGGGGTAATTTAAGCATACATAATATAATATGTTTGTGATTTTATTGTGTAAGAGCTACTAGACCTCCCACAAAAGTGCATGCCGCAATTTGCTTTCCGCATTTTGCATCCGGCAAGCTGGAGATCAAAGTTTTTCACCGCTGTTAATATGTTGTTTTTGAAAGTCAAAATGTCAACAAATATAAAATGAAGCAGAATATTTCGTTAGATAAAAACATATTGTGAATTTTGGAAATGATTACATCTGTCTTTATTCAATACATTTTGACTTTTGGAGTTTACAATGCTTTAGCATTATCGGAAATGTTTGGACCACACGAATCGGAAACAATTTTATGCAGCCTCTAATGAACCGGAATTATCTCTGAATCACTCTCAGAATCAGTGTCAGACGAACTGTCAAGAGACCAAGAGACATCGCTCTCTGCTCCTCCATCAGACTCTGCATCATCAATGTTCTCAAGCAAGGATAAAACCTCAGTGTCAGTCATTTTCTTTCTTGTTGCCATTTTGACGGTAAAGCTAAGTTTTAGCTTAGCAAAAGCATACAAAACTGCCAGAGAAAGGTTGCTAGGCAACAGCTACGCACATCTTTAACGGCGGGAAAAAGCGCTGAGGAGATACAACGCCTGTAATATGTGCGGTCAAATTGACCGCTATGGCCATTCAAGGTAGAAATACTCAGAACCCTTTTGTGTTTTGTAATTTTAATAAAATAACAATGTTAAAATAAAATTTACATTAATTTAAGAAAAGTCATGGAACTGTAGTTATATGGGTTTTATTTCAACAAAGTTATTACATTGCAAATCTTTAGAACGGTCAAAATGACTGCCTTGGTAGTTCTAGTGTTAAGAACTCCAGTGATAAGCTCATGCCAACTAAGTGTCCACATTCCTCTCACCCAACCCTTCAGGAAATAAACCCGGCTTCGCATGCTCCCCCCTCTGTGGTGGAGATGTGAGCCGAGCGCTAAGACTACAGCTAAGGGTTCTCATGCCGGCACAGGTCCTGCATAGCTCCCACTCTCTAAATGCACAGTGTACAAAGCACAAATCGCTCCAGCTCCTTACTCAAGGCAGCGGTCTGCCGTGAACAGAAGACAAAAAATTCCACCCATTTACTCATTCACAAGATATAAGCAGCCCCCTACCTCGGAGCAGCAGTCTGACATGTACCATGTATAGAGCACAGAAACCTTCCAGTCACTCACTCATTCATATGACATAAGCAGCCCCCTGCCTCAGAGCAGTGATCTGCCATGCACAAAGCAAAAAAAGCTCCGGCCGCTCAGTCATTCACACGAGTAGCGACCTGCAATGTACAGAGGACAAAGCACTTCAGTCACTCACTCAGGACAGTGGTCTGCCTTAAATAAAGCACTGCTGCTGTTCATTTTATGATACGCTTTCTATGTTCCTTCTATGCTACGCAGCGGCTGTGTCGATGTGTTTCACATATGCGTGTGGAGTGTTGTTTACACTAAATTATGTTTTATTAACAAAGTTCGGGAGGAGCAACATTCAAATGAGCATACCTTGACAGTATTTTCTGCATCCCTCCACCACCCAGTCTCCTCACACTCACCTGGTTACTATCATAACCAAAGATACAGGGGGAGTACTCTGGGTTTGGGCCAAATATTGAGTTCGGTCCCCTCTCCTCGGACAGCGCGCCAAATAGGAATTATTTTACACTATCTGATTATTTGTAAGTGTGAACTCGTGAACAACTATATATGCCAGAATAGCCACTGTTCACTGCATTCTACCAGCTGTGCTGCTGTTTTTCATCTGGGTGTGTAGTGTTGCTCACATTAACCAATGTGCATACTGGCTCTTCTTGTCTGGACAGTGCTCTGCATGGCTGTCTAGCCCCGCCTCAGCCCTTTGCATAGAGCCTGAGCCAACTATGAAACCAGATAAATCGTGGCCAATATGCCATCTGTCCATGACACGCAGAAAGTGCATCTCAGTTTCCCTGTCTACTGCGGGCATTGAGATTACTAGTTGTCTTTGTGCTATGACTGTTCCACTGGGTGGTGTGACAAAGCTGAAGACAGAATACAGAAGGTGCATCTATGTCAGAACTCCATATTCTCCCATACAAGTAACGTGCAAGTTCCATATAAAATTATGCTGCAGCCCCTGTCTAGTGAGTTCTAGAAACAATAAGAACTAATATATATATATATATATATATATATATATATATATATATATATATATATATATACAAAGCACATTAGAATCAGAGCTCCCTCTTCCAGCTCTTCCTCACTCTAGTAAAGCAGCTTCCGTTTCTGTCACGTTATTCAGAAGTGTAGTAGGTTATTGAACATGGTGTAGATCAAGGGACAAATCATGTGTTAATCACTTTGTCTTTTAAGCAAGTGTACTCGGACGGTGACTGTATGCCCTCTATGCTCTAAGTATATAGTCATTATAACAACTTACCACCATCATATACATAATTGCCCTGCAGAATGTCCTGGCAACAAGAATTTCAAATGGCACAAGAAGGCTGATCCTCTCTCGCCCCTCTACATGACCAACTCATGCTGAGCACTCTTGTCAGTTTCTATAACCTAGATGTATCCTTTACAACGTAAATATAGGTCATAATAAGGTGCTTGAAAAACGGGTCGTTTTTTTTGGAGGACAGTCTGATTATAATAGTTAATCATATCAAATTAGTGCAGAATAAACTACGTCAAGGATCAGCCAAATTTCCACATGCATCATCAAGGGAGGTTTTAAAAGAAAAGTGCTGAGCTGATTTTTTTTTTTTTTTTTTTGGCCATCTAGTGGTTTAAAAGAGAATAAAGTCAAATGCACCTTTTACCCCGGTCCACGTTTAGCCCTGTTGTACCCTACAGCAGGAACCAATCAGCTGTGCTCTATAGAGAATGATGTGATTGCAAGCAGTTATGGACCTATTAGCCTGTGCCATCTAGAGTTTCATGACAGAACTTTGGGTAAAACTTTACAATAAGGTTTCAGTAGTTAGCATTAATTAACTATTTTAGGTTGGCCACACACTTGAAGATTTTAATCCAGATTTTAAGCCAGATTTGCACCCCCGGACGACTGGGGAGGCACAGCCCGATTCGTGGCTTGTCATAAGTGATTTTTTGTCCAAAAAAATCATCTATTGTGTGGTGGCATTACGATTATGTAAAGTGCTCGAGATGGAACGTCCCTGATCTCAAACTTTGATCGGGCTGCCTCCGACGTGATACCTGTGATAGCCAATGCGAGTGAGCAAGCATCACCTACTGGATGTTGTTTGCCTCTTTAGCTGAAACTTGGCAGCCACAAACATACCACAGAAATTGAGTATTGAGAAAGAAGATCGCACATATACTTATCTTCTCAAGACATGTTTGATGTCACAAGTCCTGCAATCAACAGGTCAAAAATCGTCTTGTGTGCCCCAGGCCTTAGTTAACATGAACTAAGAATGAACAATACTTTTATAGAATTTATTAACCCTTTGACAAGTATGATCACACCGGTGTGATTAGATTGTTCAGTACATGACGTGATGAACTGCCAAATTCAAATGTGCGGGAATGCTTTGGCCGGCGCTAAACCAGAGATGGATGTGCGCAGCACTTTTAATATATCACACATATGCAGTGTTTTCAACCACATAATGTTTATTTTAGTTTTCAGACATTTAAATACACATAAGTACTAACAAAACAATACATTTAGAGTTTGTAAAATACACACTGATGTCTATGGAAGTGGCAATAACAATTCGTTCCATAATAATTATACACATTTTATTTATTTCAGATACACATTGTGTAAGTAACTTTAAATGTTACTCTATTCTTCTCCCAGTTCACCAGCTCACTTACTTTCATGTACTTTGGGAGAATCAAATCCAACATATCTGATTCTCTGTACAGCTCTGCAAAAAAATATGGCGGCGCCCATCGCACGATCATCATAAAGGTGTTTAAACAGCAAAACACATCCACTTGCACATATTCGTCAATCGGAATATCAGATCGTTACTGCTATAGTTAACAAATTTGTGAATATTTCAAATAAAAAAGGAAAAATGCAATGCAAAAATGCAAAAAAGTTGGGATACCAGCTGTGAATAAAAAAGGTGAATAAAAAAATATAAACTTATATTTTATTCACAATAGAATATAGATAACATCAAATGTTGAAAGTGAGACATTTTGAAATGTCATGCCAAATATTGGCTCATTTTGGATTTCATGAGAGCTACACATTCCAAAAAAGTTGGGACAGGTAGCAATAAGAGGCCGGAAAAGTTAAACGTACATATAAGGAACAGCTGGAGGTCCAATTTGCAACTTATTAGGTCAATTGGCAACATGATTGGGTATAAAAAGAGCCTCTCAGTGTGGCAGTGTCTCTCAGAAGTCAAGATGGGCAGATGATCACCAATTCCCCCAATGCTGCGGTGAAAAATAGTGGAACAATATCAGAAAGGAGTTTCTCAGAGAAAAATTGCAAAGAGTTTGAAATTATCATCATCTACAGTGCATAATATCATCCAAAGATTCAGAGAATCTGGAACAATCTCTGTGCGTATGGGTCAAGGCCGTAAAACCATACTGGATGCCCGTGATCTTCGGGTCCTTACATGGCACTGAATCATATACAGGAATGCTACTGTAATGGAAATCACAATATGGGCTCAGGAATACTTCCGGAAAACCATGTCGGTGAACACAATCCACCATGCCATTCGCCTTTGCCGGCTAAAACTCTATAGGTCAAAAAAGAAGCCACATCTAAACATGATCCAGAAGTGCAGGTGTTTTCTCTGGGCCAAGGCTCATTTAAAATGGACTGTGGTAAAGTGGAAAACTGTTCTGTGGTCAGATGAATCAAAATGTGAAGTTCTTTTTGGAAAACTGGGACACCATGTCATCCAGACTAAAGAGGACAAGGACAACCCAGGTTGTTATCAGCACTCAGTTCAGAAGCCTGCATCTCTGATGGTATGGGGTTGCATGAGTGTGTTTGGCATGGGCAGCTTACACATCTGGAAAGGCACCATCAATGCTGAAAGATATATCCTTCTAGAACAACATATGCTCCCATTTAGACGTCGTCTTTTAGGAAAGACCTTGCATTTTCCAACATGACAATGCCAGACCACATACTGCATAAATTACAACATCATGGCTGCGTAGAGGAAGGATCCGGATACTGAAATGGCCAGCCTGCAGTCCAGTTGTATTAGACAAGAATGGGATAACATTCCTATTCCTAAACTTGAGCAACTTGTCTCCTAAGTCCCCAGACGTTTGCAGACTGTTTACACTATTCTTCTCCCTGTTCACTGGCAACTTATTTTCATGCATTTCAAGAGAAGTGGATGAATTCACGTGTTGTAAATCAAAGAGATCTGATTCTCTGAACTGCGGCACAAACTAACATACATGCCTATCGTGCATATAGTTCAACTAACGTGATCATTATAAAGGTGTTTAAACAACAATACACATCCACTTTCACATATTTGACAGTCGGAATATCATATATTTCATGTTATAGTAACAAGTTTGTGAATATTTTGAATAAAAAAGGAAAAATTAAATAAAAGCAAAACATAAGTCATACAGCGCTATTGTGGCTGTGATGTGTCACATGACAAGCAATGACACGTCACCATTGGAACAATAAAGTTACAAGTTCTAAATATGGGTTGCCTTGAAAAACTCACGCTGGGGGCTCAACCTGTTACAGATCCCTTGTTCCCCTGGACTCCATTTCCCAAGATCCTCCTGTTCTCCACACCTGCACTCACTTCCCTCGTCAGCTCCTCATCATCACTCATCACCTGCACCTGGACTCTATTGTCAGCACTCCCCTTATATTGCACTCACTCCCTGCACTCCTTGTCCATTCTCTGTTTATGTTAAATGTATGTTTGGTGCCTCCTGCCTTGTTTAAGTAAAGAAGTATATGTATTGTGGAAATCCGTATCTGCCTCATCTCTCTACACCAGTACACGTAACAGAAGAACCGACCTAAAGAACGCTGGATTTCAACGGAAAAATGGAGACTTCCACCAGCTCCCTGGCTCCTGCTCCTTCTATGCCTCTCTCCCATCTGGCAGCCGGCGATCGCCTCATCGGGCTCCTGCAGGTGGGTCGTTCCCTGGAGAGGTATGTGGAGGAGTTCGTTGAGCTTGCTTTTTTGACTAACTGGCCCGACGCTCGGTTGATCGCCCTGTTTCTGGATGGACTGGACGACAACACTATCCGTTTTGATGAACCTGTTTTTCGTTTCTCCTTAAGCGAAACTATCAATTTAATTTTGTGGTTAAATGGCTCCAAATTCTTTGTGGACACGGTTCATGATCAGTGTATGTCTCCAGTCCATCCGGAAACACGGTTGGCCGGGCCAGTCAGTCAATCTCGGTCTTCCTCCGCATGCCCCTCCAGCAAACTCCCTGCCTGCCCCATGCTGGACCCACATTCCTCTACTGGGCCCAGTAAGCGGAGGAGGAGGAAGAAAGCGGCTCCAGTATCTCCTGAGCCCGCTCCAGTATCTCCAGAGCCCGCTCCAGTATCTCCAGAGCCCGCTCCAGTATCTCCAGAGCCCGCTCCAGTATCTCCAGAGCCCGCTCCAGTATCTCTAGAGCCCGCTCCAACCCTGCGCGAGCCGCCAGAAGATGCTGTGTGGCTTATTGACTTTTTCACCGAGCCAAGTTCTCCAGTCTCCGCCGAGCATGTTTCTCCAGTCTCCTCCGAGCCAAGTTCTCCAGTCTCCGCCGAGCCAAGTTCTCCAGTCTCCGCCGAGCCAAGTTCTCCAGTCTCCGCCGAGCCAAGTTCTCCAGTCTTCTCCGAGCCAAGTTCTCCAGTCTCCGCCGAGCCAAGTTCTCCAGTCTCCGCCGAGCCAGGTTCTCCAGTCTCCGCCGAGCAAGGTTCTCCAGTCTCCGCCGAGCAAGGTTCTCCAGTCTCCGCCGAGCAAGGTTCTCCAGTCTCCGCCGAGCAAAGTTCTCCAGTCTCCGCCGAGCAAAGTTCTCCAGTCTCCGCCGAGCAAAGTTCTCCAGTCTCCGCCGAGCAAAGTTCTCCAGTCTCCGCCGAGCAAAGTTCTCCAGTCTCAGCCGCCGAGCCCTCCGCTCCAGTCTCAGCCGCCGAGCCCTCCGCTCCAGTCTCAGCCGCCGAGCCCTCCGCTCCAGTCTCAGCCGCCGAGCCCTCCGCTCCAGTCTCAGCCGCCGAGCCCTCCGCTCCAGTCTCAGCCGCCGAGCCCTCCGCTCCAGTCTCCGCCGCCGAGCCCTCCGCTCCAGTCTCCGCCGCCGAGCCCGCCGCTCCAGTCTCCGCCGCCGAGCCCGCTGCTCCAGTATCCACCGCCAAACCAGCTCCATGCTCCTCCACCCACATATTTACTTTATTCCTTGGACTCCTCAATATTATCCTAAACCTCTCCAAGTATTTTTTTGGGGGGGGGCAAGTACCCGTGGGTGGGGGACATGTGGGCGCCACACATGTGGGTGGGCCTCTGACATGGCAGCCCGCTGCACCTGACCCTCCATGGCTGCCCACGGCTCCAGACCCGCCATGGCTGCCCACGGCTCCAGACCCGCCATGGCTGCCCACAGCTCAAGACCCGCCATGGTTCATGGATCCGCCCTGGAGACCTCTGTTCCTGTCCGCTCCTCTCCCTGCACCTGCATGAGGTCTCCAGGGCGCCCGCCCCCCCTCCCGGTGTCTCCATCAACGGCGCGAGGTCGCGCCTACCGGGAGGGGGGAGTACTGTTACAGATCCCTTGTTCCCCTGGACTCCATTTCCCAAGATCCTCCTGTTCTCCACACCTGCACTCACTTCCCTCGTCAGCTCCTCATCATCACTCATCACCTGCACCTGGACTCTATTGTCAGCACTCCTCTTATATTGCACTCACTCCCTGCACTCCTTGTCCGTTCTCTGTTTATGTTAAATGTATGTTTGGTGCCTCCTGCCTTGTTTAAGTAAAGAAGTATATGTATTGTGGAAATCCGTATCTGCCTCGTCTCTCTACACCAGTACACGTAACACAACCAGAATATTTTAAACTTATGTGTGAAAGGGTTCAAATCAAAAGTTGTATTTGTTAACATTAGTTAATGCACTGTGAACTAATATGAACTATGAATTACTGTATTTTTATTAACAAACATGAACAAAGAACAAATGTACTGCTCAATGTTAATTAATGTTGCATTAACTAATGTTAATGCATTAACTAATGCTACTGAATTTTGTATTTCTACTTTTGTGAAGTTTATTTCTGGATGTGCTTTTGCAATTAAATGTGGTAATACTTTAGTATAGGGAAAACATATTCACTATTAACTACAAATTTTCCCTCAATAAACTCCTAATTTATTGCTTATTAACCCTCAGGGGTCTGAGGCTGATTTGGGCTCTGGAGAAGTTTTGACATGCCCTGACATTTGTGCTTTTTTCAGTTGTTCATAAACATATTAATGGAAAAAGTGTCATTACACTGTATTCAGCACAAACTAGGCTACAATAATATGTAAGGAACGTGTATGTACATGTTTGTATTTTTGAAGGAATAATGTTTATGCATGGTTATTGAAAAAACAAAAAACTTAAGTCACTGAAATAAAGCCAAAAAAAAAAAAAAAAAAAAAAATATATATATATATATATATATATATATATATATATATATATATATATATATATATATATATATATATATATATATATTAAATCTGTGTTCACAAGACTTCTGGGTATTTGAGGTTGTAGACTAGAGTTTTTGCTTCAAATTTATGTAAAAATGATCATTCCTACTCCTTCATATAAAACAATAGAGAGATTTAAATTTTCTAAAACATCTTTGGTCAAGAAACACAGTATGCGTGGAAGCGTCTCATGAATAATGGGTGATTCTCACCTGAGAAGACAAAATAATCGCATAAAAGAGCTCTAATGACCTGCATAAATAATGAGGCCTTTCAGTCAGATAGGCTGTGAAAAAACCCTCTGTTGATCATGTCTCAAGCTCATCATAATGTAAATCAAACATACAGAAAAAACAGCAATACTGTGAAATATTATTACAATTTAAAATAATGGTATTCTATTATTACAATATAATGCATTTCTATGATACAAAGTGTCTGAACAGTTATGTTACCTCTATGGAATTTCATATAGGCTTTTAGCTTAAAAGCATGCACATTTGGAGAAATATTGATGGATTCTCATGTTTATGTCAATTTTCTATAAAGAGGAGTATTTATTCATTATTTATTGTCGTCACTGTGAACACTGAATACTGTGTTTACAATTCATACTTGCAGCCGGAGGGCACTCTGTGCACTTTTAGTCCACAAATGCCAATGCTAAAGAAGAATAGGCAATCCAGGAAATAACTGAACTAACAGAGGCCAGAGATCACTAACTATGGCTATTCAAAACACTTTTCAAGACAATAAATACACAATTGAGACGATGTATGCATGTATTGACTGAATTTGCCTCTGAATAGCGCTGACTCTGTGGGCGTGGCCGCATTAGCGGATAATGAGCTGAATCAAGGATTTTTGACATGGCTCTCTTTTCATACAGATTACAGAAACACAGAAGGTTTGTTTTAGATTTGACTTACACGATTTAAAACCTGACATTTCATGTTTCTTTAGACACAAGTCTATTTTTTTTTGTGATTAGTATTCACTAAGGTACAGTTCATTTTCTGAGAACTATCAGATTGGACTTCGTTCAGAGGGAGACGAGAGATCACGCATCATGTTACTTTTCTTTATTTTACAAAAAGCACAAAATTTTGTTTTTACTCTGAGTGTACACAAATAAAAGAATATATTTCACAGATTAAAATGGTGTATAGCTCTTAATTGTATGTGCAACATTATTTTGAGTCTCTTTCACACTGGTTAGAAAAAAAAAAAAAAAAAAAACGATCACGATCACGCCGGCGTGACCGCCGACCCGAGGGAGTTAATAATTAGTAAGTTTGTTGTTAAGTTTAGGTATTGGGTAGGATAAAGAATGTAGAATGAGGTAATGCGGAATGAGGAAATAATATGTGCTTAATAAGTATTAATAAACAGCTAATATACTAGTAGTATGCATGCTAATAAGCAACTAGTTAAAAGAAAGTGTTACCTTAAATGTTATATACAAGTGGCTTTCAGACAGGTGACATATTATTGTTATATTATTGTTGTTGTCTTATGGACTGCATGAAATGAAATCACATACACAAAATAATTGTTGCTCAAACAGCTTGAAACTGCATAAATTGAAAACCAACCAAACAGGAAGACAATATACACTAGAGACATGACAGACAGCAGGAAACCACTCCACTAAAAGAACAGGACACAGGGGCTTGTTTTTCCTGCAAGGGAAAATCTGCTAATTAGCTGTTGAGAAAGACTGACATTTCCTCCAACTGACTAATTTAATAGAAAACAATAGTACATATATAATAGCATATACACTCTAAAAAACACTGGGTTAAAAACAACCCAATTTGACCTCTGGGTCCAGTGCTCAGCCCTTATACTGAGCGGTCTAGTTCTGAGGTATTGGATGTGCTCAGCATCGAAGCAAGTGATTTGGGTGACCCGCCAGCCCATTCACCGCAGTATGAGGAGACAGTGGATGTTGTTACTTGTGCTGTGGTGAAACTGAATATCAAGTGGCTGCCCGAGACACAGGAAGCCTATAAGAAAAGCAAACTTGATGAGCGCTTCCTTCAGTCAACACCACAACCTCCATGTATCTCTGGGGAGACACCATCTTGTTACTCGTTTCCTCCATGGAACCTTGAGGATGAAGCCTACGGCTCAAGTCAGGATTCCAGCTTGGGACCTGACAGTAGTTTTAGAAGGGTTATCCTTGGCACCCTTCAAACCATTGGACACGACTTCTGACGAATGTGTCGCACTATGTGCTAAAGAGAGATAGTATTTCTTCTAGTGATTACGACCCTAAAAAGAGTTACAAACACTGGAGCAAACTCCAAGCAGGAGGGAGGAACTGACAAAGCTATTTTGCTCTGGGGTTTTCTCCTATATATATATATATATATATATATATATATATATATATATATATATATATATATATATATATATATATATATATATATATATATATATATATATATATATATATTATATATATATATATTTTATACAACAGTTCTGTCTGGATCTCGAATCTGATTGGCTGATAGCCATGCGATATTTCAGTGATAACAGCACTCCTACTGCCTTTTCACCGTTTGTATCACTCCGCTTGAAGTGACCTTCATGGCGGCCGATCAAATCAACTGTAATTTTTACAAATACTACTTCTTGTACCACGAACTGTAGTTTTAGTAGTTTTTTAGGCAAGAATGTAGTTGTTTAGCACTGAAATATGTGACTCATATTTAATAACAGAGCCCATTTTACAATTTGTTTTGACGTTTTCGGAGATGCGAGCTCAAGTGCGTCAGCGGCCGTTCAGTGCTTCTGTAACCGCCGAAAACAGCTTCATCTCGGCCAGTGCCTCGGGGATTTGCCGCTGGCTCTTATAGTGGTTAAACATGAGACATAATTCAATTTGAGTACATAGAACGGGCAATCTTTGGTCTTATTAATGTATTATTTTATATCTATTAGAGCAAGTCGAATTGTGCTACATTAAATTTGATAATAATAAAACGTTAGGTTACATCCTTATATAGCACATTGGCTACAACTAGACGGGACATATCAGACTCTTCTCCGCTTCAAATACGTAAAACATTAAACTTTATAAAGTTTATAAAAGTATGCTTTTTTGAGTAAAGAAAACGCTTTACATTTTTTTTTTAAAAAACATCAGATCTTTATTTACCTTTGCATTGCACAGAGATGTCCAAACTGCGTGCGCACTGCGTGAGGCGGATTAATGAGGCTTGATTGACAGTTTGAGGATCCAATGGAGTTAGGAGGTTTTGTCACAAGCTCTTTAAAATCCTTTTCATTCGTTAAATATTTGTAAAACCCACATACCAGCGTAAATGGTGACCTATTTTATTTTTATTTTTTTAATAACTAGTGCTTTATGTTTGACTGAACTGTACAATTGTGCTTATATGTTCAATAAATATTATTTTATATAAATATGTCCATTAAGTAATATGGATTGAGTGAACATTACATTAATACGCCATTAGATGGCGGCAACACTTTACAGGAGAATGAGTCAGTGAAGCAGACTTTTAAATTGAAAGGAACTTTTGCAAAAGGAAGTTGTTTTAGCGCTGTGGTGTTATGGATGGAAAATTCCCAAAGCTAAAAAAAAAAGAACAAATACAAAGATCGCTTACCTCAGCGGACATTCAAACGGACTTGTATAAAGGATGTAATATTATGGACATCGACTTGAAGAATATACCAGACACAGGTAATAGCCTACTCTCTCTCTCTCTCTCTCTCTCTCTCTCTCTCTCTCTCTCTCTCTCTCTCTCTCTCACTCTCTCTCTCTCTCTCTCTCTCTCTCTCTAACACTGTAGAAAATTCAATGTGTTTCAATGAAGCGACTCAACATTCCTTCGTTACTAGTTCTGAAGTGACGTTTTAGAATTAGTAACGGAGGCTTGGTCCAACTGTCAAATTGAGATTTGAATCTGTGGCGGAAGGAAGTAGTGCTGCACAAAAGAGGGTTTTAAAGACACTCCGTTGTTGTTCTTATTTATTTACACACTCGTGCCGTCGAACTGTTGTATAAACGCAATATCACACTCGTAGCCGTGCGATATGGCTGTATATCAGCACGCTGTGACGAATCACAGCGTGCTGATATACAGCCATATTGCACGGCTACTTGTGTGATAATGCTCATATATATATACATATATATATATATTATATTTAGTCATCACTTGAAGAACATCACTTGACAGTTGAAGAAGCCTTGTGAGAAGTGTGTAAAGATGAAGATGAAAACAAATTGTGCCTCGGCATCTCAGTCTAAGTGCAGATAGCCATTAGTTCAGAGCCCTTTTCCCTATCTTTTTGTACACCACACACTGAATAAATGCATGTTAATGCACTTTTGAATGTGCACTGCCTGTCTCAAGTTGTTGTTGTTGTTGTTTAATCCTTATTTATTCACTCCAACTAGAGAATAATAATCAAGGCTGTAATTACACCTTGGAAAGATATGTTTAACCCTGATTTAACTTGGTCCAGTGTCTGTATGGATTTTACTTTTCAATTCTGCAAAGAAGCCTTAAGAAAGTTAGTTCCACTTGACAGAAAGGAAACATGATTTATACAACGGTTTCCTGATCCTCATTAATCAAAGCCATCAGAAACAAAATAATTGAACCGAATCATCAGGAGCTTCATCAGTTTGGGTTTTAAATATGCCATTCCGTAACACAACAGCTGTCGCTCTTAATTATCCGCACGGAGCTCTGCATACATAAAATGAATATACATTGATTAATGCCAAATGTATCATTTGCTCATTCTACACTTACATTCAATTACCTGTACATAAAAATGCAAATTATGATCAAATCATAATCATGATAATTAATCAAAAATAAAAGCAAAATTATTCAAGACTAAGCACAGCCATCATATTTAATAAGACATTAAGAAAGTATGGGATATGTTAAATATATTTTTAAAAGTACTCAAGCAGAAAATAATTATGTGATGTTTATAGCTGTGAAGGCACTTCTGAAGGAACTTTAATTCAGACCAGCTTCAAAGGCATCATAATGTCACCTCTGGACTAGAACAGATTCTAGTCCAGAGGTGACATTCTAGTCCAGAAGTGAGAATTAAAGATAATCAAGCCAATTTTTAAAGGTAAAGGTGTGTAATTGTTGCACCACTAATGGCAGCAGATGGAATTGCAAAAAATAATGACTATTCCAGCAGGTTTCCCAAATGATCTGGCCATCTTCCATTGGTTGGTCAAACAGATCATCCTGCCACTGGTCAATGTTACTGTCTCAGCTGGATTGGATTCTAAAAAAAAAAAAAAAAAAAAAAAAAAAACTATGTTGAAAGTACAACAAAGCCATAGTATTTACAATTTTAACCTGAATGAATAATTCCCAACCTCTGAAGAAACTCAAATTTACTTACTTTTACTTTCAATAAGGTCCCTTAACAAAGTCATTTTAGGGTGTGTTGGCAGGTTAGGTTCAATTACAACAAACTCTTGCTCTGTAGTGCCGACCAGACAGCAACAGTTCAAATTAGAAGTGGCCTGGATGTGAGGAATACAGTTCTTGGAGAGTGGGAAGGTGTGTACCAATGATACTCCCAGCAATCCAGACTATCCACTGCAGTCTTCTGAGATCTGATTGGGTAGCCGAGCTGAACCAGACAGATATGACTGCAGAGTAGAACTGCAGCTCCTGTGGCAGGTTGAACTTCCTTAGTTGGCGAAGGAAATGCAACCTCTGCTGGGCGTTTTTCACAATTGGACCTATGTGAGTTTCCCCTTTCAGGTCCTGAGAAATGGTCGTGCCCAGGAACCTGAATGACTCCACTGTTGCCACAGTGCTGTTCATGATGGTGACTGAGGGAGTGCTGGGGTTTTCTCCTAAAGTCCACAATCATCTCCACTGATTTGAGCATGGACCGTTCAGCTCCAGCTTGTTGTCACTGCACCAGACAGCCAGCTCTTAAACCTCCTGTCTGTAAGCAGACTTATCACTGTCCTAGATGAGGATTGCATGATTGCATGTCTTACAGTTCTTGAGCAGCACCACTGCCCCTCCTACTACAATATCAAGCAAAACGTCTGAATAATCTTAAGACAATAAAATAATGTGTAATGTGTACTGCTGAGTGTTCAGCAGTTCATCCATGTTTAAACTAATTGTAGAAGAATAACTAAAGACAGGACAAACTAACAAAAACAGTAAAACAACTGGCAGCCATCCACAGCACAATCTTGTGATCCTTTTAAGACCTTTTAAGGTCAGAAGTGAACTAATCATTTTAATGTTATTTTCAACATTTACTAATACATTATTAAAATCAAGAGTTGTATTTGTTAACATTAGTTAATGCACTGTGAACTAACATGAACAAACAATGAACTGCTGTATTTTTATGAACTAACATTAAAAATATTAACAAATACAATAACAAATGGACCTTATGGTAAAGTGCTACCAAGTAAGCTTTGCAATCACAGGAATGAAATCATATATGACAAGACCCCTTTAAACATGCAAATGCTGATGTAATCAGTATCACTGCAGTATCCTTGACCAGATGGCTACCGACGAAAATATTTCTAAAATGACTTAATCCATGAAACCACAAGTGGGGATATTGTTAAAAGAACCGTCTTCATCTCAGTGGGTTTAAATGCAGCAGCAGCCACTCCATTACTTACTGAACCCAGTAGGTTTTGATACCAACCCTGAGTCATGATCCCTCAAAATATAATGCTTCGCTGCCCTTCTCAGCATATCCATGTGTGAGTCAGTATCTGTGTCTTTGCATAATGTCATTGAAGTGAAGAAGTTTTTAAGCCTGCATTTACCTACAGAATCACTTCCAAGGACGCTTATGAATATTAAAACCTATATTAGGTTTTAATTAACGGATGCATGGAGGGCTTACTGCATATTTTAATTTGCTCTTGACCCGTTAAATGGGGAAAATACCAGCTGAAACCCCAAGTCTCTCTGTGGGCATTCAGAGCAGGGTTCTCTTGTCTAGGAAGAATTGGCCTGTCGTGTTGGAAAGCCGAGCAGATCAGCCATGAAATTAGTTCAAGGCAGAGTAAAACTAAAAATGAACTATGGTTTAAATATGCTGTGGTCATAAGGTTTGGTCTGAGTATGTGTTGTTATGCTTTTTTAAAAAAAAAACATCTTAATATATGGTTTAAAAAATGCATACTATCAAGGGTTAGTACCTAACATGACTGTACAATAAAGTGCTACCTTGAAGCCATTGGCATCACAGCTGAGGACTATGGTATAATTACATAATAATAAGTATAATTACATAATTTCCATTATGTCTTAATTAAACATGCACATGAGTCTTACAGTACTACACATATTGCAAATGTAAATATTTACTGATGCATACTGCAAACTTACACCTATTTTTAAAAGTACTAGAGTATGCAAAATGCTATTTCTACAATCTGAATTTTTTTTTTTTTTTTTGGTGGGACTAAATTACCGTGGCCAAGAGAGCTCAGCGCACTGCAAATGAAGAAAACACATGCAAATAGAAAAAACTCCAGCAAATAAAGAAAATCTTCATCAGGTTGACAACACATGCACTGCAAATTCCACAACACTTACAAAAAGTCAAACGCGCTGCAAACTCCACAACACTTACAAAAAGACATCTTTGTCTATTTGTAAGTGTTGTGGAGTTTGCAGCGCGTTTGTCTATTTGTAATTGTTGTGGAGTTTGCAGCGCGTTTGTCTTTTTGTAAGTGTTGTGGAGTTTGCAGCGCGTTTGTCTTTTTGTAAGTGTTGTGGAGTTTGCAGCGCGTTTCACTATTTGTAATTGTTGTGGAGTTTGCAGCTGATGAAGATGTTTTCTTTATTTGCTGGTGTTTTTTCTATTTGCATGTTTTCTTAATTTGCAGCGTGTTGAGCTCTCTCTGCCACCATACTAAATGGGACTAAAAGACATTCTCATTTATGCCTGGCGCACTAACTAACTAACTAACTAACTAACTAACTAAATAAATAAATAAATAATTATTATTTGTTTATCTTTGAGTTATTTTTTTTAACAAAAAAGTGCATTAAAAATGACCAAAAACTTTATAAAACACATTATATATATTGTCCCTGCCCGATGAAACTCACGTATGTCCAAAACAGTTACTTTTCAGGAAGTGAAAAAAACAAAGTATTTCAAAAGCAGTTGAATGTAGCGTTGTCATACTTGGTACGGCATCTTTACATGTAACCATATTCTTGCCAGTGTAATGATATAATGCACATTTGACCAAAATTGAGTTTAAATGGACATACGTGCATATTTTACAGTAATGGTGGTCAATACGCGTTCTTCAGATCATTAATTAGAATGGCCAAGTCGCGTTTCATATTGACAGATGAATACGCTCAGTTTATTAAACTCTAGTGCTGGATATTCTAAGCCTCTGGCAAGCGGTGATAGCAGTATGAGTGAGGCATGTTCTAGTGACAATCATGACAAGTTTATTTACATACTAGCAAGCAAACTAATCTGTGAAGAACTAGATTGGAACTAAACTGTGGAGAGCTTCAATGTCGTACTTTCGTCAGCCAGGTTCACAAATATACAAATAAATCAAAATATTTGGTGACAATTACTTTGTCTAGACCATTTACCGATAAATAATAGTTATAAAGAATAGAATATATAATAAACTTGAGAACAGTTGTCAAAAACAAACGTTTGCTGATACTTTACCTCACAGTGTTATTCGGCTATCCAGTGCTGAGCTTCCATTAAAACTTCACGAGACCGGCGAGATGCTTCCACAGGGCGGGAGATACGTGGCGTGATTTACAGCTTTGACACCAAATGGATATACGTGAAAATCAGATGACATGATTTCACAACTTTTCATTGTCCATTTAGATATGTGAAGCATACTGTATACGGAAATGAACCTGGACATTCAATCTGTCGATAAATCTCAAAATCGGCAAAATGGACATACGCGGTTTTCATCGGACAACGACGATATATATATATATATATATATATATATATATCTTGTCGGTTTTCATCGGACAGCGATATATATATAGAGATATATATATCGTTGTTGTCCGATGAAAACCGTGTATGTCCATTTTGCCGATTTTGAGATTTTTCGACGGATTGAATGTCCAGGTTCATTTCTGTATACAGTATGCTTCACATATCTAAATGGCCAATGAAAAGTTGTGAAATCATGTCATCTGATTTTCACGTATATCCATTTGGTGTCAAAGCTGTCAATCACGCCGCGTATCTCCCGCCCTGTGGAAGCATCTCGCCGGTCTCGTGAAGTTTCATCGAAGCTCAGCACTGGATAGCCGAATAACACTGCGAGGTTACATTGCCAAATAAACATAGCCTGGTGAGACAATGACTTTCCTTTATCGAGGTAAACGTTTCCCCCCTGACGCCAGACGTACGTCTAGGAGTGACAAAATTACGGTAGGACTGTGCATACAAAGTATCTGTCTAGCATTAACATGGCAGTGTATTGATTCATTGTCACTTCATAGTGTGCAAGAGACGTAGGCTATATAATAAAATGAGCGTATTCATCTGTAAATATGAAACGCGACTTGGCCATTCTAATTAATGATCGGAAGAACGCGTATCGACCACCGTTATTGTAAAATATGCATGTATGTCCATTTAAACTCAATTTTGGTCAAATGTGGATTATATCATTACACTGGCAAGAATATTGTTACATGTAAAGATGCCGTACCAAGTATGACAACGCTACATTCAACTGCTTTTGAAATACGGTGTTTTTTTCACTTCATGAAAAGTAACCGTTTTGGACATACGTGAGTTTCATCGGGCAGCGACGATATATATATATATATATATATATACAGCTATGGAAAAAATTAAGAGACCACTTAACATTGATTTCTGAACTTGGAGTGGTCTCTTAATTTTTTCCATAGCTGTATATATATATATATATGTATATATATATATATATATATATATATATATATATATATATATATATATATATATATATATATATATATATATATATATATATATATATATATATATATATATATATATATATATATATATATATATATATATATATATATATATATATATATATATATATATATATATATATATATATATATATATATATATATATATATATATATATATATTGTAACGGTCTGAGTTGTTTTGTTCTGTTTAGTTCATGTTTGGAGTTTGTTTTTCATTGGTCACATGTCCCCCCTTGTTCTCAGTTTCCCGCCACTTGTTTGTATCCATGGTTTCTGTTTTGATTGTTTGAGTTCAGCTGTGTTTACTTTGTTTTGTTTTTTTTTTAAATGGAGTTTGAAATATGCATTTTTCTAGTCTAAAATGAACTCACTGTTGTGCCTTGACAGCATGTGACCTAACATGTGCTAATGTCTCCTTCACTTCCTTGTTGCCAAAAATGTCAAGCAAATTGATTTTAATTTTATTGGCTGAACGGGATGTCAAATGATATTACTAAAATGATGATGATGATGATTATTATTATTATTATTATTATTATTATTATTCTATTTATTATTATTTGGTTGAATATTATTGTGTCTTAAATGCAATTTTCTTCATGTCATTTATAAATGATGATGTCCCAAAGAGGGCTAGCATAACAGATGCAGCAGATATCACTACAGACTCAAGCATGGGGATGGAAATGCATTGGGCAGACAGCATGGATGTGTGTGGGTTGGTGGGTGGATGTGGATGTGTGAGAAGAGAGAGGACACATAGCTTGAGAAAAAGAAGACAGCGTGTTGCGCTGGTATGTTTTGTGAAACTGGAAAAACAACATGAGAGAGAGAGAGAGACAGGTGCTGAGAAACAAGAAAAAGTATGTATGTGTTGATGCACCATGTGCATGTTCAACTGAGGCTCTAATTTCACTTATCTTCCATGATGTCATTAGACACAGACAGACAACTGTGTGTGTGCATCTGCTGTAGATTGCTCTGGTTAATTAGGGAAACAGATCAGAACCTTGAGTGATGCCACATTGTGTTACTTCATGCCACCCTGAAGCAGCCAAAACTTGTGGCAAAAATACAAGTTCTGCTAACATCACTGTAAAAACTCTGATGACAGATCCTACTTTTTTTTTTTTCCCTGCACACTTGATGCAAAGGCTGTTCCTAAAAGTATATTTTATTCTGTATAAGTATATTTTTTTATTCCACATAATTATTCTAGAACACAAATTAATTACTGTACACTGTGCACTATGTATTCTACTGTCTAATGTATGAACTATGTATGGTTAATTTGTCATATAACATTGGAGGTGTAGCATCTGGATCGATCAAACACACCACTGAATGAAGGAACATGCATTTCCCCAATAAATTTTGCGTATTATTACTGTTTGTATATTGTTCTTCTGTATATTGTATAGTGTTATGCATGCCCAAGGACAGAACTTCTAGATAATGTAGCCCATCTAGGTGGTGTTTTATATGAAATTACTCCTTGTTTAATGACTCACCCTTTGGTGGACATCACCATCTCAAAGTATGCATTGTATGTTTGTTATATTTATCAAAGTATAAATGGACACAACACAAACTACAAGCTTACTCCCCTCATGCAAATGAGTCCACTTTCAAACAAAGGAACTTTCCCGCTTGGAAACTGTACCTTTCTCATCGGTCAATTCAAAGGTGTGACTCTGTAAAGGTTAAAAAGCCCCCACACAGATCACACTCTCTCTTCTGGGTTTCTGCCTTTGTTCTTAATGATTCTACTTTTGCTGGTCAATTGACCAGGCCAGCCGGCCAGCACAACCGTGCCAACAGGCTTCATTCACTGCAAGCCACCCACAACTTCCTCGACGATGCAGAAGATATTGATTACAAACTATCAAGAATTTCTCCTGAGCCTGCAGATCCGGACGCTCCTCAACAGCTAAGGCATTTGCAGGTATCGTATAAATTACAATTTAGTATTAAGTTATGAAAAAGGTTAAAAAAAAGGTGCTTTATAGTGAATAGTGATGGTTCTTGCAGCTCGTTAAATGTCTCTCTTCATAGCTTCATTCCTCTATTATGCTACAGTTCAAATTAATTTCCACTCTCTCATTTCCTATGTATGCGTGATTTGTATGTCTGTGTGTGTGTTCAGTCTAGCTATGTGTCCGTGATTTAGTTAAATAAAACTTGTGCACATTCTTGCAAGTCGATTCTGATCTGCTTTTTAACCAATGTCACTGATAACGATTATGATTAAAGCTACATGCTAAGAAAGAGTTTTTTTTTTTTTTTCTGTGGCCATGGAAAATATCCTTTCTGAAGAGTTGATAGACGATCAATATTGAGTGTTCGCTGGTTGAACAGATTAGTTGATTGTAATATGAATTCAGCTACATCATGTTAATTCGATTAACTGATTAAAATTTGTATAATTAATTATAACAAGTTATGATTAATTATTTATATTTACCTTTTGAGCTAATTCACTACAGAGGTTAACAGTCCCTCCCCCACTGCTACGTTATTAAAGCTGCGACAGATGAATGTCACGGATCCCTTGTTCCCCTGGACTCCATTTCCCAAGATCCTCCTGTTCTCCACACCTGCACTCACTTCCCTCGTCAGCTCCTCATCATCACGGATCACCTGCACCTGGACTCTATTATCTGCACTCCCTTTATAATGCACTCACTCCATTCAATCCTCATCCGTTCTCTGTTGTGTTAACGTTATGTTTGGTGTTTCCTTGCCGTTGTTTCATTAAAGTTCTATGTTAATTGTGGAAATCCGTATCTGCCTCATCCCTCTACACCAGCAACCGTAACAGAAGAACGGACCTAAAACCGACCGGATTTCCACAGAAAAAAAAATGGAAGCTTCCTTCATCCCCCGGGCTCCAGCTTCTCCCATGCCTCCCAAAATGATGACAGCGGCCGAGAAAATTATCGGGCTTCTCCAGGTTGGTCGTTCGCTGGACAGGTATGTGGAGGAGTTCATTGAGCTCGCTTTTTTGTCTGACTGGCCTGAAGCTTGTTTAATCTCCATGTTTTTGGATGGACTAGACGACGACACTATCCGTTTTAGTGAACCCGATTATCGTTTCTCCTTAAGCGAAACTATATAAATTCCATTTTATGGTTAAATGACTCAAAATTCATAGTTGATTGGGTTCAGGATGGGTGTCTGTCTCTAGTCCATCCAGAAACATGGTTGGCCGGGCCAGTCAGTCAGCCACCGTCTTCCTCCGCATGCCCCTCCAGCGAACTTCCTTCCTGCCCCACACTGAACCCACAATCCTCCACTGGGTCCCGAAAGCGGAGGAGGAGGAAGAGAGCCGGTCCAGTATCCCCAGAGCCCGCTCCAGTGTCTCGAGAGCCCGCTCCAGTGTCTCGAGAGCCCGCTCCAGTGTCTCGAGAGCCCGCTCCAGTGTCTCGAGAGCCCGCTCCAGTGTCTCGAGAGCCCGCTCCAGTGTCTCGAGAGCCCGCTCCAGTGTCTCGAGAGCCCGCTCCAGTGTCTCGAGAGCCCGCTCCAGTGTCTCGAGAGCCCGCTCCAGCCCTCTCAGAACACGCTCCAGTGGCAGTGGGATTCTGGTGGAGTATGAGGGGATGGACTGGCCCTCTGCTCCAGCCGCCGCCGAGCCCTCAGCTCCAGCCGCCCCTCCAGCCGCAACCGAGCCCTTTATTATGATGAACTTTGCTCTAAAAGTCTCGAATTCTAGAACTGTTTACCCTCCCTGCCTCCCTCTCCCGCCTCCTCCCATTTGTATTTACACTGAACCTCCACCTCAAGCCCCTTCGCCCAGATCTCCACCTCGGACCTCTGGGCGATTACCTACACCCTGGCTTCAACCTCCCTCGTCTCCACCATGGCCCATCAATCCACTAGTCTCACCAGTCTCCATCCTGCCCCCCGTTCACACCTTGTTCCTTCGTCGGCCTGCCCTCACTTCTGGACTGCACTCCTCCGTCTCTGCTCCGTCCCTCCGTCCCTCAGTTCCAGTTGGCCTCCTCACTCCCCCCGGTGTTCACTTTGTTGTATGTCGTCTGTCTTCTACTGCAGCCTTCTGGAACCCCGGCTGCGCTTCGGTCGGCGGAGCCGTGGGTTCCGCCATCTCCCGCCGGTCCCTCAGCGCCGCCTGGGCTCGACGGCTTCAAGCCTTCGGCCCCTGACCCGCCATGGCCGCCTTCGGCCCCTGACCCGCCTTCGGCCCCTGACCCGCCATGGCCGCCTTCGGCTCCTGACCCGCCATGGCTTTTGAGCCCACCCTGGAGACCTCCACTCCAGTCTGCTCTTCCCCCTGCTCCGGCTCTCCAGGGCGCCCACCCCATCTACGGCGCGAGGACGCGCCTACCGGGAGGGGGAGGTACTGTCACGGATCCCTTGTTCCCCTGGACTCCATTTCCCAAGATCCTCCTGTTCTCCACACCTGCACTCACTTCCCTCGTCAGCTCCTCATCACGGATCACCTGCACCTGGACTCTATTATCTGCACTCCCTTTATAATGCACTCACTCCATTCACTCCTCGTCCGTTCTGTTGTGTTAACGTTATGTTTGGTGTTTCCTTGCCGTTGTTTGATTAAAGTTCTATGTTAATTGTGGAAATCCGTATCTGCCTCATCCCTCTACACCAGCAACCATAACATTGAGTGCATACAACAACATTTTTCACTTTTTCTTTTTGGAATTTTCAATGTGAACACACTACTTGAAATTTTCAGTGTGAACACACTACTCACACTATTTATTACAAAATGTCAAAGAATAGTGCATAAGTACGTGCTTTTCCTAAGGAACAAAATACTAGAATGCATTGCAAATGCATGAGATGAGTTATTGAAAATGCATTTAATATAATTAGCTTGACTGATGCCGTGGATGCTGTTACAGATTCAATCATGCTATTTGTATGGCATACAGAGTTGTTGCCTGTGTAGAGTGTCCCATATGAGGCACTTTGAGATTTTAATTAGGATGCTACAAGTTTAGACAGCAAGGCAGCTCACTAGGTTTTTTTAGAACAAAGCCATAGATTCATAAATATAAATAATTAATCTGGGTCTGAAATGAACTTCAGTTGCTTATGTGGCACTAGATGAGAAATAGCTACAACAAACCCTGATCAGACTATGCATTTAATTTAGAGAATTACAGTAGCTTTGACCTTCATTCAAGTCTATGTCATTAGAAAAGTGGCTCACATTTGATGTGCTGAATTAGTCCTTATTAACTATAATTTTACAGTGACCTTTTTTTTCTTTCTGAAAGGAGTGCTGACAGGAGGATCAAAGTGGGATGATTATAAGTAATGCTAGTTAACAAACTATCTTTTTAATTAACTTTAAATTTTATGAATATACAATAAAGCAAAAAATGTAGGTTCTAGGATAATTTTTCTATCTTTAAACAAACCCCACTGCATATTTATGTATATATACCACCAGCTTTGTTGTTTTAGCAATGTTTTAATGGCCATCCATATTTATATTTTGGTCTTTATTATGATATAAACAGAAAATACAGGAAATATGTACACAAAAATGTAAAAATAAATAAATAATAAAATCAGAATAAATGGCTTCGCAAAAATCTTCGAAGAAGAAAATCTAAGAAATGTATCATATTTTTAATGTTTGCTTGGTCTTCCAGTCCTTTTCCATTGCATTTAGGTTTAAGAAAGCCAGGTTCATGCTATTGCTCAAGTGTAGCCTATTGAAATTTTTTTATTTTTTTTTTTTTGGTTATGTTTAATTATGTTCTGTCATATAACTATAAGAGACTCCACAACTATGGTAGAACATATTGAACATAATCAAACTGGTTAACCAACATATAAATTATGAAAACTATAACACTGTAATTATTTCATATCACAATTTAATACAAGCTCAATTTATGCTAAGACTGTAGGTGCACATTCAGTCATTTGCTATACAAGAACATTATACAAGAACTACATAGACATATTTTTTTTTTTTTTTTTAGGATTTCTAACTGAGTGTTTATTTTGTATTGTACACGATTTAAACGCATTATTAATTATGACTCATTCTTTGTGTCTTTTTATCTTTTTATAAAAAATGTGTAACATCATTACTACGAAAGAAATGATAGTATTTCAGATAGTGTTAGATAGCAATCAAAATGAACAACATCAACACAGCAAGTTTTAAATCTAATAAAAGAAAGTAACTTTAATTTAATTCAATGGCTCTATTCTAAACTTCTGCACAGATTGCTGGCCTGGAGTTATGTGGGCAGATGGACTTTTGCCCCACCCATAGTCACGCCCCTGCAAATTGCATACATAAGAGGGTATTGTTTCTTAACGGTGAATATAGGCTTAAAGGAACACTCCACTTTTTTTGAAAATAGGCTCATTTTCCAACTCCCCTAGAGTTAAACAGTTGAGTTTTATGCAATGATATTACGCAGCGTCTCTCACAAACGTCTCCATGGTTGCAAGGCACGTTTCCTGTGCAAGCAGGGGCTCACAGGCGCTGCGTAATATCATTGCACTGCTGCAGCCATGGAACGGCAGCAAAGTTCCTTGATTATTACGCCTGAATGAGAGTATAGTTCCTAGCCATATCAGCCTAGAAAATCACAACTTTTTATTTTCCGTCGGTCTTAGTACACAATTTAACTACAGAAGAGTCAAGTTTTAAATAGGAAAAATATCAAAACTCTTTGGTCATTTTTAAGCGCGATGCTAACGGTCTAATCAGATTCAATGAACTATGCTAAGCTATGCTAAAAGTGGTACCGCCAGAACCGGAGATCGGCTGAATGGATTCGAAAACGGTAAAACTCAACTGTTTAACTCTAGGGGAGTTGGAAAATGAGCCTATTTTCAAAAAAAGTGGAGTGTTCCTTTAACCAGCCTGCATCACAAAGAGAATTAGAAAAGAAATACATATTTGGGTGTAGAAATGTTATATATATATATATATATATATATATATATATATATATATATATATATATATATATATATATATAAAATGTCATTAATCACATATTAAGTTAGCCCATGTTAATTATGTTCTGTCATATAACTATAAGAGACTCCACAACTATGGTAGAACATATTGAACATAATCAAACTGGTTAACCAACATATAAATTATGAAAACTATAACACTGTAATTATTTCATATCACAATTTAATACAAGCTCAATTTATGCTAAGACTGTAGGTGCACATTCAGTCATTTGCTATACAAGAACATTATACAAGAACTACATAGACATGTTTTTTTTTTTTTTTTAGGATGTCTAACTGAGTGTTTATTTTGTATTGTACACGATTTAAACGCATTATTAATTATGACTCATTCTTTGTGTCTTTTTATCTTTTTATAAAAAATGTGTAACATCATTACTACGAAAGAAATGATAGTATTTCAGATAGTGTTAGATAGCAATCAAAATGAACAACATCAACACAGCAAGTTTTAAATCTAATAAAAGAAAGTAACTTTAATTTAATTCAATGGCTCTATTCTAAACTTCTGCACAGATTGCTGGCCTGGAGTTATGTGGGCAGATGGACTTTTGCCCCACCCATAGTCACGCCCCTGCAAATTGCATACATAAGAGGGTATTGTTCGGGTACACTGTTATAAAAATATTCAAAATTACTGAAGAAAATATAAATAATTAAAGTATTTAATTAAAGGGTATCTAATTTGCACCACAACAGCCTTTACATTTTTTATTTATTTTTTTATTTTATTTTTTTATTATGTCAAATTTAATGAGACATCAGTGTTAAATACAATGTCATTCAGTTAGCTTATCAGTGAATATCCTGTCAGTGATTTATTTTTGTGGCTTGTTTTTAAGCACACAAAATAGGGCTCAACCTTAACTTCTACCCTCATTAGTACCTTCTGTAGTGCCCACAATATTTAATTTATTGTTCAACATGAAAAAGCAGAAGCTCTTATTAAGGCACAACTTCTCTGAAAAACAAGAAAAAAAGAGAAAAAAGCTGTATTAATTAACATTTCTCGATAGTTTTTAAAGTTGTATTGGGAAGTAGCCCAATTAAGGTTCAATCCTTACCCTGAAAATCTTTTAATCTTTTTGTTGTCCCGAAAAAAAAAGGCAATCCAAGCAGTAGCATCCAGCCAAGCGTCATTGCTAATTCATGCCTTTATCTGATTATTCATGAAATCCAACAGGGATCCTGGGTAATTTGTCCTAGGTCCAGCTCTCTCTCATGTCTCCACATGCCAAACAAAACAACAGGTGTGGCATTTTCTCCCACAGGCCTTCACCGTGTCCTTCTTCATGCTTGAAGCTCTTGAGGAAGATGCCAATTAAAATAAACATTGAGCACCTGTCAGCATTTATATTAATCATTTTGCTTGCTGTGTAATACATATTTATTAAAGCTCACTCAAAATGATGCCATTGTTTACTCACTGTCATGTTCTTCCAAACTTCCAAACAAAGATGCCATTGAAGCAATATAAAGATATCATAAAAGCAGTCAATTTAACTTGTTACTATATGGCTGGTCTCACTGTTTACACATAGGTTAGGGTTACATAACATCGGTACTGATCAGTACATAACATTTACAGGTACATAAACATATGGTACAACTTTACTTAAAGCCTTTATGTATAATGCATTATAAAAATATTCATAATGTACGTTATAATGCATTTTTTCATAAATAATGTAACCAAAGTTAAAATGCTTTATAATATCTGCAGATTCCTTGTTATATTTGAAATTGGTTGTCTGCCATGTATTATCAATACATGACAAGGTGTAACAGTGAATAGATACATATTTTAATGTATTATAACTGGTTACAATTTATAAAACTATACAATGCATTATAAAAAGTAAGGGAAAGTGAAAGGGGAGTATGGTGTCGGAATTTGTGCTCTGCATTTCACTCATCCATGTTCACACACACACACACAAACAAACACACCATGAACACACACCTGGGGCAGGTGCATTATAAAGTGCATTACAAGGCATAATTAATGCATTAAAAATACGTTGTAATAGATATTTTATGAGCCATTAATCCCACTTCTACTGCTTAACCTTGCCCAAAATACAGTACAAAGAAAAACATTACAGATAAGTGTAATCACCATTATTTATTTATTGTTAAAAACAGTATATATTGTCAAAAACTAGTGCAAGTGAAAATGTGTTTCGCTGTCCTCTCTAGTGGTACAGTGCAAGGTTTGTGTGAGAAACTGAGCTGAATTTAAGTTGTTAATTGCTGTTAATTTCATCCCGATCAATTCCATAAAGGTGTATTTAAACGCACATCACCCAAAAAGATCTGGAATATAGTGCACAATAAAAAATACTACGTGTATGATCATTTAACACTAGAACCAGGGGTCGTTGTATACCTAAAACCGCCAATGGGTAAAATTGAGCCACGCACACGACTACTGTTTTGATATGGGTAAAAAACAAAATAATATATAAAGTCATAAAATGACAATGTTTTTGTCCTGTTGTTTTATGTTCAAAGTTATTTTCTTTTCACAAATCACTTTTCTTAACGGTGAATATAGGCTTAAAGGAACACTCCACTTTTTTTGAAAATAGGCTCATTTTCCAACTCCCCTAGAGTTAAACAGTTGAGTTTTATGCAATGATATTACGCAATGTCTCTCACAAACGTCTCCATGGTTGCCCATGTTAACGTTGCCCATGTAAGTTAGCCCATGCTATTTATCATTGCACTGCTGCAGCCATGGAACGGCAGCAAAGTTCCTTGATTATTACGCCTGAATGAGAGTATAGTTCCTAGCCATATCAGCCTAGAAAATCACAACTTTTTATTTTCCGTCGGTCTTAGTACACGATGTAACTACAGAAGAGTCAAGTTTTAAATAGGAAAAATATCAAAACTCTTTGGTCATTTTTAAGCGCGATGCTAACGGTCTAATCAGATTCAATGAACTATGCTAAGCTATGCTAAAAGTGGTACCGCCAGAACCGGAGATCGGCTGAATGGATTCGAAAACGGTAAAACTCAACTGTTTAACTCTAGGGGAGTTGGAAAATGAGCCTATTTTCAAAAAAAGTGGAGTGTTCCTTTAACCAGCCTTCAACACAAAGAGAATTATAAAAGAAATACAGATTTGTGTTTATAAATTTTTTATATATATATATATATATATATATATATATATATATATATATATATATATAAAAATGTCATTAATCACATATTAAGTTAGCCCATGTTATTTAAAATACTAAAATACCCTAAATAGACAATAAAGAGTAATAATAATTCACCGCACTGCATAATATGTAGCCTATGATGCAACGACAAATTCAAGTGCACAGTTTCACCTAATTAATTATTAATTTGTTTAGTTATGTATAATTTGAATAAAAGAACACCAATAAACTTGGGGTAAATATTAAAAATCATTTTAGTCATTACATCATAGTTCAGATATATATATATATATATATATTTTTTTTTTTTTTGGGGGGGAAACAGGCAGACTAGAATAAATAGCACTCAATCATTCATTGCATTTAGTGTCTCCATTTGGCATTCTTCTTTTATCGATTGTGACTAAAACTGATTACCGTGATCTCAGTGGGTGAAAGGTGTTGCTTAGTAACATAGAACGCTAAAACATAAGCGGTGCAAAAATGACAGCGCAAATATAAAAGCATATATGGGTAAATTTGACCAGCTGGAGCTTATAGGTATAAATGCCCTGTTTTATTTATTTATTTATTTATTTTATTTTATTTATTTTTTTTTATTTTTTTTTTGGGGGGGGGGGGGGGTATCTGGTTTTATCTAAACGATTTTTAACAACAGGGGATTGTAAATAACACAATTTTAGTAAAAGTCAATGACTGGGGGGCTTGGTTATTTCATTGAAAATCTGTTATGTACATTTGAAAAACAGCCACGGATAAATTTTACCCCTGGCGGTTCTAGGGCCCTATTTTAACGATCTGAAACGCAAGTGTCAAAGCGCAAGTAACTTTGTGGGCGGGTCTCGGCGCTGTTGCTATTTTCCCGGCGGGATAAATGGCTCTTGCGCCCGGCGCAAATCTAAAATGGGTTGGTCTGAAGTAGCTTCATTATTCATAGGTGTGGTTTGGGCGTAACGTGAAATAAACCAATCAGAGCGTCATCCAACATTCCCTTTAAAAGCAGGTGCGCAAGTTCCATTATGGATTGCTATTATTATGACGTATTTACCAGGCGCACGCCAGGAGCGGTTCACAGCTGAGGAGACTGATGTTCTTGTAAGAGCAGTGAAAGACAGAGAAGTTGTGTTGTATGGGGATGGGAGAAACCCACCCAAAATAGCGTCGGTTAAACAGGTTTTTTCACATCTTCGTGGCACACCACAATGATTTCCGTCATCTCATGTGTTAATATTTTTTTAGTGTAACATATGATTTGCAAAAATAACTGTTGCATCTGTGTAGATTACATGAGCAAAGTGTATGCCACTGACTTTAGACTAGGTTTTTTCTGGTCAGTGGCGCAATTGTTTAATGGAACAGCAAAATAGCACCAGGGATTGTTTGCGCCGGAACACGCCTCCTTTTTTGCGCTGAACCGCCCAGGGAGCGCAAGTTCATTCACTAGTTTAGCGACGTGCTTCTGTGGAGGGAAAAGCGCGCTTTGCGCGGGTGCAAAATAGGAATGACACATGCGTCGGTGTACAAAGTCAATTGCGCTGGGTGCAAGATAGGGCCCGTAGTTAATGTTGTTTTTGGTGTATGGTAATTTGAGACACAGCATTTTGAGAAAACAAAATTTGTGTCCCTCAGCATACAAAATAAATACAATATGATAAGTGATGGTACAAGTGCGGAAATGTTATTCATTTTAAGGTTTTAAAGTGTAGTTTTCATTCTAAGTAAAAAAGAAGAATGAAGATTCGTCAAAACATCTCCTTTTGCATTTCACAGAACAAAGAAAGACATACGGGTTTGGAACAACATGAGGGTGAAAGCAAAAGTCATGACAGGATTTTCAGTTTTCCTTATTAAGAAATAAAAAATCATCCTTTAAGTAAAGAACAGCAGTGGCAGTTGTATCTTTTATATCTGTCAGATTTTGTGATGAATGGAGCAAAGCTTTTTGTGCAAGTGTCCAATATTTCAGTCCTTAATGGTGAGCTGATTGATGTCTAGTACATCAGAAGGGCAGCTGGGAGAATCTATTGACAGTAAATCTGATAAGACAGCAGCTGCTTTACGTTCCTCTGGCTGTCCTCAATCATTAGAGAGACTTTTGAATATTTCACTGTTTCTCTGGAGACACCTCTCTTACCCTGTTATAAGCTGAAGAAAGCTTACAGTGGCCGGAGGGAAAAAGCAGCCAAAGTTCACTAAAATAGTAGAGATTCACAGAGCCTTTCGTTGTGGTTGCTGATCGGGTCAGTGTGCCTGTGAACATCATGTCTGGAGCTTAGCTTTGCTCATGACTCCATGCTGGCTTTACATTAGCACGAACAGGCTGTCCAAAATCTGAAGGGAAGTGTGAAACAGCTGGATGGAGCTTACGGCTGCCTCACAGGACATGATGTCTAGTGAACGGGTGCATTAAAGTGGAGGACAGAGGGATGAGTGTGATTTGACAGGCAGATGGGCAGATGGTTATTCCTTCTGACAGAACATGAGGAGAATCAGCCATGTGCAGAATATAAATGAAATCAGTAGTAATCATAATTTCCTTGAAAGAATATTAATTAATTCAACATATAGACTCACTGCAAAAACAGGCATCTACTAATATTACTAAATGTACCTATACCTACAATATATGTACAACTACTGTTCATTTCCAGCTAAAATGAACAGTAGTAAAAAGTAAAGCACAAACAACCTTTATTCATTTTCACACAAATTAAGATTACAGGGGCATGCAGATTATTGGTGAATAAAGACTTATTTTCGTGCAGTTCTTTGCACATTACTATGTTCTGACCTTAAAACACTTTTAGCATAGTGTTATCACTACTAATTGGACTCTTGTTTTGATTCTGTTTTGTTTCATTCAGTTCCTGTTTCCTTTACTAATTATGTCCTTGTTTGTTCTGGTTACGTATTATTTGCACCTGTCTGTCATTATGTTCGCCTGGTATTTATAGTCTCTGTTATGTTCAGCTCAGTTGTCGGTTCTCCTTAATATTTAAGTATGGTTAGTGTTATCCCTTACATATTCCTGTGTCCTGAGTATAATTTTGGTTTGTAAATAAGGACTGTTTAAGTAAATGATTTGTAATAAATGATTTGTAATAAATGTTGATGGTTGCACAACATGATCAGCTCCATATGTAAGGCTTATCTGACAAAGTATACTTGCTTGGTAGCTCACCTATTATAGCATTGCACTTGTGTCCCATGAAACATGAGTTACTATAAAAGAACTCAAAGACTTGTAGAAGCAAGCTACATAATCAGTTAGGTTTAGGTTAGGATTTAGTGTAGGTGGCATGTTCTTATCAAATGCAATTTTAGCGGCACTCACCGGACATTTAAATTTCTGGTTAAAACAAGCCCGCCGGTCGCTTCGCACTCTAGCCCGCCGGCTGCTTCGCACTGTACCCCGCCGGCCGCTTCGCACTCTATCCCACTGGCCGCTTCGCACTCTAGCCCGCCGGCTGTTTCACACTCAAGGCTGCCACGCCAGTGTCTCGCCCCAAGATGGCCACTACGCCAGTGTCTCGCCCCAAGATGGCCGCCACGCCAGCGTCATGCCACGCCAGCGTCATGCCACGCCAGCGTCATGCCACGCCAGCGTCATGCCACGCCAGAGCCTCGTCATGGCACGGCTGCCACGCCTGAGCCTCGCCATGCCACGCCTGTGCCTTGCCTTGCCACGCCAGAGCCTCATCTCGCCATGGCTGCAACGCCAGAGCCTTACCACACCACGGCTGCCACACATGCCACACCAGAGCCCCCTCTCATAAAACCTGGGGGGGGTTATTGGTACCAAGCTCCTGCAGCTGTGGAGCTTGGTACACCACTGCTCCATGGCCCAGGTCCTCCAGTGCACCTGGACCCCACGCTCCAAGGCTCAGGTCCTCCCATGCTCCATGGCCCAGGCCCGCCTCTGCCACACCCAGGTCTTCCCAGGCCCACCTCTGCCATGCCCAGGTCGTCCGATTCCCCTGCATGGGCCTGGCCCACCATCCCTCCCCCACGATCACCCTCCTGGACTGTAGTTTTTTGATTTATGTTGGGCGTCAGGAGCCACCCTTAGAGGGGGGGATTCTGTCATGTCTTGTTTTGGTGTTGGTTCATGTTCACATTTCATGGTTTATGTTATAGTTATGCTTTTTCATTGCTTTGTTTGTTTTCCTTGTTTTGCCATGTGATCATGTCATGTGCTTCCCCTGTCTCATGTGTCATGTTGTCATTGGTTATTCTAGTCATATGATTTCAGTTCTGTCCTGTCATTGGTCCTTTGTCTTGATTGTTCACAGGTGTTCCTTGTTTGTCATTAGTCTCTTTGTATAAATAGCCCTCATGTTCCATTGTTATCTTGTCTAGCTTTGTTTTATGTAACCCGCTTATGGTGGGTGTCAGGTTCTGTTGTCAAGTCAAGCCAAGCCATGTCAAGTCACGTCTGTTTTGTTCATGTTATGGATTAATATCATTAAACTGCACTTGGGTTCTACTACACTCGCCTCCAGTGGACTCTCTCCCTTACACTTTGAGCCATATTAGCTTGTACTCAGCATCATCCCACCTAAGAATGAACCCCAGATTCTAGAATACCCCCTGTCGTTATATTCACTTAAAAACTTTTGCTTGAAATATACAGCACTTCCTCAAATACACTTGAAGCTTTATTTGATGGTACCAAAGTAACGATGAATTTTAATGCCATATTTATAGATTTCCAATGACTGAATTTGAACCCTATGAATTGACATGAAGCCAGTGTGCATCCATGAATACTATTTAGAGCAGCAGATGGTTTTGGGTGTGGGCAAAGCATCCATCCCACTGGCATTCACCAGTGGATCTGGTGCAAAACAAAACATCTGTTTCTACTTTTAGAACAGTGTGTAGGAACAAGTAAAGCTTGTCAATACTTACTATAGAGATTAAGCTGTCTGTTTCCAAGAGTGCTTGATCATTCTAGACGTTTTAAAGCAGAGCTATTCAGCTACTGTCCTGAAGAACCTGAGTCCTACAGACTTTATTTCCAACTGTAATCAAACACACCTGCCTGTAATTTGCAAGTAATTTTGAAGACTTTGATTAGTTTGGAGTTGAAGAGGTTTACAGTGAAAAAATTCCAAAAATGAGTTGTTTACATGTTATTATGATGCAAAAAATACTGTTTAAAGGTCTCATATGCAGTGGCTCCAAAGTTTTGGACACTAAGCCATAAGGACCTGACAGCAAACCTAGGACCCATAACATAAAGCATAACAGAGGAAATTTACCTATAAATCTGAAAGGTGGGGAATAACAAATCTATGAATAAAAAACAAAGCCATACACTTCAGAGCTTTTGAAATACTTGAAAATCATTTTTTTTTTTTTTTCCACAGAAGGCCAGTTAATTTATGTAGCATAAACTGAAACAAGTGCATTGAAACATTATTTTAGATGTTCGATTTACATCAGAAGAAATATGAATTATTAAAACCATGTTAGGGAAGAAAAGTAGTTTAACCCAAACATGATTATTTCTGTGAATGGCATACAGAAAAAGCCAGAATGTTAATCTATTACAATGTAGCTGAAGAAAAGATGTTTCCCACTCATTCTGCAAATCAGACATCCTGGCCAATGCCTCATTTGCTTTGCCATCTCTAACACAATTTTAAATTCAAAACAATTACTCCACCCCCTAATAACTGTCATAACATGGCAAGCCTGAATGGGCTAACAAGCTTTTTCTGGCAGATTGCATGACCATCTCCGAGCTGCTGAGGCACAAATAATAGCCCAAGTTGTGTTTGACAAGTCAGTCGTTTTGTAAGGATAGGACATAGCGGATGGTTTAACTGTCTTTTTGTGTTACATGAGAGTAAAACATCACCTTATTTATTAGATCAATTTTGCAATGAAACATTCCATAACTGCAATTATCACACTACCCCTAGATAACTGCACATGCACAAGAGTTCATAAGAGTACGACAAGAAAATTCCAGCTCGTAAGAACACATGGCATCCAGCATCTCAGGACAGCCACAGGCATGCCCAGTAGGACAGCATGAATGGTTAAGTATGCCCAATTATTGTGTCCTGCCTTGAGGAAATGGCACCATGTTCCCATTGACTTCTGCTGAAAGCCCACTGCATTACCACGGCAGGCTCTGACTTGATGTTTAATGCAACTGGGTAAAACAAGGACTGGATAAGTGTTGTCCTGATGAGATTTTTAAGGTGTTTGGTCAGCTGGGTGAGCTGGGTCAGTCTACAATTGGGTGTACATTCCGTCCCCTTGGAAGGTTTTGAGGTATTGAGCTTCAAAGTTTTTGCATTCCATATAGCAAAAACCTATGTGGGGAACAAGTTTCTTTCAAACATGAAAAACAGTTTACTTATAATTTGTTTTAAAACACAAAAACACTAGTGTTGTAACAATGTGTTGACATGCATGAGAAAGTTAAATTTAATTATTTTTATGACATTTATTTCATATTTTAAATGAATATTTTTTTTTCTTGTTAAAGTTAAGCATAAAAGGCAGTGCTTAATCTTTTGTCCAGTGCAGATGTTACATTTAGGTAGGAATATGATGGGTAATTTAACACATTATTGCAGGAACCATTTAAGTTTAATTTTCCTTTTGTTTAGACAGAAAGCAACTACTGTAATACATCTGACAGGACTTTATTCCACAGAAAGTGGGACATGTACAATGGCTTTCTCTCTAGACATCAGTATGGCTGAAATAACATGCTAATGTTTATTGTTGTAATTACGACCCAATCAATTAAATGATTGACTATTTGACCTTTAAGGCTTAATATTGTAAAATTTAAGACATTTTAAGACTAAAAAAACTGCAGGAAAACAGGCAATGCTTCAGCAAAGGTGTTTAATAAACATTGAAAAATGTTTCACTGACTATATATAATTAAAAATGTTTCACTTTTAAAATATTTAAATTACTTCAACTATGTAACAACTCGATTTTTACCAACAATGTAAAATTTAACTTAACTTTAATTTAACTTTAATCCAGTGTGCCATATCGTACAGCTTTGTAGCTACATAGTACATACAGCTCAGTACAAGTACACAGGATGGATCAAGGTTAAAAAATAACCTAGTATATACATAACCTCACTTCGTATGACAAGGACATGACTGGAGTAAAGAAAATAGACTACAAAACCTGAATCTATATCCTCTTAATAGTGCTGCTGTCTAACGTGGTGTCTAACTGAAAATAACTCAGCAATCAGATACCACAAAACACATAAAAAGACTGAAATTGGAATTTGGGCTGCTGTCATTGACAAGATCATAAATAAAATAGTCCATCATAAGGTTTCTAATAAACATCGCGTTTTGTGAAATTTAGTCTTCTCTTCACCGATTTAGCGTTTTAAAGCAATCACTTCCGCTAATTTGGTGACATGACAAAGAACGCTGATCCTGATTGGTCCTCGTGTCTGCATTCAAAGTGCTGACTGGCTCACGCAGATAGAACCTTATAGACCCAAGTTAGAGTGTAACTTTGTAGATAGAACCCTTTTGTTTTCTAAAAAGAAGTACCAAAATGTACACAACTTTATAACCTTATAATTCCAAGGATGGAATTTGCAATATGTTTTAAAAGTTATTGTTAATAAATAAATAATGAAAATGTATTACTGTAATAAAAAAATGTAATATTCTTCAAATAAATATACTTTAGGACATTTTTATCTTCATAATTTATTTATTTATTTATTTATTTTTTAATCATTTAGCCTGTGTTAATTCCAACTGCATACATGTTGGCAGATGTATTTTTATTGTATTCTTACTATTTCACCCTCACTTACTTTAATAAATCTATTTTACCTTATAGGTACACAAAATATAGGACCTAAGGACAAAAAAAAATGCCTCCATTGAAACCAATTAAAACTTTTTATGTCCTGGGCCATTTAACTATTAAATTATGCATTTTGTTAATAGCCTTTTATTTATTTATTTATTTATTTATTTATTTATTTATTTATTTATTTATTTATTTATTTATTTATTTATTTATTTATTTATTTATTTATTTATTTATTTATTTATTTATTTATTTATTTATTTATTTATTTATTTGTTTATTTTATTATTATTATTATTATTTTTTCACTTCAAAAACAATCTGCCAAAGGTCTTCTTTAACATGAGACCAAATTTAAGTCTTGTGCTCCAAAGCTTCAGGTTTTTGTTGTTGTTGTTGTTTGACAGATATTTGTGTCCTCTAAAGGGACCTCAGAGTAACTTTTGTGAATTTACACACAAGGGTTAGGCATGAACTGAATATAATGATTTCTAAGACTTAATTGCATGTTAATTTCAATCTCATTAAAATGTCATATATTTTCAAATTATATTAAATTAGAATTTATATTAGAATTCATATATATAATTTATAATTTATTTATAATATATAATTTATATTATTGTCTTTGAAATAATAAAGTGTACTGCCAAATGTACTGAGTCTGGCAAACATTTATGGATAAATATGTTTTAAGGCAGAAAGTATATTTATATTTATTTAATAGAGGTTATTCACACTAAGTGTAATTAGAAATTAGATGCTGTTTACACTAAGTGAAAATTGTTATATTCTATTTGCACTATATAAAAGTAGCAGTTCTTCATAAGTGTAAATAGTCGTTGGATGCTATTTATACTTCTAAATAGTGGCTAATACTATCTGTACCTTAGTATTGTTGTACATTAACAGGGTGCAATAATAACATAGAGTGTAAATGATTAGATTTATTAACATTATTTAATGGATGCTGCCTTACTAGGGCAAGCCCTCCCTACACCTACCCCTAACCAATAAATAACTATATTATTAAACACTCGTTAGGCTCTTCATTTCCACTTTTCAAATATTTTCTTCTTTTTTGCTGAAAATAAATGCCGATCTGATATGTGATGGAGAAAGGGAGAAGAGTGAATTCGGCAAAAGGCGGATTCGAAATTGGGTCGATCGCGTCAAAAGTTACTTTCAGAAGCCATACTCCCTACGGCCTACGTCACTGCAGAAACTGAGTGATGCACATTTATTTTCATTTAAATGAGAGAGTATTTACACTTAGTAAACTTAGAAATTTAGACTTAGAAATGCTGATACGAAACACTAATGCAAATTCTGTTGAAACTTGTATGTTATGTATTTATATTTGTAATAACACATTTAATTACACATTAAATTGTGGAATAGTAATATATTTACTTACACATGATCTTCATAAAATGTTTACAAATATGTACAAGACTTTTTGAGTAAGTGAGTTACTCCTATATACCAGGGCAGTTGTAGATAACCCCAGTTATTACATAAAACAAGTTTGCACATTAATGCACAGACCATTAGTTTTGTGAATATAACACCAATTTGGCAAAGTTAAAATGTATATGCCCAACTATCATTAATGTATTTCCTGTTTATGGTAAATGCATAGAAGCATTTAAGAACATACTGTGCTGGCATCAGCAGCTGGCTGTCTAGTCCCCCCCCCCATGGCACTCAATCCCAGCTGAACACCCTGGAGTTAATCATTGTGCTAAAAAGATCATTAGCACTAATTAGCATGCAAATACTTTCCTTTAATATTTAGAGGGAAGTTCTTTCCTTTTTTTTCCCCCATCAAACTGTATGTACATTAAATTGATATTATATTTTTTTTAATTTTCTGAAATGATTCAAATGATTCCCATAAGTCAAGAAATGGCCAAGAATCTCCAAAAATGCCATAGTCCACATATCACCAGCAGTGAAAACCAGGGATACTGCAAAGTCAGGTAATGCTAAAAGAATCGTTCTGGATTTCTCTTCTTGCCTTAGGCACTGGGAGAAGATCCTCTATGCAACTCTGTTGGAAGTCATCTCCAGTACATTGGTTTTCTGATGTCATAACCGTTTTCTTCATTGTGTCAGCACACACAAAGGCAGTATTAGCCACAAGTGCTTAGAATACTAATAACTTCAACTTAGACACTGGTAACTGTGATACTGCTATCATTGTCAGGAATTAATTGTCCCCTTCGACATTTGTAATACATGTCCTCCCAAATGGATAAAGTAACACTTCTAGTACAGTAGGGATAAAACAGCTCATAAATCTTTGTTGAAAGGTTCTATTTGGATATTGTAGGCCAGTTTGATGTTCAAATCAAATGTTTCCCTGCTTTAAGCTGATACGTTATAGAAAAACACTTCCATTCTCTCTGGTAGGATTTCAAATTGATTAGCCAACTGTGGCCATCCACTGTGGCCAGAACAATGCGTACATCATGTGTGCTTGTAAAGCCTGATACAGTCATTTATCAGGGTGGACAAAGAGACAATGGAAAGACCAAGGAGAAGGAATGGATGTTAACTCTCTCTTTATGTTGACCTAATTTGAACAATCTATTTTTTCTGCACAAACCCCTCCACATTCACTACTGTATAATGTGTATGTTCAGTTAGGTTTTCATAGTATTTGCAGAAAAAGAAAGAAAGAAAAAACAAAAAGTGAATTTCAGATTTAAATATGTTGTTTGGAATATCAAAAATATCATGTTAATCATATTAGTAAGTCACACACATGCTTTCCTCTCCTTAGATTGACTACTACACAGTCACTGGTCTGTATTAAGATACAGACAGTTCTTGCTCACTAATCTAATCGTTGTTCTGGCATATTCCAGAGAATGACTCTTGTGAGTGCAGTTCACTGGTTTTTGGAAATGACTTCTTGCAGTGGCAGTGAAGCAGTAAAATTATTGATGGATTGCTCCTGCTGGTTAATAAAGCTCATAGGCCCTGTTACACACATCAAACAAAATCAGTATATTTTTTTTCAGGTAACAGTAATATAGTTATTGTGAAGAAGCTGGTTAAACACAGCGATTTCATGTTTTAACTTGGGTTGTTTTTTGCCCTACATCTATTTCAGTAGAAAATTAACACTGTAAGAAAATCCTCTCTAAAATAATTGAACATAACATGCTGTGAAAAACCATTTGGCTCTTCCTGAGTTCACTTAAGTAATTATTAGGTTTATGTTTCAAACATATTTGAATACAAAAATCCATGAAAACTAAATGTCTGTGACAACATAAAATGAACATAACTGTAACATTTACATACACTATAAAAAAATAAAACATTGGTTCAACAAAACCAAAAAAAAACCAAAAAAAAAAAACATATGTTAACGTTTTCCACTAGAATTTTTAACTTAAGCCAATTGGGAGAATTACATTAATTCAAAGCAATATTTTGAGTTGATCCAACATAATGTTTTAAGTAAGGTGAAGACGTTTTTTTTTTTTTTTTTTTTGCCAAAATAAAAACACATTTCTAAGTAACATGAATGCAACTATTTAAGTTGATCCAACATAATGTTTTAAGTAAGGTGAAGATGCTTTTTGGACACGATAAAACACATGAACTTAAAGGTACAATTTGTGATATTTTTTTCCGCTAGAGGTTGCTAGAAGCATATTCAAAACAAAGGCGTAGTTTGATGACGCCAAGTTTTAAAGCGGAAACTTGGGACATGTGGTCTCCATCTCAAAGGACGGTGCAAAAGAATAGGGATTGGAGTCTGGAAGAACTCATGTTCGTGGATGCGATTATTAACGTTACTGTAGTATGAAGCAGAGCAGGACCGAGTGTTGCGGGAGCTGAACGAGGAGCTGGAGCGATTGATCAACACACGCCTCACGAGCAGCGGGACTTTTATTATGACACAGTCGCCGGCGCCGCTTCCGCTTTTCCGGTCATGAGTTTACGGGAGCTGTCCTTGTCGACAGAACTAGCGACAGATGGTAAACAGTAATTATGTTCCATAAATAAGTAACACAATCCACCATAAAACGCGCAAGAAGTAAATAAGGAACTGCTTGAAGCAAGCTAGTGGTTTGCTGGACGCTAGACACTACTTCCGCATTTGTCCACGGCACTATTGTCATGTGGTTTCTACGTCAGTAAAGGCGGTAACAAAGGGAACTGACGTCATTGACAGGCGACTGCACTGCCCCGTGTCAAGGTTTAGAATGGGAATTTTCTCATGATTTACAAGTAGTTGAAAACATTAGAGACATTGTTTGTAATCAGCTGGACAAAATATATAACACTAGCCTAGTTGTTTTTGGATATTTTACTGCAAAAATTTTACATATTGTACCTTTAACAAGCACCGCTTGTCACCATGATGGTAAATCTCCAAAAACCCATATTAACAGAAACTCTTCCAAATTAGCATAACAAGACACTAATTACTGCTAAATCTCCCTTACCATTAATCTTGTGCAAAAAAAAACATTATATAACACTTAATTTTAGCATTTACTCTCCCTTTCAAGTGCCATGGGCAAAGCATGATGGGAAATATAAATCCCAGCCCAGTTTCATTTAACTTAAGTTCATCTAAATTAAAAGAAGTGTTCATACAACTCAAAACAATGAAACACGTTTACACGTCATCAAATTGTATTTTACATTAACAGAACTTAAAATTAAATACATTTTTGATTAACTGAAAATGTTAAACTATGACAAGTCATGATAGTATATCGAATCAATCATAATTTGTGTGTCATCCAAGCTCAATAAAATAACAATTACAAGTAAAAAGTCTAACAGCATTTCAGAACTTGATTTTTTTATTTCACAACAATATATATATATATATAATGACTATATATATAATGACTATATATATAATGACTATATATGTAATGACTAAAGGTCCCCTGAATTAGTTTTTAGAGTGTATTTAACATTAAAAAAATAAATAAAAAAAAAAAAAAAAAAAATTTAGTCCCTTTTTACAGTTGTGAATAGGTAATATGTTAATTAATTGCTAACTTCATGAACATTACTTTAGATGATAGTGTAAGGCCTCTCTGGATAAAATACCTCTTGTATGTCATTTTCTCCTAAACACCGTTGCAACAAATTGTTTTGCATTACTGGAGAGAAATGGGTGTGCAAAATTGTTCCATATTGACTGCTCCAGCTACAACAGAGAGATTAATTTTTGAAACATATCAGTAAAATTGTAGTGCTAAAATGTACACCATTAATTTACTAAAAATAAAATAATATAGTTGTTATAAAGTATTTGAGATATTAAAGGGTACTGAAATAAACAGAAAACAAGACACCTTTTGTTGCAGGCTGCTCTTGAATTCAAAGAAGTGATTGGTAGCAGCTATTGCAAGCATAACCAATTAAATTTAAAAGACATTTTTATAGATGGCTATGGATGTTTGACAACCTTAATTAATAAATAAAGTCTTAAAACCAACCAGTGCAATGTGAAATAACAAAGACAATAAGGACAAATACTTCTTTGAGGCTGTACTGTTTGAACATTACAGTGGTTTACTGTTAGAATGTGTCCACACTGACTTTATGTCACCTACTGTCCTCATAATCTCCTCAGGCAAATGCAATGCCAGTGGGTCACGGAAAGCCACAGCTTTCCTTTCCTCAGCAGCATGTTTCTTCTGATAAGCCCTCCATCCTCAGCTGTGCTGAACAGTTGCTGTCAAGCAGTCAGGTTTCTTTAACTAAGCAGAGCTAAAATTTGAAAAATTTTATCTTCGCATTTACTTGTTTTTTTGGCAAATCTGTCTTCAGTCAATTTGATTATAAACACTAACTCAGACATACTTTATTAAGTAGAATGGGTGGCAGATGTCTGGAAAGGGCTTTTTATGTCTTCAATAAATAAATAAATAACACTCTATTGTTTGTGCTTAATTGACTGTCATGGATGTCTTCTGTGATTATTCCTCTATGTTCCATTTAGCTTTCATCCTTCTTGGTGGAGCTGACTGAAGGCTTTGTAATTACCATTTTGCCAAATACCTGAGGCTGAATTAACTATACAATTACTCAGTTGGAAGTAGGCATGGCAAATATTGATGGAACGGTATTGAGAGAAAATATTTGCATGCTAAAATATGCCTTTTTTAATCGCTTATATGTAAAAGATATGTTAACAGAACTGGCAGCTTGCTCTGTTCTTGTGTCAGGACTAGATTAAAAAAATTAAGGATGGGCCACAAATCCGTGAGTACACTTTGCAAAACTGTGGGAAAGGATTCTGAAAGTGTGGGCACGGATTATGAATTTGTGGGTATAGACTGAAAACCGAAAGTATGGTTCACAAATCTTAGCGCACTGATTGGAAATTCATGGGTAAGATTTATGCATCCATGGGTGTGATTTGATAAACCGAGGAAACAATTTAAGAATCTGTGAGTATGGTTTATAAACTGAGGGGACGAATTGCAAAACTGTGGCCAGAGATTTTTCCTCCTAAAGGTGACTTCCTGGGCTCCGTACAAATCAGATGCATATTACGTTGTAAAAAAATATCTCAGAGTAGAGGGCTTATTTACATACATAAAACAGACCAGGTATAGACTATTACAGTAAACAGATTTATGAAGAGAGGCACATGAATTAAAGATGAGCAAGAACACATGATTCACATTTATAGTGTTGACAGAGGGGTGTAAAGACAGAGCAACATGCATAAAGCGTGTCAACAGAAGTAAAGGTGTGTGTGTGTGTGTGTGTGTGTGTGTGTGTGTGTGTGCGTGTGGTATATTACTCCTCAAATCAAATGTCATTATCAAGGTTAAATGAATTGTTTCCCCAAAAGGGAATATTCTATCATTTGCTCAACCTTTTTCAAACACATTTTATTTTTGTGGAAAACAAAAGGAAAATTTTCATGATTTCAACAAAATAATTGAAAATAAAGGTAACTGAAGCTGTAAACGCACCATAAAAGTATAATGAATGTATTTCATATGACTTCTGAACTAAGTTAAATGATCACTTAATGTGACGAAGAGACTCAAATTCAAGTCATTATTAAAGGATTGGATGGATGGGATGGATAGGATGGCTTGAAGGTGAGTAAAGCTTGGGGTAATTTTCATTTGAAAGTGAACTAATCCTTTAAGTGAGTGCTTTAAACAAGAGAAGATCAGTCAATTTTGGGAAAGAATGATTTAGAACTAGTTTTGTGAACCAGATAATTCATTTAAGAATCAGAATATATTATTTTAAGTTCAGAATGTTTCCATGTTGTGTGATCACCCATGCAAATTATTAATTTCTCACACACACAAAAAAGACAATAACTAATTTTTACTGGTGCACGTCTAAGGCTTTTTTTGTTTGTTTGTTTGTTTGTTTGTTTATACTATTACTTATACTTAAAATGATAATACTGTGGCAAACCGCATACAGACTGTGCAGATGTGCATGTCTGTGCATCTATTTAGTCTGATTTCAAAATGCCACCATCAATGTTAAAACCAAACTACACCTGTGCCTGAAATAGCTGGAATAAGCAGTGCAATGTGTGTGAACAGCCCATGACTAAAAGTCATTTAACGCAAGCAAATGCTTCAACGTTTCTGACTTACATTTTTGGAAATGCATGCATCCTCTGCACACTTCCATACAAGTGTGTGTGTGTGTGTGTGTGTGTGTGTGTGTGTGTGTGTGTTCATGGGAGGCCATATCTGAGCCTTTCGATGCTTATCAGCCAGCTGTGATTATAAATACGGCAAATAAGTGCTTTACTCTGGTTAAGAAATTTGCTACAAAGGACCCTTTACTTATAGCAGGTGTGTCGCTGCAATGCTTTCTGCATGCCTTATCAAGAAACATGCCTTAAAGGGGACTATTAAGCAAAATTCACTTTTACATGGTGTTTAAACATACACATACAATGGTAAAAATTCCACCCACTCCTCTTTTTAGAATCCAAATAAATCATAAGCAGTGTCTCAGAACAAGCCGTTCGCAGATTGTAACTTTTGTGATGTTACAAATGCTTTGGCCCCACCCTCAACTGCTGACAGAATCTGCACTATTAGCAAACACCCTATCCTCAGTGAGCTGTAAACAGTCCACCATGTTTATCTCCTCACCAGAGTATCTAACAGCTGCATTTAAGTAAGACATTCATTCTTATTAAAGCTACTAAGCTATTCAGTCAAGAGCAGTGAGTGATTTTCTGTTTTTCTTTTGTTGTTTGATTCATATTAACAGCATATATGTGAAGCACTAGGTACTTTATTAGACTGCTTTCATTTTAATATACAGATCTGATTCAATATACAGATGTGATTTCTTTACTTGCTGTTTACGTTCACTGACATAACCGACTGTTTGTTTTTGACATAACCTTGTGTGTATTTGACAGTTTAAGGGCAATAACATGTGAAAAAGCTCTTAATATTCACGGGATGCGCCATCTGACAGGCAGCTTTCTGTGCGCATGCTTCAGATGTGTGCACTCAGAAAACTATATATCAGAAATTTAGACTGATATGGCTTTAACCAAACTAAAATAAATTAAAAAAGAAAACATAAAACTTCTGTGCATTTATCTTTTACTTTACAAAGAAAGCAGCTCATGTCTATTAGTTATTTTTCTACGCAATAAATGTCCTGCATACCTTTGGAGGTGTAGGAAAATGGAGAGCATATCTCATCAGCATGACCAAACAGATGCATGTGATGTGGCCGTGGGCATGGAAGCACAGAGGCTCAGTTTGTCAAGCAGCAGTGTTCAGTCGTCAGGACCCTCCCTCTTGGCCCAGGAACACTGAATGCTGAGGCGTAATGGACTGCTAAATGAATGAAACATTAGCATATGTAGCTCAGCAGCAGGCCCTGCTTCCCAGCTCCCCTAGCCACCTGTGGATTTTGAAAACCTCTGAAGGGGTTTGGTCACTTAATGGTCCATGTTGTTTCATGAAACTGTAGTGTGAAGTTGCCTGGTTTAAAAGATGGCATCAGGCTGTTGACCTAACTTAACCGACAAGACTAGTTTAATTAACCAGCTTAGAACTACAAACCGTGCTAACCGATGTTCACCAACATGCTTTGCTGGAGAAAACAATGGGTCTCATTCACTAACCATGCGTGTGGCATCTGCGTATGAAGATTTTCATGAATTCATCAATAACTTTCATTCTAAATTTTATTCTCTAATCTGGGTCTGTATTAAAGGTGTTTATTGTGTTTCAACTTGTTTGAAGGATGGCACACTTGACAGTGCTCGAGGATCTCTCAGATGAGAGCGTGCCCTAGAGAGCATCATGTTTGCTGAGAGCAATGAAAGGAAAGGGTGTGCAGAAAGCCCTTATATGGAAATGTTTTGGTGTGTTTTATGCAAATTTCTAACCTCGGGCACATTGTCGCTCAGTTAGAATACTCCACATTCATTACAGTAAGAATGATGTTAACAACAAATCTATGTGCTTATGCACGTGTTGTAAATTAGGCTTTTTTTTTTTTTTTCTCCTGTGCTTATAAATATGAATAATACACGCAATTATTATTGAATGAGACCCAATGACTATGCTAACCAGCATATAGACTAATCGCAATAAACCTGGACCAGCATGAAAATGCAGCAGGTTGCAGAAGATGTTCCAGAATCAGGATCACATTGTATGTAGGGTTAGGTTTAGGACTGGAATTGGGGCTCTGACAACATTGTAATTTTAGGTCTTGTTGATGTTAATTAGGTGTTGCTAATGTGTATGTTTCTACAAAGGTCCAACAAACACATGTAAAATAAACTTTAGGACTTTTAGGTAAATTTACCTTAGAACCTGACAGTAAAAAGTTTCAGTGTGTAGATATTGTGTATACACCGATCAGGATAACATTATTATTATTATTATTATTTTTTTTTTAATAGTTTATTTGATAGGGACAGATACCACCAACATAGATCATTATAACAAAACAATCTGATGTCTGTATCACAGTGTGTATAGCCAAAGGCTAATTTGCAACACTTGTCCCTAGAAGGGCCTTTAACAATCAGAAACAATAAATACAACATAATATCTAAAAACCAGTTCATACATTAATAAAACTCAAATAAAAATACTCTATAACTTCCAAACATACACAATATATTCACAATATTAAAGGTGAGTACAAATCTGATTAACCTTTAACCAAGTCTTAAGCCTGGAAGAAAACATTTTAAAATCAGAAATAGTTTTAATGTCGGATGGCAATAAATTCCAGAGCTTAACGCTTCTAACAGAAAAAGCTGTCTGACCAAAACTAGTCCTGCAGTATGGAATTTTACAATCATGGTTTGTATTACTTCTCGTAACTCTACTGCTGTTCTGTCTCTCCACAAATTTACTTAATGGCTCAGGCGATAAATAATTGATACATTTATACAATAATTTACAAAAACTAAAATTAATAAATCCATCAAAACTCATTAAATTATATTTCTTAAGAATAGTACAATGATGATATCGAATTGGTTTTTTGTCCATAATTTTTATTGCACGATTGTACAATGAACCAATAGTTTTAATTACAGTAGGAGCAGCCTGTGCCCATGCTGTCACGCAATATGAAATATGAGAAAATACCATAGCATGCATGTACAACAGGGCTGCCTGGTTTGGAATGTAATTTCTAATTAATTTAAAACAATTAAGGTTATTTTGTATTGTTTTTGAAATTTTCTTTATGTGTTTATCAAATTTAAGTTGAGAATCTAAAACCAATCCAAGATATTTAAATTCTGTAACACAGTGAATTTTTCCATTTTGTAAATTAATATTAAAATTTCCTTTTAAATCATGTTTCCTAATAGAAAAACACATAGAAACTGTTTTTGACAAATTTAAGACTAGCTGATTTTGACTAAGCCACTGTTGAATATGAGACATACTTACAGACAATGCCTCTGCAGCCTGTTCAGGCAACTTAGCAGAGATGTAAAGAACTGCATCATCTGCATTATGACCACCCTCCTAATATTGTGTTGGTCCTCCTTTTGCTGCCAAAACAGCCCTGGCCCATCAATATGGACTCCACTAGCTTCATGAAGCTGTGCTGTGGTATGTTAGCAGGAGATCCTTTAAGTCCTGTAAGTTGTGAGGTGGGGCCTCCATGGATCAGATTTGTTTGTTCAGCACATCCCACAGATGCTTGATTGGACTGCGATCTGGGGAATTTGGAGGCCAATTCAACACCTCAAACTTGTTCCCCTTCAAACCATTCCTGAACCATTTTTGCTTTGTGGCTTCTGAAATAGGCCACAGCCACCAGGGAATACCGTTTCCATGAAAGGGTGTACATGGTCTGCAACAATGCTTAGGTAGGTAGTAACATCCACATGGATGGCAGGACCCAAGGTTTCCCAGCAGAGCATTTCCCAAAGCATCACACTGCCTCTGTCGGCGGTGGACAGAGGTCAGCATGGGCACCCTGACTGGTCTGCTGCGCAGCCCCATACGCAACAAATCGTGTATTCTGACACCTTTCTATCAGAACCAGCATTAACTTCTTGAGCAATTTGAGCTACAGTAGCTCATCTGTTGCCAGCCTTCGCTCCTCATGTGCATCAATGAGCCTATGCCGCCCCCTGACCCTTTCGCCGGTTCACCACTGTTCCGTCCTTGGACCACTTTTGATAGATACTGACCACTGCAGACCAGGAACACCCCACAAGGACTGCAGTTTTGGAGATGCTCTGACCAAGTCGTCTAGGCATCAAAATTTGGCCCTTGTCAAACTCACTCAAATCCTTAAGCTTGTCTATTTTTCTTTCTATTAACACATCAACTTTGAGAACAAAATATCCACTTGCTGCCTAATATATCCCACCCACTAACAGGTGCCGTGATGAAGAGATAATCAGTGTTATTCACTCCACCTGTCAGTGGTCATAATGTTATGCTTGATCGGTGTATACTCTGTTATACTGTGTTAAAATTAGCGAGATTTATGACAGGGTCTGCAATTCAATTGAAATGTAAAATACAACAACAATACCATAAGCAGCACTGCTATATCACTTTATTGTCTGCATTATTCTATAGCAAATAACTACCAATACTTTGGTTATTTTCCAAGGACAGACTTACTTAATTGTGTCTAAAGGTTTGTTTTGGAAAAGACAAATAGTCCAGCTCCAAGCTACTCCAGCCTTGGCTGAAATATTCAGCAGTGCCCTCTAAAAAATAAGCACATAACCTCAGCAGTTTCAACTCATATCAACCTTGTTATTAATAAACTCAATCTATGTTCTGCTGTACACAATGAAGCAGCTTAAAGGGATAGTTCAGCTTTTTTTTTTAGAAAAACAAAAAACATACGCATTAAGGTCCACCTAACCCCATCCCTAAACCTAACTATCAGTGGGGCATCATATGGATCATATGGAAATATTTGAATGTGACTGTTTATATGAATTAGCCACCATTTCGTCAAATAGCTGAGTGTGCTGGATTGGCTGTTGTTGAGGTTATATCTACTGTGATAGCATAACAGCAAAAAAAAAAAAAAAAAAAAAGATCACAAACACATTTTGAGATTGTTTTATTGTTTATCTTTAATTTTGGGCTTTCAATATGCCAGACTGGAATCATCTCTATAAAAAAAAAAAACAAAAAAAAAAACAACAGATTTCACATTTACACACAGACAGATTCATACAATCATAATTTCATACTGCGTTTTAAGACCTACTTGCCTACGCTTAGTATTGCAGGATGTTGAATCATAATAACAGTTTTGCCTGCCAAAAAGCAGATCATTTTTAGCTGTTCTATTGGAAAACGCTCTTTGTTTTCCTAAAAGGCAACAGCTCTGCCCAGCGCTATAGTTGACTTGACAAGTGCCCAAAAATCTGCCAGTTGACTGAAATTAAACAATCATCAACAGCATTATGCAGGATGGTGTTTTTCAAACAATGCGGCAGCCTGAGACGACACAAGGCCCTGAGAGAGGCACCTGCGCAGGGATGTAATGCATGAACGATGAGAGAGAAAGTGAAAACAAGAAAGAACTAAATGGCGGTCATCCAAAGTCATGATGGTTTTAGACTGTCAGTGAAAAGAAATTAGGAAATGTTTCTTTTTTTGTCACTGCATTCTCCTGCAGCCACTTTACACTTTGTAGTCATGTAGCCACAGTAGCCATAGAAGAGATCACAGCCGTGTAGCAAGAGAGAATGCTATTAGCAGGGGCTATTCATATTTCATCTATCATCTTTTAATAATTTTTATGTGTACTTTTTTTCTCCTGAATCTGTATTACAGTTTGTATCTCGCCTGAGCGATTGTACACCAGAGGTCACATTTATCAGAGGATGTTCAAAGACTGCGATCTCTCCAGTCTGATGCTTTCAGGGTTGTAGTATGGCATTGTAGAGAGGCCACACACACACAAACACAATTGATAGATGGGACGTGAAGAGAACATGCCCACCTGGATATCCATCTTATTGCTAAGCCACTTCTTGCCCTGAGAGATCCTTTCAGAATATGGAAGTAGCTATTGAGTTTGTTCTTTGATGACAAAGTCTTTATGCTAGGTAGTACACACAGCGAAGACATAATCACGGCCACTGATAGCGTTGTTTATGTGTACACGCTGCCTGCATTGTTTTAGCACCCAAATCAGTAATATGAATCTGGTAAATGTGAAAACATTCCCATTTGAGGATCGGTTCTAATTACCAGGATAGAGAGGATGCAGCAGTCCTTTCAAGATTACAATACCCTCAAAGAATTTCACAACCACAAAAACAAAAAGAGCCAGGTACAAGAACCACAGTTTTACAAATAATTAATGATGCTCAATTCATTTATGCGTATATTGGTGATTCTATACAACATTTTTTCATCTGATATCCCAAAATGTGAATAAAAATAGGTGGATGGAAACGGCTACCGCAATTAATGAATGCTTGTTCATATGTTGACATGTACTTTTTTATTTTAATACATATTTTAATTTTTTTTTTTTTGCCTAGTATTTTATATGTGTTACATGAAGACAACATATAGTAATTATTTGGTGCTTTCTCAAGTAAGAATTATTATTGGAACAGGAATCTTTGAGATGAACCATTACATTCCTTAAGTTCACCATACCTAATAATAATATCGCTCAAATGTTATCGTGTGGTAGTGGACTGCTTCTAGCAACTGGAATAATTCTTCTGTTAAAAAGAATGTAAGTCATGATAAACACCATCTTTAATTTTATGTAAATTAAACAAAGCTGTTAAGAATAAATGTACAATATGTTCAACTGGTTGCTGTTGTATATGTTCAGTTGAGCAAGTAAACATATGCCTTAACATATTTCACAACAGTAAACTTAAAATAATGATATATAATATAAGAAGTCGGGATGGCTTTTGCGGTAAATGTCAGTTTGACATCATTCATCTTCACGTGGTTATGTCACGACCATAAATAAAAAGAAGAATTTCTGGTTCTGCTCATGGACATCTAGTTTACTTTTAAACTAGTGTCTCAAGCAAAGCTTTGTCTATCTTTCAAAGAGTCAGTGCCATGAACTTCACAAACTTTGGCAAATTAAGTTATTACTAGCAGCCAGCTAATAGTATTTGAACTGTCAATTTGAGTCAGTGTCTGCCATTTATGCATTATGCATCAGAGAGTCAGTGAACTGTGGCCGACATTGAGACTTGCACGCAAGTATGTGTTTAATCTGTCATATGCCATTAAGTCTGGTGTAACGATGAGGGAAAGAGGTGTGTTTTGAGATAAAGAGGTATTTTATAAAGATCTCTGTGATGCCTTGATCTGAGGAACAGTGGGGCGGAGTAGAACACTGGTCATTGTCAGCATGTCATCCATTAGAAGCGATCTGGGCAGTCGATTCTCTGACAGACTCATCAGGGGCTCTCTCACAAGAGTGACAAAGAGATTACAAGATAAAAAAAAATAAATAAAAAAAAACACTCACAGCTTGTCTGCCCACCCAGGCATGGATGCTGTTTAATGGGTCCTATTTATACTCAGAACAGCAGGAAATACAAATAAGGATCATTCTGATATAGTCTTCAACCAGCAGGTCAATACTCACACCAGCAAAAAAGATATTTCCATGTCCTCAATTTCTAGACATGATGTAATGGGTAATATATTAAATCAAAAATGGTTTTAAAATGATCATAAAAAATAAATAAAAAAAAAAAAAAAAAAAAAAAAGCACAAAGCACACGTTTGACATCACCTGTATTTGGTTTGATGTGTGTACATTTCAAACCCTGGTTATATTATGAATGATGGCTCATGTCTTTAGAGCTATCAAAATAGAACTTTAGAGTGTCTCACTTGTGTTTGGATGTTTGGCGCATGAACACTGTAGAAGAGATGATGTCTGTCATGACAATCTGTCGACCACTACTTTCAATCCTGTCAGTAATTAAATGGGGGTCATGCATTCTGACTTATTTACACCATTAAAGAGTTGCATTCTCATGCTAAACATGGCCAAAGTTTCAAAACACAAGTTGGATGTATGACAGAGTATTTCTGTGCCAAATATACAATTTCTGGTTGTGGACATGTTTCGCAATTTATTTATTTTTTTTCCTAGTATGGCCCTTTATCACGTAATAAAGGGTGGAATTCCTTGTGTAGGCACTTTTCCCTGATCACCCAGAGCAAGAGCAAGAGCACACCCATCAACACGCTTTGGTCGGGTTACGGAAGCTGAGAGATTTTTCAACAATGGCCCAATAGATTGTTTGCAATCACGTGGTTCTGGTGACGCGCGGAATTCCGGTGGAGGGCAAGAAGTGAAAATTAGAATGGAAGAGATGGGGAAAAGTACTTTCTTTGCTGGTTTAGAAAGGTATAAACAGAAAATCACAACATATCCCTATGCTATGAAGAGGAGCGACTTTTCCGCTGAATTAAAAGACTTTCCTGCCATCGAGGAGACAGAGGATGTGAAGCTGCCCTCACGCCGTGTTCAGTTCTAGTCTCTGTTTGTTTATATTGCGCTGCCTTTCTACTAGTGAAGTTAGAGCAGTATTTGATTTTCTGTCGTGATTGTGAAAAATGTCGCCATTGTAGGTCATTTATGCTGAATCGGGTATTGTAATAGGAACTCACGATATCGTTCGTGGAAAAAAAGGACGGTATTACATTTTCGCCTTGGTTGAGAAGGTGAGGAAAGACGACTAGCAAATGTATGTCACTAAATAAACCCACTGCCTTTCACTCAAAATAATCACATACTTTGCTGAGTTTTGTATTTGGTTTTTGTGTAATAATTAACATTATGTTTTAGAGTATGATCAGTCGGCTTGTGAATGATTATAACTTGCACACAGCCACTTCAAAACTGTTCACGAGCTTCTATGGGTTTGATTTTGGTTGTCATTGGTTGAAATAAAAAATACAGCGTGTCTGTGTCCTGAACGTGACCCTCCGATTCTCCTCCATGGTCATATGGGAAATTGAATATTTACAAAAACAACATTTAAATTAGTTACATTTACACGCTTCCAACAAATAAATGGATCGACTTCTGTCAGCTTGTTGAACACATTTATTTTATTTGGACATTTTCTACCATACGATGGCTGAAGCAGCAGCGCGTGACACTGTTCTCATGGTAACCAGATCAACATTGTGAACAGAATACTACAAAACTGAAGTGAAAATACCAAATTATAATGAAATAGGATAAAATATCTTCTCCCTGCAAACGATAGCATGAATGTGAATATTTAACCAAGTCAAAAAGGTAAGCACGTATCCATATTCATTTACGTAAAGTATTAGCAGACGCAAAACGCTATAAAAGGCGACAACTTTTAAAAAATGAAATAAGTTATAAAAAACGGTACAAGTTATGTAAACGATATAAACACCTTCTGGGTTCTCGATTTAATCGATTTGAGCAACCATAAACGATGCAAAACATGCAAATTTTGAGTTTTTGATAGGATTCCTATATAGAAACATCACTCCCTGCCCTCCAGACTCATTCGCGCTGCTGCTGTGACGTCATGTGCAAACAACCTATTCAGGGGCTACATCCTTTGAAGGCTGCATACATAATCGAGGCAGTATCATTTAAGAAAAATAACCATTAGATTGCAAAGTAAGAAAGAAATTATAGTATTTTACACCTCACAATGAATATCAGTAATTTTATTACGGTTACTTTTCTTAAATAAGACATCCTTGATGACGTATGCAGCCTTCAAATGCGACCTCCGGAGGACGCAGCCTCCGAAGTGAGACACAGCTCCTGTCACCGAAGGAGTGTGTTTTTGGTTGAGAGGGAAAAATTACCTTTTTCAGCTTCTCAAAGAACCCAGCGTTAAGGGAACAGTGGATAAAGTTTCGGAGCAGCAACGGAGTTGCACACTTATGTTTGTTTGTTCCCAGAATTTCGGTGATGAATGCTTAGTAAACAAGCCCCAGTTCGGCGCTGGAGTTGCAGATCGCGGCTGGTGAGTAAGGCTGCATCAGATGTATGTGTTTTGTTGGCAATCGGCGCACAAGTGCATATAATGAAAACAACACATTTTTGTTCCCTTTTTATTTATAATGTTGTCGCAGCTTGCAAAACTTTCTACACAAAAGCTGTGCGCTCTTGTGACTCTTTAGCTCAGGCACGCCTCCAGGAGCTCGGCTCGATACAGCATATGTATCTTTTATAAATATGATAAAACTAAAGACTTTTCGGAGATATGAAGGATGCAATACTACTCTATAGGTTCTCAAGATTAACATGAAATTGGCAGAAACTATGCTTTATCTATCAACATACTGGATTTTGATAGTGAAATGAATTTTCAGGACTGACAGGATTGAAAGTAGTGGTTGACAGATATAGGTTTTTCGATGGCCGATGCCAAGAGAGCAGGGTGGTAATTTATAATTTATAGTAATCATTTACAGTTTCATAGGTGATAAAATGTCAGATGCCCTATTGAAAGACTTCCTTAAATGCAAGTATATAGATTTTTTTTCTAAGAAACAAAACAAATTCTTACAAAAGCAAAGAAATGCAATAACAAGCCATAAGGAAGTTTAATATTGTTATATACACACCAAACATGTACAGGACATGAACACCCCTTGCCCCACACCCCTAAAAAAGAAAACAGACTTGGCACTGCTGTTTTGCATGTGTTGCTGAAGTGCCTGTGTGGGTTTCACATTCGAAAATTCCTGTATAGTGTGAATTTTCTACCTTCCCCATTCTTCATCTCAGCAGGCACAAACAATCTTTCTCTCGGATTGTTTCATGTTTTTGCATTTAGCATAAAAAGGAGATCAATATTGCTGTCGTCTTAATGAACATCCTGACAAAAAGTCTCTTCACACCCTGTATCAATTAAAAGTTTTGGCTATTGTTTAAGGCAGACTTTGTCAAAGCTTTGGAGTATGATTATTTGGTTATTGTACCCTGAGTTGTGAAGGCAGGGGAGGAGAATGTAACACTTCCTCATCAAATGGAAAAGAAAATACCTCCAGCGGAGTGCTGACTGAACATTGTTTCATGTCAATTCTGTCACCGTGTCAAACATCAAGCCAGTCCTTTATGTCTGTTAGTCAAGGCTCTTTTGCCGTAGAGCAAATTATTATTTTTCCTCTCTCTCTCACCTACGCAACTCTAACAACAACTCTGGGTGTTTTGTGCTCTGATGTCAAGTGCTAAACCTGGGAAGTTCTGCCTGCAGAGTGAAGACAGTATTAGCTATAAATAAACTAAATTAATCCACAGTTTCTAAGTGTTGAAACATGACAATGAACACAAATACACACTGTTATTTCCACAGAAGTAAAAAAATAAAATAAAATCTCAAAATTCTCCTGTCATGATAACAATTCTAAGCAAATCTAAAATTCTAAGCTGTCATAATAACAATAAGCAATGTCACTGTCTCTCATCCAACTCAAGTTATTCCAGACTCCATATTTTTGACAGATGTTGCCTTATTCAGCCTGAGGGTGGTGCTCTACTGTTGACTGACAGGCTTAAACACACACATGTAGTATTTATTGCCTCCTAAATATTACAATTTGTGGAGGGATTCCAGTGATGAAAAGAAAGTCATGTCTATTCTCATAATAAACATAAAACAAACAACAGAACTAATTAAAGGCTATTCATACAAGCATGTTTAAACTAAAGGATTTATCATTTAATTAATTTGATACACTACTGCACATAGGAAGAACATACATGCCAACTATTTACTTAAGGTAACGTGAAAATAAGCAGGGCAGTCTGAAATCAATGGCTCTTAAGCAGAGTTCAGACTGCACGATTTTCAAAGTAGTCGGGTCACTGTTCTTTTCACACTGCATGACTATCTTGGCCAGCATTCAGTCGCTGCTGTGTTCAAACTGCACGATGGATCGGCGACAGAAGGTTTCACACTGCATGACTTTACAATAGGAAGAATGTGTGTACATTTCAAACCCTGGTTATATTATGAATGATGGCTCATGTCTTTAGAGCTATCAAAATAGAACTTTAGAGTGTCTCACTTGTGTTTGGATGTTTGGAGCATGAACACTGTAGAAGAGATGATGTCTGGCATGCGAACTACATTTCACAACCAAACACACGCGAGATGTGACAAGGAAACAACGCGATATCACGCAAGACCGGAATTATTATTATTATTAAAAACGGTAGCCGGCAAGAAGCTTGCAATATGAAGCTTGCAATTGCCGGTGCGCTGATTTGCAGAGAAAACAAGAAAAAGAAAAAAAGAAATGGAGGAGGAAATGGTTGGGGAGACTGTGGATTGTGTGTTCTGCAATGAGAGTTAGAGGTAAATACATAACTTTTCAATGTGCTGCTGTTGCGGGTGGTCAAGCAAATGCTTTGTTTTTGTTTGATAGAATTGTAATGTTTATCTGAAACGAAGCCATGCTCCCCGAACTTCCCACTGCTCTGTATCTTGCTCTCTCATTGGCTGTCGGTCATCGCCGATGTAGTTTTCAGTCAGAACACTTTTCACACAGCAGGATTTTGAATCGCCGACAGGTCCAGATATTTAGCATGCCAAATATCTCACGGGCGTCGGCGACTCATCTGCGATTCTCTCAGATCGCGTCTTTGCTCATTCTCACTGCGTGATCATCACTCGCGTGAATGAGCACCGATTTGCTTGTGATTTCGGGCATTTGTCTGCGATTTCTCAAAACCTGTCGGCGAGCCAAAATCGGGGCTAAAATCGTGCAGTCTGAACTCAGCTTTAGAGAGATTGGAGAGTGCTGCAGTTCCATTTTTCACTACAGATTTACATTGGAAACTGTGGGGTGCTACAGAGCTGGGCAGGGCTCAGGCACTCTCTGCCCCACTTAGTAACATAATACACACCTGCCGAAGCCATATGTTAAATTTTATTATAAAATGGATAGTTCCGGCCCTTGATCGGCCCAAAATTGAGCTCAGTATTTCAGTATATTTAAAAGACACAACCATACTTTATGAGACTTGAAGACTTCTGTTTAGAATTGTAAGTAAGACAAAATAGCACAGAAACCGTAAAAGAGAAGGGGAAAAAAAGAGTGGAAAAAAGAGTGTGGGAGACACATTGTCCAGTTTCTCATGTAGACTGCAATAGTAGAACTGGCTATCATTGCTATCATCTTTATTTCAGGTGACACTTTATTTTTTGTCTATGTGGGGAGAGAACAGCAGTTGTTCAGTCAGGAAATGGAGAATTTTACAATCCATCTGAGATCCTCTGGTGGCCTGTGCCAGCAGAACCTGAGACAAGGCAGCCATTAAAAACACCACAACAGCAGTCTTCTCATTAGCACCACACTGAGCTGAGGTAGCAGCCAGCTGCATACACAAATTACCAACTGGGTGAGAAGTGAGAAAGAAAAAAAAAGAAAAAAATTGGTGTGGCAATACAATGACATCAGCTGCTGAGGCCATATTTTTATTCAAGCCTGTAGTGTTCAGCTCAGATAACATCAGGAAATGGGGGATATTTCAGTGACCTCAACAAAATCTGTCTGGTTATTGCCCATCTAGTCTCAGGCTGCAGGTAGCATGCATACAGACCTGTCACAGATCGCCTGATGTACTGCCCAAAAATGCTAAATATTGCTTTCCCAAAACCATACTTCTAACAGACATTTGTGAACAGCATTGTAAACTTGTGTGAATGGACAGCTCTCGACCTGTGGTTAGAAGCATAGTTTCTTGTTAGTATGACATGTGAACACAAGTGAAGTACAAATGTTTGTTTACAAAATAAATAATAGGTTATTAACCAAATGTTGTGAGAATGAAAACATTTGAATTTGCGCTGAATGAGAGAGGTACGTGACCACATAAATTAATACTGTGAGTGGACTAAATATGGGCAATTACACTGTAAAAAAAATATTTAATTTAATTTATTGTGTTTGCCCAATTTTGAATTGAAACATTGAACTATTTGGAGTAAGTAAAACTCAAAAAAGCCCATCACTGTTATTTGTTGAAAAAGATTGATGACTTTTCGCGCTTTCACAATATGTCATTTGCAACCTTTCATCAAAATATTTGCTTCGCCTCTGAAACGACTTCCCTTTTTGGCAGACATCACCACTATCAAATTTTCTTCCCTCTTATAATATAGAGACAATTTTTCTTCAATAAATTTTGATTGAATATTCTCTTGAACATTACAAAAATAAAATGGCTAATAAATGTTGTTTCAATATGACTTTAAAAGTGACAAGAGAACATCTTTTCTGTGTCCAGTACAAAATATGCCAAATCTTACAAAAAGAACCCTTCATAAAGAGAGGCCTTACAAGATATGCAAACATACAGCACTAACATATGGCCATGTGGCATTTGGGTAGGGAATTACACGGGTGAGAACACAAACAATCACACTCTCATTGCTGTGTGGAAGCCGGGACTCTTTAGAAATAGTAGAAGCATAAAGGGTTTGGAGAAAACATTAGTGTTATCTGAGCTGAATGAGATGCACCCACCGAAGCATGGAGATTTTATTTTCCATTTACTCCCCCACAGAGCGTCAACAATGACCTGAAAATTTATGAAAAACATTTTAGCTCACAACGATGACTAGCAACGGCCTCTAGAGGGGAAGACACATCATGATGAGCTGCGGTGCAGGAAATTGAGAAGACTGCTTATTTATCAACAGGATATGGCTCTTTATCAACACAACAATGGAGAAAACAATACAAACCAGACAGAAGGTTGGACAGATGGGAACAGATATAAAATGTCTAAGATGCTGAAATGGCCTGAGCTACTCAAAATAAAGCCGTCATTTACAAGCCATCTCTACAGCCAGACCTGTTTGGCTGGGCAAAGAAAATGTTCACACAAATACTGATAGATTTTAGCCCCTCCTTTTTCATTTATTTTTATTTTATTTTATTTTTTCATTTATTTTTAAGCCCTGACTGAATTTTCAGTGCAAGCACAAAGACTATTTCTATTTCCCATACACAACAAACTGCGATGCACTGTGTATTTAATCAAAATACAGAAAAAGACAGTAATATTGTGAAATATTACTACAATTTAAAATAATGGTTTTATATTTTAAAATACTTAGGCCTTTAACCTTTGATACTGTCAGGATCCCGGTGTTTTGTGTTTTGTAGGACTTTTCTGTTGAAGTGTAATCGGTTTTCTTTGTTTCAATCTTTATTTCCTGTGTTTTGGTTTCTGTTTTGCCTGTACCTTGTGTGTCGCTATAGTTACCCTCATTAGTTACCATGACATCATATCACCAACACCTGTCCCTTATCAGCCCATTGTTAACGTGTCTATTTAAACCTTTATGCTTCATTTGTTGTTTGTTGGTCGATGCGTTTGTGAGTATGTTCTTGTCGTTGCTCTCGTCAGCTGTCTGTGAATGGATTACCTTTTGTTATTAAACGTTGGTGCTTGCATTTGGATTCTCACTCTGTTTTATGAATGCGCATTCGTAACAGATCGACCAACCAAACCATGAATCCAGCAGCACAAATTTTGCGTCTCCGTCAAGGAGATTTGTCTATTGAGGATTACGTGAGGGACTTTGTAGAGGTGGCTCACTTGACTCGTATGGACAATTTATGCTTAATGATATTCTTTCGAGGAGGGTTATCTGAGTCACTCAAATCTTTTGTGCCATTGCATCACCCTAGCTGGACTCTTGAGTATTATATTGACTTGGCATTACGGTTGAGCGGCTCGGCATTTACTGTCGGGGTCGTGGAAGAGCAATGTCACGTGGCCGCTGATCACCCAGAGCAACGTCACGCCTTCGCTGATCACCCAGAGCAATGTCACGCCTTCGCTGATCACCCAGAGCAATGTCACGTCGCCGCTGATCGCCCAGAGCAACGTCACGCCTTCGCTGATCGCCCAGAGCAATGTCACGTCGCCGCTGATCGCCCAGAGCAACGTCACGCCTTCGCTGATCACCCAGAGCAATGTCACGTCGACGCTGATCGCCCAGAGCAACGTCACGCCTTCGCTGATCGCCCAGAGCCACGTCTTGTCATCGCTGATCGCCCAGAGACACGGCACATTTGTGAAGCTGTCCGGGAGTGGAGAGGGTTGCTGTCTAGTGTGAACGACCCACCGTTGACTTCGGCACGAGCAGCTGGCATTCCGAAACCCACACTGGCTGTTTTGCATTCAAGTCCAGGCCCGCCGGTCGCTACGCACTCAAGTCCAGGCCCGCCGGTCGCTACGCACTCAAGTCCAGGCCCGCCGGTCGCTACGCACTCAAGTCCAGGCCCGCCGGTCGCTACGCACTCAAGTCCAGGCCCGCCGGTCGCTACGCACTCAAGTCCAGGCCCGCCGGTCGCTACGCACTCAAGTCCAGGCCCGCCGGTCGCCTACGCACTCAAGTCCAGGCCCGCCGGTCGCTACGCACTCAAGTCCAGGCCCGCCGGTCGCTACGCACTCAAGTCCAGGCCCGCCGGTCGCTACGCACTCAAGTCCAGGCCCGCCGGTCGCTACGCACTCAAGTCCAGGCCAGCCGGTCGCTACGCACTTGGTCCGGTCTGTGCCATCTTGGCCGCCTACTCAGCTGGCGCCGCTCCGGCCACCTTTACTGCCTGTTTTGCTTCGGCTCCCTTTGACACTTGTGTTTCTGGTCCTTCCTCAACTCCATGGTCCAGGCCCTCCGTCTCGCCTCGGAGTTTGCCTCCGCTCTACAGCTCTCCTGGATCTTTTGTTTGTAGGTGCGTCTGGAAGCCGCACCTTTGAGGGGGGGCTATGTCAGGATCCCGGTGTTTTGTGTTTTGTAGGACTTTTCTGTTGAAGTGTAATCGGTTTTCTTTGTTTCAATCTTTATTTCCTGTGTTTTGGTTTCTGTTTTGCCTGTACCTTGTGTGTCGCTATAGTTACCCTCATTAGTTACCATGACATCATATCACCAACACCTGTCCCTTATCAGCCCATTGTTAACGTGTCTATTTAAACCTTTATGCTTCATTTGTTGTTTGTTGGTCGATGCGTTTGTGAGTATGTTCTTGTCGTTGCTCTCGTCAGCTGTCTGTGAATGGATTACCTTTTGTTATTAAACGTTGGTGCTTGCATTTGGATTCTCACTCTGTTTTATGAATGCGCATTCGTAACAGATACTTTTTTTGTGATTTTTTTTTGATGAATAAAAAGTAAAAAAAAGAACAGCATTTATTTAAAACAGAAATATTTTGTGACAATATACACTACCATTCAAAAGTTTGTCAGTAATTTTCTGTATTTTCTCTCTTTCTTTCTTTCTTTCTTTCTTTCTTTCTTTCTTTCTTTCTTTCTTTCTTTCTTTCTTTCTTTCTTTCTTTCTTTCTTTCTTTCTTTCTTTCTTTCTCTTTCTTTCTTTCTTTCTTTCTTTCTTTCTGTCTTTCTTTCTTTCTTTCTTTCTTTCTTTCTGTCTTTCGTTCTTTCTTTCTTTTTTCAGAAGAAATAATTAATTTTATTCAGCAAGGATGTGCTAAATTAATAAATAAAAAAAGTAAAGAAGTAAAAACTAGAAGTAAAGACTTCTAAAATAATTTCTATTTTGAATAAATATTATTCTTTTTAACTTTTTATTCATCAGTGAATCCTGAAAAAAAAGTATCACAGGTTCCAAAAAAAATATTAAGCAGCACAACTGTTTCCAACATTGATAACAGATCAGCATATTAGAATGATTTCTGAAGGATCATGTGACACTGAAGACTAGAGTAATGGCTCATAAAAATTCAGCATTGCACTGCAGCTTTTTTTTTTTTTTTTTACCAACTATGATAGTTTGATCAAATGGTAAACGGTGTATCGATATACATAGGCTAAATGCAAGTGACTTGAATACTACTTACCATTAATGCGACGTTTGGTGTTGCATGGTTTTGTGTAGTGCTTTGTAGTCAATTAACATGATACACAGATTCAGATCACTTCATAAATGTAAATTTGTCTGTCCAAATGTCCATGTAATCTTCAGCTGATTTATGAATGACTGGAACATTACCGCTCCACTTCAAATTGTGCAATGAAATTTGTACTTGTTGTGCCAGATGACGATTGGTCGATGTATTATACATGACAAACAGGCATCAATGAATTTTGTAATATTTTAAAATATCTAATATGTGGATAATTGAATTGACACACTACCTTTGATTATTAAAAAAATAAAAAAAAATAAAAAAAATTCTTTGGTATATTTTTTTTTTCCTACCGTCTCGCCATATGTAAGCCTACTCATTGAAAGAACCATATTTGGCTCGAGATGATAGTTCCCGAGCAGACTGTGGAATACCTACGTTTACATGTTTACACTAGTGTGCTTTCGTTTTAAAATGCATAAATTTTGCTACGGTTACGCCTGCTGTCCACACTACTCCAGAGTTTTCAAACTTCGAAAACTGAGATTTTTGAAAACGCTACAGACCCCGTCAGTCAAGTCCAAAGCAAGACACATACAACCCACAGCAACATGTTATGGCAACAACACCTCAGACTGACAGATAAGTAAAAATAAACAGGAATTTAGGATACTTTAGTTTTGTACACATAGGTCATGTTAATTATAATCAAATGCATTTTGTTTTATTGACTACAATATTATCATCAATTTTGAAAAGGGGCAGGGGCTTGAGCCTTTATATCATTGTTTATTGTACATGCACTTTACTACTTGATTCACAATTATGCAATTCAGCTAACAGTGGAAACATGTCCTGAAAATCTCTGCTGAATGCAACTGGCACAGCGTAATTACCCATGTTGCAGGCTGGTTCTGAGTGCTAGGTTGTGATGGATGCAGCAGACTACCACAACCTGGCATACTTACCATCACTGCAATTTAGTCATCTAATTCAACTCTTTAAAATTCAGAAAGCTTGTTAAACTGAATGATGCAATTTGTTTTGTGTGCTGAACATAATAGTTAATTGACCTCATTTTTAATTTTAAAGAATTTAAAGTAAAATATCTTTAATCACGCTGTGATAGTATGGCCATCCATCTAAAGGTGTTTTCCTGCCTATGCCCTGAGACACTGGGATAAGCTCCAACATCCCTGCACCCTACAGAGGACAAGCGATTTGGAGAATGGATGGTAGAAAATTGTCCTCTGGCAATAGGTGAGGCTTAATTTCAATGAGAGGTAATTCATAATTCCAGATTCTTTTAAAAGCCACTTGAAAGTTGAAAGCACAGTGAAAGCACAATCTTTGGATAGATATGAACATAAATTAGACATCTCAGACAGATGGTGCTTCTATTCTGCTCGAGAGAAGGAAAGATGTCACATTGTGGAGTTCCCACCCGCTGGCTCACTGTGCTGAACACCCCCCACATTCATCTCATCAAAATCTGGGCTTCGACCAACTGCTTCATTTCGATCTAGGTGGTAACAGCGCATAATGATTCCTCGATTTAAGCACTGCTATTGTCTGAGTGTTGCCTGTAGCTCGGAGAATGGCAAGTGTACTCTGAATAGTAAGAAATGTCTGATTTCTGTACATGGAGACTGTTGCATTCAAATTGTTCTTGAAGGTCAATATGAATTCTAACTGAGCATTCATGAACTCTGTAGACTGTAATAATAGCAAATGTAATATTTACTGCGAACTGAGCAAAAACAACATCGACTTTGATATTGAAGTCTGAGGCCAGTAAGAACAGGAATAATTTGCTTCAGCACCAACAGGTGTTACCAATCAATAATATGACCTTATACATTGTAACATTGAAACTTGGATTTTCTTTAAAGCTGCTTTTTTAAGCATAAACCAAGTTCACTGGTTATGCCAATCACAGTGTTAATTTCATACACAATGATGACATCACTCCTGTATAGAGCTGTATTTCCATTGTATTTTGATTCATTTACGTAAAAAAATAATTTTATCAAAAGTACTTATTGTGCACACATGTGCTGCTATCTTATATAAAGTATATACAAGTAATTTAACTGCAATTATACTGTTGGCCTTGCCCCTAAAGGCCTCGATATTCTCTCTGCAAAGTTCTTATTCACTCATCGCTCAGGGGAAAACAGAAGTTCTAAATAGTTTAGCAAAGATAAACTGTTTAAAATATCCAGACACCATCCACACTACTGGGAGCTGTTTAGATAAGTATTTAAATATAATGTTTTCTTTTTTCTTAATAACACAATAAACAAGCAAGCATCTGATCAAAGGGATGTGTTCACCAGCTCTACAATTCGGCATTCCAGTGTACTCATATTTTTACTTGTTTCTGACCTGAACGGACTGATTTAACAAATGAACCTGAAGAGATTTTCATGTAAAAAAGTTAGAGCACCAAAGCACACCCACCTAATCGTTATGGACCAATGGCAGCTTGAAGGTGTTTAACAGACGGCAAAAAGTTTTACATAAAGTTGGCTGTTTCAAACCACTGGATCGAACTTCAAATCACCTTTTGGCCAAATGATGACACACAAGTTTATTGTTTGGTTTCGCTTCAATTATTTCAGGACCTTAAAACGCACTGTAGTACATTTTATCAAATGCTTAATGTAAATACATAATAATACACCTATTTGGCACCAACATTTACGCAACAATTTGATTTGAAGAAGAATTTCTGGTTATACTTCACTTGTACAATGCATTATAAGGGTATTCATAATGTATGTAATAATGCATTATATATTTTCATAAATTATTGTGAAAATATAGTCAAATAACAAGAGTTCAGTACATGGAAATGACATACAGTGAGTCTCAAACTCCATTGTTTCCTCCTTCTTATATAAATCTTATTTGTTTAAAAGACCTCCGAAGAACAGGCGAATCTGAACATAACACCGACTGTTGCTTAACAGTCGGGGTGTACGCCCCAATATTTGCATATGCCAGCCCATGTTCCCAACATTATGAAAGGCTTTAGACAAGGGCAGCCAGTAACGTCTGGATCTGCACAGGTGAATCATCAGACTAGGTAAGCAAGCAAGAACAATAGCGAAAAATGGCAGATGGAGCAATAATAACTGACATGATCCATGATATCATGATATTTTTAGTGATATTTGTAAATTGTCTTTCTAAATGTTTCATTAGCATGTTGCTAATGTACTGTTAAATGAGGTTAAAGTTACCATCGTTTCTTGCGGTTATTCACGGAGACAAGAGCCATCGCTATTTTCATTATTAAACACCTGCAGTCTGTATAATTCATAAACACAACTTCATTCTTTATAAATCTCTCCAACAGTGTAGCATTAGCCGTTAGCCACGGATCACAGCCTCAAATTCATTTAGAATCAAATGTAAATAATATAACATTATACAATACTCACATAATCCGACGCATGCATGACGAACACTTTGTAAAGATCCATTTGAGGGTTATATTAGCTGTGTAAACTTTGTTTATGCACTGTTCAAGGCAAGCGCGAGCTCCGTGGGCGTGGAGCAGGAGAATTAAAGGGCCAGTAGCCCTGAATCGGCTCATTTATAATGATGCCCCAAAATATAATTAATTAAAAAAAAAAAATCTATGGGGTATTTTGAGCTGAAACTTCACGGACACATTCAGGGGACACCTTAGACTTATATTACATCTTTTTAAAAAAAGTTCTAGGGCACCTTTAAAATACTTTTATAATGCATTGTATATAAAGGCTTTAAAGGATTAGTCCACTTTCAAATAAACTTTTCCTGATAATTTACTCACCCCCATGTCATCCAAGATGTTCATGTTTTTCTTTCTTCAGTCGAAAAGAAATTAATGTTTTTGATGAAAAAATTCCAGGATTATTCTCCTTATAGTGGACTTCAATGGCCTCGGTTGAAAGTCAAAATTACAGTTTCAGTGCAGCTTCAAAGGGCTTTAAACGATACCAGATGAGGAATAAGGGTCTTATCTAGCGAAGCGATCAGTCATTTTTGAAAAAAATGTAAATGTATAGGCTTTATATAAACAAATGTTCACCTTCTAAGTGCTTCCGCCAAAACCACACTTCCGTATTCTCCAAAAAGTTTATGCTGTATGTCCTACGCCTTCCCTATTCTACTTACGGTAAAAATTTAACTGCCGCTTCATTCGTTCGGTAAGTAGAATAGGGAAGGCATCTGATTTAACCTATGTAAAAGTGTAAATGTCGTCAGAGTGAGCATGCTTTTCAGTCGCTGGCCAAACACACGTTTCAGCCATGACCCATATCACAACTTGAATCTCTCCAGCTCTCTAGCCTCCAGTAGGATTTGTTTGCTATCTGGACCGTAAAAACCCAGGGAGAATAATTATCACTCCAACAAACTGTAAACAGTTCTGCTTACAACAGACTCAAGAGCCAATGCAACACACAGCGATATGGCTCACATAACAGATCTATTGGAGAGCTGCCACACAGTCATACTGTACCTCCTTCAGGGTTTCTATCACTTGCTTAGAAGAGCTGAAGTGTCTTTGGTGCACTGACTTGAAGACTTAATTATCAAAGCGCCATTTCCAACCATATCAGCCAATGCCGTTTGGATGCCTGAAATGTATTGGTCTAAAGGGACAATGCAATTTTTTTTTTTTTTCTTATTTCAGTCCAGTTGAATGTGTTAGTACAAAGATTTTAGTACAAAGAACGTCTTCCAATCCTACATGCAACAATGGGATGGAGAAAAAAATAAACATGGAAAAAACAAAGACTCATGGGGTTGCCCATAATTTTGATAAGTAGTATTTTCCTTTATTTGGTGAAACTAATTTAGTGTAAATAAAACAACAACTGGGCCAAAGTTAAGTACCAAACTGAATATAAGCCTATGTCAAGACTATGTAAAATAATACAAATTATTATTATTATTGGTTTTATTTATATTATTATTAAATGCAACAAGTGTGACAAAGTCAAATCAATCCTGTTTTAATCAAGAAAAGAATTGCATGCTAACAGTGTAGAATAAGTCATAAGCTTCACTGATTTATTAAAATCACTATTAAACTGTTAAATTACACTATTGTAGCTTCACTATTGTAAGAAAGATGACAACTGAGAGAATAAGAGACATGATTATTGAAACAGAACTAAGTTTAATAATCTCCCTCATCCCCTTATCTTCTATCCTTTCCATGTCAATTCTCAGCTGATCTTGCAAATGGAAATGCATTGTGCATACTGGGAACCAAACATCTAAGCCTTTCACAGATCTCCAAGAGCATCTGCACGCTCTACTGAACTTAGAGAATAGGCAGCAAGCTTGTCAATTGCAAAGGTCTTTTCTCAATGCTCCTCACAAAACGACCTCAACAGCAGGTAATTATGATGCTCCAGTGGAGAACTAATGTAATGATCAACCTGATCCATTTCAGCTCCATTTTATCATTGAATTTCCATAGACACTGCTTCTAATTCCTATTATTATTCTTATCAAAGTTCTTCAAGGACAAGGAGGATAATGCCCACCCAGCTGACTTATAATTAAACCATGTGTTTGCAGCTGTGGGTTTGCAAGTTGACTTTGTCTAAGAATACATGGGTCATACTGAAGTTGTGTAAAGACATTAATTCTAGATCCAAAAAGATATCCAGGCAGAATTTAGAACACAATATAACCACTGTTGGGCATTAAGATCCCATAATTCTTTTTTTTTTTTTGATATACAGCACAACATTAAAACACAGTATATGGATATTGCCGTTTCATTTACAGGGCAAATAATAATAAAAAAAAACATACACCTAAACACATACACCTAAATTAACAGTTTGGGTAGGCAATAATTCGGCATCCTTACCTTTTGACGGATCTCCTCCTCCATCTTGACTGGTGAGCCCAGTTCAGCGATCTGTTTGACTCCTTCACTGGCATAACCTCCATACTCCCACAGAATATAGTTCTTCGAATGGGAAGCTCCAATGAGAGCCGACCAGTGATTGGCTCTCCCTGTTAAGGTACAAAAATTTCCAATGTCTTAGAATGATGCATGATAAAATTTCTTAAATAATTACTAAATAAACCAATTTCCATGTGTTTCTGATCATTAGTGAAATATAAACATACATTTATGCATTTTGCAGATGGTTTTATGCATAGCACATTGGGGATACACATCAGTATATTTAATGTTGTGTTCCCTGGGAACCAAACCTTTGGCATAGTTTGTGTTAAACTGTACTAAGGGCTTAAATACACAGGATAAGAACTCAGGCAAAACAGAACAGGGAACAGACTGAAAACAAAGTGTAATTTGATTACATTTAAAGCTAATATGTTAAAAATGTACTAAATTGCAACGTCATTGTAACAAACGTGCAATAACACATATATTTAAATACATGACACGTTTTAGTAGAAAGAATTAAAGTATATTTAATGTAAGTCAGTACAACAAAAGTAATTATGAAATGTGAGTCAAAAAAGCACTCAAGTTCAAGTAATTGTATATAATATAAATTTAAACTGTAATATATGTGACCCGTCACGGAAACCAGGGACACAAGTCGGCAGCACAACTTTCGAGCAAAATGAGAAAGAAGTATTTTTTTTCAAACTTGGTGATTTTCGTTTTTTTGCAGAATCTGTTAGTTGAGATCATGAAGAAGCCTTTCCGTGTTTGGGATAGCAGTATTGGTATATTTAAAAGCGTACATTTTGAGGTTGAAATCGGCTTGTTTTTCGGAGATTCTAGCACGCAGTAGGGGCATGTCATGTCTGTGTGTATTTCCATACTGGGAAGCGTGGCTACTTATTATGCAGTGCTCTGGCCGGCTCTAGCTGATATCAAAATTCAATGAAGAACCGTGGCCGTTACACCAAAAATGTTTTGAAGTACTTCTTCGACAAGCCGGATGCTTATGAACAAGCGCTCACTGATTCTGAAAACGATCTGAGCGACGATGAAAGCGGCATAATAAGACATTACCTCTCTGGAGTCGGGTAACACGCCGGCGCATTTTGCAGGATTTTTTTTACATTGCAGCAAAACAGACTTAAAATACTCCGTCATTTTTTGTCATAGAGACATTAGTAATATATAAATTGAAACTATAGAATGTCTTCTTTTATTTGTATACACTCAGAGTAAAAACAAAATGTTGTGCTTTTTGTAAAATAAAGAAAACATGATGCGTGATCTCTCATCTCCCTCTGAACGAAGTCCAATCTGATAGTTCTCAGAAAATGAACTGTAACTTAGTGAATACTAATCATAAAAAAATTATACTTGTGTCTGAAAAAAACGTTGAGATGTCAGGTTTTAAATTGTGTAAGTCAAATCGAAAACAAACATTCTGTGTTTATGTAATCTGTATGAAAAGAGAGCCAAGTCAGAAGTCTGTGATTCAGCTCATTATCCGCTAATGCGGCCACGCCCACGGAGGGAGCGCTATTCAGACACAAATTCAGTCAATACATGCATTCATCATCTCAATCGTGTATTTATTGTCTTGAAAAGTGTTTTGAATAGCCATAGTTAGCGATCTCTGGCCTCTGTTAGTCCAGTTAGTTCCTGGATTGCCTATTCTTCTTTAACAGGCTTCTCAGCTGAGAAAATTTCATTTCATGATTATAGTGACCAAAATTATCACGGTTATCACAGAATCCTGTTCAAAAAGTAAATTCACCAAGTTTCATGTGGAAAACCAGCAAACAACAAATAAAATTAGCATCAATATGTACTTTTTCTTTACATAAACATTAACATAATAACATTAAAAATGATGGGCAGATTTTAAAGGAGTGTCTTACAACAATCTACAATGCACAAGTTCAAATAGAGTTTTGACAAAAAAAGTCACATATTTCAGCCTCTAAATCATTTTTATAAAAGTCAAAAAAGATAAATTACTGACATTTATAATGCACATTAACCTTTATTATTAATAGTATGCGGTCCATGCAGCTTTACAGGGGGTATGGTTTATCTAAATGAGATGTAAATGAGCCCTATCGTCACTCCCAGCAGGTGAGAACAGGTGAGAACTGCAACTTTAGAGGCGTTTTTCTCCCTATAGAGCTTTCTCGAATGCCTACCTTCAAATGGCCACAACTTCAGATTTCCATGTGTCACACATCATTGGAAAGCTTGGAGACTACACTTTCAGAATCTGTGAATAACTCAAAATGCCCCAGAACCGACTTGTGTCCCTACTTTCCGTGACTGGTCACATATTTTATTTAATTGCAATTAACTCTTTCCCCGCTAGCGTTTTTGAAAAAAGTTGCCAGCCAGTGCCAGCATTTTTGACCATTTTCACAAGTTTCATCGCCCCCAGAATATTTTGTCATATATATATATATATATATATATATATATATATATATATATATATATATATATATATATATATATATATATATATATATACAGTGAAAGCTGTGAAAAACGGGAAACAGTCAATAGTGGGGAAACAACAGTTAACATGAAATAAAAATCATTGCATTCAGTTCACACTTAATCATATGCTTTAAAAAGTATTTTATTTCTGTAATAAGTACTCTTTTTAAAAGTATGCTAAAGTGTACTTCTTTTTCACAAGGGTTGCATTTAAACACAAAATCAAATTAAAAAATATTTTATCTTTGAAAAATGCATTTTGTGATAACATTCTTGCGCTCCATCTAGCATTCTGTTCATACATCATCCTGATGTAGCACTCGGCTAGAATAATACATGCCAGTGCAATGCAATGTACAGTAATGTGAGTTTGAATCCAGCTTGCATCATTTCCCAGTTTTGTTCCCTCCTCATAATTTCCTGTGCTATCTCCACTATCGCTCCCAATAAAACTGCCAAAAAAGACAAATATAATGTAAAATAAATATTGTAATTTCAGGAACAAGCAGCCATAGCAATATTAATCTAAATTATTCTCATACAAAACACTCCCTGACTCTCATTTGCAAATGACTCTTAGTGTAATAAGTCAACTACAGCTTCAGTCAAAATGTGACACTAGTCTCTGGCACAGAGCATGGCCCACAACAGCCAAATCAATGGGAAATGTGTTCATAATTAAACTATCCTATACTCATTGTACATGTAATATAAAAGAGTGCACTGTATATTGCAGGTACTGTATTATATATATATCAGAAAATCAATTTTACATATTTTCATATGGTATTTTCAAGACCCTAGAGCACTGACAGGAAATTATGAGAAGAAGAGGTTAAATGGAATCTGGAAATAATCCAAGATGGAATGAAACTTGAGTACCAAAGTGCCACCAAGCAAAAATTTGTAACTAAAATGCTGTGCATAGAGGTTAAAAGTTTTGCATTGTACATAACACTATACAATCATTAAAATAATAATCCTGCTTTTCTGATAATAAGGAAGCATCCCTCTACTGTGCAGGAGCAGCGTGAAGCTTTAGAGGAGCTTTGTGTGCTATGTACAACTACTCCATGATGGCTTCCACAAATGTCATATAAATGGTTTCCACCTCCCACAGGTTCTCCCGCAGGGGCCGGCCAAAAAACACTAGAATAGCTTTACCCAGGACTTTTTGAGCGTATGTCCTCAATTTGTCCTCTTAGCCAAGTCTTTCAAAGGTAAGTTCCACCTTATCACAAACAAATTCTTCACTTAATAGAAATGTTGTATTAGATTATGGTGCTACATTAAGCTGGAGTTATGACAGACAGTCCTACTCAAAAAGAACCACTGAAAAAAGTTTCACAAATTACATATACTATCTGTGAAAAAGTTGTGAAATTACTTCACACTTCTCTTTCAACTTTATAATGTCCTGCTCAAACAATAAAGTCACCTTGTAGGAAAATCTCTACCCTGAGGCATTAAGTTCCAGATCTCCCAGTCTGGGCCTTTAAAGCCCTCAATCTAATTTCTACTCACCAATTTAAGCTATTCCACAGGCATGACAGAGTTTTCACACTGGCTCTGTGAAGAACTGCTTACCACATCCTCTCTGTGCCGCTAATCCGCTCAATCCGTCAGACCTGTATCAAATCTCACTGATGCGCTCTGATGTTCCAATGCTTATTTTCATATGTTCTGCCAAACACAGTATCTCTCTATTTCTCCTCTCTATCTGCTTCAAAAATATGTATATGTATTTTGCTGCAGAAATGCCCTTGATCTACTGGTTTGACAAGATAGTTGTTTTGAAATTAAGCTTCAAGGTGATATGTGTAATGTTTTTGATGTTACTTTCTCATATCCCAGTTTTTTATAATCTACAAGTGAGCCATTTTGATTGGTTGATTTCCACAAGTGGGACAAAATAAACAGTGATGTTCAAAACACTTTCATGGCAATCTGTAAATATTTTACATTACAAATTGGTGGGGAATTCATATGAGTTTGTACTATTTCATTGATATGTTTTCATATGATATGCTTACACCTCACTTATTATTACTGTAGATTTTCATGCTTATTTTTTTTCCTAAAAAAACATATATTTTGTACAAATCTAAACAATTGCATTCTACAGTAATCACTGTCATTCTTTTCAGCACAAATGCCTCATTTCTATGCAAATTATGCTTATAAAATAATGCACTTTATTTAACAAGAGAACATTGCAATATGACCACCCATGCATATGTTCAACATGGCAATTTCTTTATTTTTGTCAGGGGTGGGACATCCTGTTATTAAACAATGGCAGACTAGAAATTACCATTCACAATCATTAGTTTGTTTGCCAAGGCAAGTGTGACGAGCAGGGCGGGCGAGAGCCGTGAGGGAACGGCGCGAGGCCGGTGACGCGAGTGATAATGAGCGTCACCTGCGAGACGTGCCGGCCTCGAGTCTCTCACGGAGTAGCTCCGGAGGCATAAAAGGAGGAGCGACTACAATGAAAGACAAGAGAGGACCAGGCCTGGACTTTATTTTATGTTTTGTTATGTTTGTGTGGCCGGCAGACGTCCGCGAGGGTCTGCCGGCATTACTTTCGTTTTGTTTGTTTATTTTATATTAAAGTTTTGTTGAATGTTCGCCGGTTCCCGCCTCCTTCTTCCCACATCTACTAACATTGTTACATTGGTGCCGAAACCCGGGAGGAAGGAGGGACATGCTGTCGGAGAGCCCTCGCTGCTGAGGGGGATCGCGGTGCTGCGGAGTTCGGGCAGCGCGGGAGTGAAGACCGCGAGAGGCTGCCCGAAGCGGTGGTACTGGAGCCTAGTGAAAGGTGGGACGGAGAGCTCGAGGCCGTGCCCCTGGGACGAGGTGGGGTGGCTGCCGTCCAAGAGGGAGCGGAGGAGTCGCCGCCGTTCGCCGTGGGCCGGAGCCTGCTGCCGTCCGCCATAAAGGGGAGGAGCAGGGAACGGGGGACTCGCTGCTGGCTGCCCTCAGTCGGAGGAGCCATCGCCGGCCGCCAGGAGGCGGTCGAGGATCGGGCCGTCCACCGAGCGTCCAGTGCCACCGCATGGCACCGCGAAGAAGAGCCTCTCGGCAGGCTGAGGACCAAGCGGCAGTGTGTCGGGGAACCGGACCAAGAATTTTTTTTTTCTTTTTCCTCTCTCCCCTCTCTCGTCCTGTCGCTCCCCTTGCTTCCGTCTCCTTTCTCTCGTCTCGTCTGTCCTTACCCCCAGGTGCTGCGGCCGCCGAGACAGGCCCCGGGGGGGAGCAGAGCGCAGTCTCGGGAGTACCCCCCGGCCTGCGAGGGGCGATGGGGGTATGTGGCGAGCAGGGCGGGCGAGAGCCGTGAGGGAACGGCGCGAGGCCGGTGGCGCGAGTGTTAATGAGCTTCACCTGGGAGGCGCACCGGCCTTGAGTCCCTCACGGAGGAGCTCCGGGAGCATAAAAGGAGGAGCGACTACCGTGGAGGACGAGAGAGGACCAGGCCTGGACTTTATTTTATGTTTTGTTATGTTTGTGTGGCCGGCAGACGTCCGCGAGGGTCTGCCGGCATTACTTTCGTTTTGTTTGTTTATTTTATATTACAGTTTTGTTGAATGTTCGCCGGTTCCCGCCTCCTTCTTCCCATATCTACTAACCTTGTTACATTGGTGCCGAAACCCGGGAGGAAGGAGGGACATGCTGTCGGAGAGCCCTCGCTGCTGAGGGGGATCGCGGTGCTGCGGAGTCCGGGCAGCGCGGGAGTGAAGACCGCGAGAGGCTGCCCGAGGCGGTGGTACTGGAGCCTAGTGAAAGGTGGGACGGAGAGCTCGAGGCCGTGCCCCTGGGACGAGGTGGGGTGGCTGCCGTCCAAGAGGGAGCGGAGGAGTCGCCGCCGTTCGCCGTGGGCCGGAGCCTGCTGCCGTCCGCCATAAAGGGGAGGAGCAGGGAACGGGGGACTCGCTGCCGGCTGCCCTCAGTCGGAGGAGCCATCGCCGGCCGCCAGGAGGCGGTCGAGGATCGGGCCGTCCACCGAGCGTCCAGTGCCACCGCATGGCACCGCGAAGAAGAGCCTCTTGGCAGGCTGAGGACCGAGCGGCAGTGTGTCGGGGAACCGGACCAAGATTTTTTTTTTTTCTCTCTTTTTCCTCTCTCCCCTCTCTCGTCCTGTCGCTCCCCGTCTCCTTTCTCTCGTCTCGTCTGTCCTTACCCCCAGGTGCTGCGGCCGCCGAGACAGGCCCCGGGGGGGAGTAGAGCGCAGTCTCGGAGGTACCCCCCGGCCTGCGAGGGGCGTTGGGGGTATGTGACGAGCAGGGCGGGCGAGAGCCGTGAGGGAACGGCGCGAGGCCGGTGACGCGAGTGATAATGAGCGTCACCTGCGAAGCGTGCCGGTCTCGAGTCTCTCACGGAGGAGCTCCGGAGGCATAAAAGGAGGAGCGACTACAATGAAAGACGAGAGAGGACCAGGCCTGGACTTTATTTTATGTTTTATTATGTTTGTGTGGCCGGCAGACGTCCGCGAGGGTCTGCCGGCATTACTTTCGTTTTGTTTGTTTATTTTATATTAAAGTTTTGTTGAATGTTCGCCGGTTCCCGCCTCCTTCTTCCCACATCTACTAACATTGTTACAACAAGGTTTATTAAAACCCCTTACTCTGAGTATTGAACTGTAGTGCATAATTCCACTGTCCACCGCCATAGGCATGTTTTTATTTGAGCGACAAAGTCAAGACTATGACTGGTTGATGTGCCTTAATCATTCGATGAAAGTGCATGGGAATAAATTATAATATGTGCTTTTGGCTATGATTAATTAAAGTTGATTTGTTTACCAAGTAATTTATGCAAATACATCAAAATGAAATGACAACGACTGCATAAATTCCAGATGTCCACAACAGCGTGCTTGCTTTAGGAAACATGTAATTGTACCGTCACATGGGAATGTTTTCTGCACATGTGACAGTCATAAATCCCATGTGTTTATTTACTGTACAAGTGTGTGTGTGTGTGTGTGTGTGTGTGTGTGTGCTTTTGTTTATATTACATTGTGGGGACCAAATGTCCCCATGATGTAATATAAACCTGAGTTCACCTACATCGTGGGGACCAGCCAGCGGTCCCCACAATGTAAATGGGTTTATAAATCATATAGAATGAGTTTTTGTGAAAAAGTAAAAGTTTGCACAGTTTCCTGTGAGGGTTAGGTTTAGGGGTAGGGGCAGGGTAGGGGGATAGAATGTACAGTTTGTTCAGTGTAAAATGCATTGAAGTCTATGGAAAGTCCCCACAATTCACAAAAACAAACATGTGTGTGTGTGTGTGTGTGTGTGTGTCCACGATGTAATATAAACCTGAGTTCGCCTACATTGTGTACAATGTAAATTAATTGATAAAAATACTAAATGATGTTTTTGTGAGAAAATAAAGGTGTGCACAGTTTCCTGTGATGGTTAGGTTTAGGGTTAGGGGTAGGGTAGGTGGATAGAAAGTACGGTTTGTACAGTATAAAATGCATTGCGGCCTATGGAAAGTCCCCACAATTCTCAAAAACAAACATGTGTGTGTATGTATGTGTCGGTTTACCCGTATGTCTTTCACTGTTTCCTAACCCCATAAATTAGGGCACAAAACTTTCTTTATCAGGTTCATCTAGCTCCAAGAGTACATTCTAATCAGAGTATTGATCTGAGCTGCAGAAGCTCAAGTGGAGAGTGACTATAATCCCCAGGCTTAATTTACTCCCAATGAGACACTCTCAAGGTTATCCACACCAACCACAACAGACAAGAGATTACAGGTGCTAAGGGAAAATAATGAGGAAATGATTGCATATTTCACATCTTAATGTTTGTTGCAAAATGAACAACAATCCTATAGACATATTGTGAGCATAACATAGATTGAGCCAACAGATTTAAACCACTAGTGCTGCTTGCTACTGCACAACTTACTGTTATAATGCTAGGGTGCTTGTGAGGGACCAGCCATTGTTGTGAAGCTGCTAGGGTGTTCTGGGTAATTGCTTAATGATCAGCATGACTATGAGAGCGTTTATACATTTCAGTCAAATCAACTGAACTTAACCATAGCTTTAGAGGCTTAAGCCAGTCACACACCAGATGAGAAGCGACATGCTACACCGTGGCTATGACATCGCAAAGGTTTGTACAAACCAGATGTGCCAATACATAAGCAACAGTCCATAGTGGACCTATCCAACAAACAGGGAAAAGTTCACAACAAATACAAACATATTGCTTCAAGGGTTAAGTCAGTATGTACATTCACAATTTGGGACAAATATATTGTAACTTACTGATAAGCTATATGAATAGCCCTCTGTATTACGGCAGGATTCTGAACATAGACTCATAGAAAAAAATTTGTTTCACGGTACTCTATTTTAGTCTAGTGTCCCTTTTCGACACACAAACACGTAACACTTGTAAATACACAAATTACTTGTATATCACAAATAAAACAAGAAAAAAATGTAAAATACCCATTTAAATAAAATGTATAATGTTATACTATACATTTCTCCACTGGGTGTACTTCACAAGAACTGCTCTATGATATTCTGCTCTCTTGACATGGCTTGATTCCCTCCCTCCTTCAGTGTAAGTACCGTCCGCCAGAAAAAAAAAAAAGAAGAAGAAGAAGAAGAAGAAGAAGAAGAAGAAGAAGAAGAAGAAGAAGAAGAAGAAGAAGAAGAAGAAGAAGAAGAAAAAAACTACACCCGATTTTTGGAACAGAAAATCTCTCCTCATGTGGGTTACATGATGTAAGGTATAATTTGTGCCTGAGTATTGCATTAAAATTATAATGGCTTACTTGTTGTCTCTGCACTTTAAACTGGGATAGGACAAAGTATTTTAACATTGAAAAAAAATTACACACTTTACATGTCATTGAGGACATAGTGTCTTACTTGGGTAGTCTTTTGGGTGCAATTTCTCTGACCAGTTCCCGTAGAAGGTGACTCTGTATTTGGCAGTTCCACAGGCACAGCAGTCCAGCAGAGGTTTGTCTGTGGATTCTCCATACAGCGGTTCTAAAGGACAAGAGAGAATGGCTGGATTATTACAATAATGTATATCCAAACGTAGGCAACATTTATTATTTATTTAGTATAAATACTAAGTAATTTATCATTTATGTATTATTAATTTAATCTATAAAATTATATCTACAAAATTATAATTATATTTAATGATGTATTATGTATAAACTGCTTTTGTTAAGAAACTGATTTTTGTTTGGATTTAATGTATTTTTGGAGTTTATACTGGAAAAAATCAGTTAAATTTCTGACAGGATTCAGTATATGGCACTGACAGCAATTCAACGACATTAAGGCTGTGATGTGATTAGTTATCAAGGCACAGAATTTGATATCTTCCCATAAAAAAAGATCTCTGCTAGAAACTTCCAGGCAGGATGTTGGACAATCAGGCCTGCGAAACAACCAAAGCTCAGACAGAAATGGCTATATGAGGAAGCAAATTGGGGGAGAAGACAGAAAATAGGAAAAGCACTATACACTGTGAAATAAAATCTCAGAGAAGAACTCATTGTAATGTGCTAAACTATCTAGCTGGGAGTAATAAAAGACTCACCTTTCTCACACATCCGCTTTGTGAGTGAACCCTCATCCTGGAAAGAGATGATCTTCCTCTGAACAATACTAGCCCTAGAGATAGAGAAATGAGAACAAGGTAATGAAGGGGAATCAAGAAAAGAAAATAAAGGAAAAGAAAAGAATAAAAAAAAGAAAAGAAAAAAAAAGTATAACTTGCAAATCAGCACTCTGAAAAGGCAGCAATCATGAACCCCCCCATGGAGTGATTGTAATCCACGAAAAGAGGCACGTGCAATTCGAATAGCAGTACATCACAAAAGGCTGCGCCCTAGATATCACAAGCCAGCAGATGTGAAGCATGTTTATGCATTTCTGCTGGAACTAAAAATGCCACCATTTTTTTTTTTTTTTTTTTTTTAAATTACAAAATAAATAAAAGTTACATTCTAATGACATTTCTAAATGTTCAAGTTTCCCTTTTAGCTGGGTGATCATCATGTTCTGACACTACATGTTTTAGCAGGCTGATCATCATGTTCTGACACTATTATGTGCTGATGCACTGTACAAAAGGAGAAGAAAAAAAAACATGTCTGTATGGATCTAAATGTGGGCCAGAAGCTTGTCTCCAATTGGATTTCGGATACTATTGTGCTGGTCATCCCACCATACATTTTAATTAACTAGCTTCACCAGAATTATCATTTTGGTCAACCAGACTATTGCTTGTAAACAGGATAACTATGCTGGCCCAGGAGATAAACCATCACTTAACCAGCTTGGACCATTATGGCAATTTAATGTTGGTCAAATATGTTTTTTTGTTTTTTTGTTTTTCTAGCAAAGTGAATAGCTGATTTGAAGATGAGAATGAACCTGGTAGCACAGTCCAAGAATTCAGAGGATGTAAACAAGAGAGAAGAGAGAGACTTTGGTCAAGTTGTAATTAAAATCGGATAAGTGATCATGGACATAGCTTAAGCTCTGAGTTCCAAAAGAGTTGGTGATGCCTGTTTACATGGTGACATCTCAAATACTTGTGGCAGCCATGGAGGTCTTTATACAGCCTGGAAAAATCTCAGAGTAAACAAAAAAGTCCTTCCTCTTCAAACACTGAAGCTCTCATCTGAGGAACAGGCCTGGCATTATTGTACTGAGAGCTGGGGCCAGTCCAGGTGGTCCTCATCCAAATGACAAGGAATATTTATGAACCAGTAGTTTTCACTCACTGGACTGATCATTAGATAAAAGATGCTGACGTTGTGAAAAAAAAAAAAGTGTGAAAGGCAAAAACTCCAGTCCAAATCTCAACTTTAATGATTATAGGGTTGAAAAGTATTAACTAGTTATTATTATCAACTGTACTCACCGAAATTTAAACCTTAAATGGCATGACATGATTTTCTTAGTGTAAAGAATATCATGTAACATCCCTTAAAATAGTTAATAGTAAACAGTTAATTCTTTTTTTTTTTTTTTTTTGATAACAAATACAATTTCCAACTAAAGTAGAAATGTAGGTTTATACTAGGGATGGCCAAATCCAGTCCTTGAGGACAACTGTCCTGCAGAGTTTAGCTCTATGCCTAATCAAACACACCTAAAAAATCTAACCAAAGTCTTCAGGAATATTTTAAAAATTACAGGCAGTTGTTCTGATTAGGGATATAACTAAACTTTGTAAGACAGTGGCCCTCCAGAACCAAAGTTGCCCATCATTGGTCTATAAATTTCAATGTGTCTGTGTTTACACTGTAAGTGAGTGATACAATGAATGCAACAGAACAAAACTGCATCACTCCCACTGCAATCTAGGAAGCTAACTGCAATGCAAGAGGAACAACGTCTGTCAGAGATACATGCATAATGTATGGATAATATATTCTTATATGCAGGGTGCGATTTGTAGGGGGGGACGGGGGGGATTTCCCCTCTTCTGGTCTATGTATCCCTGCCTCTGCTGAATTATTTTTATCCCCGGGGACTACTCCACACTCCACCAACAAAGCATATAAAATACCAAAAATAAAAATCTTTTTTTAAAACATCACCCAGTCTTTAATGACCACAACAAACGGGACACTTTTCAGACGTACATTCCGACTTCGCCTCAGTGCCAGGAGCAAGTCAAACGAGCGCGGAAAAGGTACAGGTGACGACGAGTGAGCTTCAGTTGAACAACAGTGAACTGCTGTCAGATGATGTTAGTAAAACTCAGAAAAATTAACATGACTTTCCAATCAGCCGTTATACTGTGCTCGTGGCTCGCACTCAAGAATTGCATGCACAAATCCGCCAGCGCGCGCTGCATAATTACTTTATTATAGCTTAAATAAAGCACAAAAGAAACTACGAGCAAGTCATGAAATTACCAAACATGCGATTAAAGCTGCCTCAAAACAGTGCATGCATTTATTTGTTGATTTTAAATTATCCAATTTGTTGGCCTTAAAACATCTTAAAAATGCACATATGTACACCAGGGAAATCTAAATTTTCTCGGGGGACCATGAAAAGCCTGTGTACAGCCCCACTTGTATTCAATCTAATGAAATCTGAGGTAAATGTGCATTTCAAATATGCGCACATTTGGACTAAACGTTTGTTTGTGTATGCACTGATATCAAAAATAAATGGGACCAAACGTGATTGAATGTAAAGGGTTGTGTCTCGTTATTCTATTAATAACTACCGATTGATTTTGCAGTTCTATCAGAAATTAAGAATTATTAGTGTCATTGTAGTGGTGCAAATATCTAAGCTATCTAATACTTCAAATCTCAAGGTTAAATCAGAAGATTTTTTTGTAAAAATGTTTCTGTAACAGCTGCCAAAAATAGTATAGCTCTACTGTGGTTTTTAACAAATTTTCAAAAAAATAAATAAATAAAAATTCAAAACATCCCCCCCTCTGTTTTTTTCCACAAATTGCACCCTGCTTAAATGCATAAGTAGCTGTATACAAACAGGTGTTCACAGCACAAACTAACATTTCACAAAGAATAACGAGCTCAAGCATGAGACTCAACTTGTGATAACTTTGCAAATGTAGCACAGTCGCCTTAAAGCACGAAGGTTCCTGGTTCAAGTCAGGAGCCTTTTTAGTGTTTGTATGTTCTCCCTAGGTTGGTGTGGGTTTGCTTTGGCTTCTCCCACAGTCAATAATTGGTCTGCATCAGCTGTGTTGCAAAGAGCACAATGGCCTCCATGATTCTTAAATGGAAGAACTTTGGGACTACCTCGACTTTTCCTAGACTTAGTGACCAGACCAAACCGATGGTCACTCTGGCTGAGAAAGTTGCAGAAAGGCAACCATCACTGCAACAATTCACCACTCTGGGCTTTATGACAGATGAAAATAAAGGCATGCTTGGAAATAAAGAAAAAAAAAAAAAAAAAAAACACCACCACCACCACCAACAACAACAACAACAAAAAGCACCTAAAGGACTGCAAGAAACAATATTATCTGGTCTGATGAACTTTAATTCCAAGCACCATATCTGGAGGAAACCAGGCACCATTCATCACCTGTGCAATACCATGCCAAGAGTGAAGCATGGTGCTGGTAGCATCATGCTTTGGGGGTGTTTTTCTGATGCAGTGAGTGGATGAGACCAGAAAATGTCTGTCCACGAACGGTACCCGCCCAACCGAGCTTGAGAGGATCTGCAGGGAAGAATGGGAAAAATCTCCAAATCCAGGTGTTTATACCCAAATAGAATAGAGTATCTAATAGCCACCAAAGGTGCTTCATCTAAGTACCGGGTTAAGGGTCTGAATAATTGTTTGTTGATTAATTGTTGATTTTTTTAAAGTTATCACAATTTTTTTTTTTTTTTTGGGGGGGGGGTTGTTTGCTTTGTCATTTCGGGGAATAGAATGTTTTTTTTTTATTATTTTATTTCAGGGCACCTTTAAAGAGATAATGGAAGGAAAGAGGGAAAACCGAGGCATTCAAGTGTTTTTTCTTGAGTTTTCCCCAGTTACTTCAGTTGTCTAATTGAATTGCATTGCACTATGGGTGGCCGTGACCAGTTACTCTTCCCTCACCCAAATTATTGTTGATGATGTGAGGAGAAAACTGATAGCTCTTCTATTTACTGCTTCAATCTCTTTATCTGTTTATTTTGATTGCTTTTGAGGAAGACAGCAGAAAGTACAGGCACATATCCCATTCCAACTTTCCCCCTTCCACAGAGCATGTCTTTTGGTGTTCAAATGAAACCTACACCACTGACTCAATCGCTATTCACCATCAGAAGCATTCATTTAAAAGGATGGTGGGTGACAAACATGGGTCAATGGACCGTACACAGAATGAGAGAGACACATAAGGACTCTAAAACATTCAAACCCACCCACACCACCTTTTATGTTAAGGTACTGATGGTACCACTCTAATTGTCCATGCTCTAATTCAATCTCACCCCAATTTCACAAATCTGAAGAAGAGCGGCTTTGGCAGAAAGCCTCCTCACTTTCCAGGGCCGGCCAGGCAATCAGCCGCGGTAATGGTTATTTAACATCCAATTTAAATTCTATCAATGAGATGTTATTAAGGGCAGACTCACTTTCCTGCTTTTACACAGCTGATGCTAATCGCTTCTTTCCCAATGTGTGTGTCTGTGAGAGATCTTCTCAGGCCAGTGCTCAAGGCTATGCAATGCAAATTCAAGGGCCCGCATCAACCCAGAAAACCACCGGCAGTGAGATTTGTGCCACTGTCAGACAGTATGCAGGTTACATTTGTATTTATACACTGTGAACCTGGAAACCAAAAAAGAAAAGAAAAAAAGTGGCATACAATTATATTGTAATTATTTAACATTGTGGCTGTTAAACTGGATTATTCATCTTGGCTTTTAGCAAAATTTCTTTTTGCAAAAGGTCTGTAATGAGCCTCCAATTGCCTCGAAAACATCTATATTTCACACATTTATAAATGAAAAATGAGCATTTGAGAGCAGCATGAACAGAAATAGCTTTTATTTATGTTTTTTTGTGCACCAGTCCAACCAAAGAAAGGGCATTAGCTGATTTCACAGATGTCATATTTTTATTGTAAGTAGCACCCTTAAGAAAGAGAAATCACAAGTGAAATTTGTGCACTGCAACGTACAAAAAAGAAAATAACTTTTACTTCTCAGATTTTTAGATATTTAGTCTCAGGCGATCCAACCACAAAATACAGTGTAAATGGAGTTCACAACATTTCGTCACCCCATTTTTCTGAAGCTTACTTATTTTATTTAATAACATTTTATTTTGCCTTTCATCAACATGCAGTGGTGAATTAAGTAATGTTTGCAGATACACAATCAGAGAATTTTTCTTTAAAATCTCATCACAGTGATCCACGTTATATAGAAGTTTACTCAGCTCACCCAAAGATCCTTAACTCCCTCAGGTTGGCGGTCACGTCGGCAATACCACCTCGTTTTTTTTTTTCTTACCAGTGTGAAAGAAACTCATAATACTCTGTCAATGTTGCACGTACAATTAAGAGTTATACACCATTTTAAGATGTGGAACATCTTTTATTTGTGTACACTCAGAGTAAAAACAAAATGTGCTTTTTGCAAAATAAAGAAAACAAACATGATGTGTGATCTGTCGTCTCCCTCTGAATGAAGTCCAATCTGATAGTTCTCAGAAAATTAAGTGTAACTTAGTGAATACTAATCACAAAAAAAATTAGACTAATGTCTAAAGAAACATTGAAATGTCAGGTTTTAAATTGTGTAAGTCAAATCGAAAACAAAAAAATTGTGTGTTTATGTAATCTGTATGAAAAGAGACACAAGTCAGACGCCCATGATTCAGCTCATTATCAGCTAATGCAGCCATGCCCACAGAGGGAGCGCTATTCAGAGGCAAATTCTGAGGCAATACATGTATACATCGTCTCAGTCATGTATTTATTGTCTTGAAAAGTGTTTATCTGTATGCTAAAGCCATGATTAGTGACCTCTGGAAGCCTTTGTTAGTTCCTGGAATGTCCTGTTCTTCTTTAGATTAATTTGTGTACTGTGCACAGAGCGCCTCTGGCTGCAAGTATGAATTGAAAACACAGTATCCAGTGCTTATAGTGATAAAGTGAATAAATATTACTCCTTTGTATAGAAAATTGACATAAACATATGAGAATCCATCAATATGTCTCCAAATGTGCATTCTTTTCAAGCTAAAAGGCTATATGAAATGCCATAGAGGTAACATGATTTTTCAGACACTTTGCATCACAGAATTACAGTATATTTTAAAGTATATAATAAAATACCATTATTTTAAATTGTAATAATATTTCACAGTATTGCTTTTTTTCTGTGTGTTTGATATACACCATGATGAGCTTGAGACATGATCACAGAGGGTTTTTCACAGCCTACCTGACTGAAAGGCCTCATTATTATGCAAGTCATTACAGCTCATCATGCGATTCTTTTGTCTTCTCAGGTATGAATTACCTCATTAACGCATACTGTGTTTCTTGACAAAAAGTGTCTTGCAAAAACTAAATCAATATATTGTTATATATGAATGAGTAGGCAGGATAATTTTTTACATCACTTTGAAGCAAAAACTCTAGTCTACAAACTCCAATACCCAGAAGTCTTGTGAACACAACACAGATTTAATATTTAATATATATATATATATATATATATATATATATATATATATATATATATATATATATATATATATATATATATATATATATATATTATTTTCATTTTTTAAACACTTGCAGTCTGTGTAATTCATAAACACAACTTCATTCTTTATAAATCTCTCCAACAGTGTGTAATGTTAGCTTTAGCCACGGAGAATACTATCAAACTCATTCAGAATCAAATGTAAACATCCACATAAATACCATACTTATGCGATTAGACATGCTGCATGACGAACACTTTGTAAAGATCCATTTTGAGGGTTATATTAGCTGTCTGAACTTTGTTTATGCCGTTTAAGGCAAGCGCGAGCTTGGGGGGCGGGGAGCACGAGAATTTAAAGGGGCCACAGCCTGAATCAGTGCATATTTGATGATGCCCCAAAATAGGCAGTTAAAAAAATGAATAAAACAAAATCTATGGAGCATTTTGAGCTGAAACTTCACAGACACATTCAGGGGACACCTCAGACTTATATTACATCTTTTAAAAAGACGTTCTACAGCACCTTTAATCACCTTGTTATCTGCACTACTTAAGTTTCCGCTTTTCTGTTGTTTTTTGTCCAATCTCGTTTCTAGTTATGTGTGTGGGTACCCTGCTGCCGTTTGGATTTGAACCTGTCTGGGTTATTCTATTAAACTGTAAGTTAGAACTTAATTCGTATTCATCTTAATCAGCCTATCTACATACCATGTTACACATGCTTAAGCACTACTGATGATGAAAATGGAAGTCGCAAGTGCTTGCATTATGATGAAAGTTTGTAAAGTATATAACATTCCCTCGTATGACAATGACATGACTGGAATAAAGCAATAGACTACAAAACCTGAACCTATCCTCTTAATAGTGCTGATGGCTATCGTGTTGTCTAACTATGAAAACAACTCCTCAGTAATAGCTACAGCAAACCAAAAAAAAAGTCCCAAAATGTACACAACTTAAAAAAAAAAAGAAACAACATCAAAATGTAAATAAGTTGTCAAAGAATGAGAATATGTGAATAACTAAATTTTGACAAAAATGTCAGATAGAACCTTATAATTCCAAGGAGATAAACTATATAACTATATTTAATTATAAAGTTTACTCTATTCTTCTCCTAGTTCACTGTTTTGTTTTGTAAATCTGACAGTTCTTTGCATTGCAGTGCAAACTATCATGGCGACGCCCACTGCCCATTATAGATCAACTATTATGATCATTGTAAAGGTGTTTAATTGTCAAAATACTTTTACTTGCTTGTATTTGAGAATCAGAATAAAATATATTTTACAATATAGTCAAAAATCATTTAAATAAAATATTTAAAAATTCAAAATAAATAAATAAATAAATAAATAAATAAATGAATAAAACTGACACATAAGTCATATGGCTGCGGTGTGCCATGGAAATAATAAGGTGATATATTCTAAAATAATGGTTGCCTTAAACTCACTCCAGGGACTCAGCTAGAATATTTTAACTTGCATGTGAAAGGGTCAAATCATAAACAAGCAAAATGTTGACTGTTTACCCAGTGGCTTTGCAAGTTCACTTGTCTTTCCTTTTGGACCAAGTTTTTAATCATGAGATCTCAGCTGCAGGGGAGGTCTGGAGGGCATGAAAAAACATTTTGACACACCACAGAAAGTTTCTTGCTGTCTTTAAATTTTTCAATGTCAAGCTAGTTTTTCACTCTTTTGCTTTTACTTGCGAGACTGTTTGGAGTAAATAGGAGAAAGAGAAAGTTTTGATTTCATAGAGCATTTCTGCTCCCAGCATCCCCTCTAGAATTTACTCACAGCAAAGAGTCAAGTTCAGCAACCTTCACTATGGATCTCTACTCATTACCCACATTCCACCTCTTCTGCCCTGCTCCCCACCTCTTTGTATCCTGTCTGCCTGAAGCTCGCCCTCTCCATCACTCATGCTGGTTTGATGCTTCCATGTCTTTTTTTTTTTAATTTTTTATATAGCACTTTTTTAATGTCCAGTACACTCCTTCTGTCTTTTCTCCTGCTGCATTTTTTTTTATTTTCCAACCACTGTAATGCACTTTTTTATTCTCAAGCCTTTCCATTACAGACAGTGAACCATATAATGTTATGAGACTCACAATTTATTTTTAGAATAGTATTCCATATGAAAAACAAGTGAATCATAGAACAGTCATAATCTCTTCATGTTCAGTCAACTTCCTGCCTACATACCTGTACCCTGTTATTAGTGTCCACTGATGATCCACACTGTCTAATTTTGTATGGACTGACTAAGAGTGTCCACATAGTCTAAGGTTGATTACAAAACCCATTCGATTGACTAAGAGTTAATAAAAGAAACACAAAAATTGTGTTTCTTTAATGGATTTAACCAACATAGGGGGAAAATGCCTAAAATGGTTTCTAAGGATATAGGACAAGATATTAGAAAGACATTCACCCTCCGTTTCACAGACTAGGTTTAAGCCTAGTCCCAGACTCAAATGCATGTTTGAGCTGTTTTTGAGCTGTTAAAACAAGGCCTAACATTAACAAAGCACATCTTGTTTATGTTGTATATGTCACAATCTAAGATAAAAAACAAGTGGGCCAGAACTAACTGTAATGGAGTCCCACCACATTCATTCATTCATTCATTCATTCATTCATTCATTCATTCATTCATTCATTCATTCATTCATTCATTCATTCATTCATTCATTCATTCATTTATTTATTCATGTATCTATCAGTCAGTGGCACTCATCTACAGTGGAAATGTCACAACTCTCATCTACTCTCATTCTAAACAAGGGTGGCCCGATGACCATGATAAAAGATCAGCACAAGTCAGAGACAAGCCAGGTGGGTAGTAAAAATGAAATCCAATATGGCAAGAATAAGAAAGAAAAAGCACTAGGACAAGAACACCTGAGCCCCTGGTGTAGAGCTCAAGATCAGGTTGTAAACCTCATGAATGTGTGTGGTGAGGACCAGCCTGCCACATCACAAGAAGAGAGCAAGAGAGCCTTAGACAGCCATACACATAGAGTGGGCTCAATCTGACATTGGGGAAGGTTGTCCGGCCGACTCTTATGCAAGAGAGATAGCCACAACTATCCACTTGCTCATTCTCTGCTTTGAAGCTGGGGACCCCTTCCTGGGTGACCTAAACCAGACAAAATTTGCTCTGACTTACTCCACAGGGCAGCTCTCTGGACGTAAGCATCTAAAGCTCAAACTGGACAAAGCAGATTATTTATTTTTTGGCCAGAGTCCTGAAAAGGCATGTACCAAGGCATGTAAGAATTGCTGTGCGACCTTGAACATGCGAAAAGGATTGCCCCTCTGGGAAAACCCCCTGGTCCTGAGCCACCACTGTAGGGGTCTCATGTACAACAGCCCAAAAGGTATCATGTTAGATGCTGCTGCCATCAAACCCAACAGTCTCTGACACTGTTTCACAGTGAGTGACAGGTCTAGCGAGTGACAGGTCCCTGCAGACACAACAGTGCCAGTGTTGCATCCATACATTTGGTAGCAGTGCGGGTTGACAAAGTTAGACCGAATGGAAGAACCCCAATTTGGTACGCTTTGCCTCAGAAAGCAAACCTCAGGAACTTCCTGTGTTGTGGAAGGATGGATACATGGAAATACGCATCCTTGAGACCTATTGTGAGGTCTGGTGGCCTCGGATCTGATTTGTGACACGATTTGTCTCAAGATTAACATTTTGAACTCGAGCTGCATGACTGACTGGTTCAGATGATGCAGATACAAAATGGGACACAACCCCCAATCCTTCTTCACAACGATAAAATACCAGATGTAGAAACCAGTTTCTCTGTCAGGAGGTGTGTTAACAGCATCGCAGAAGAGGCCAGGAGGCGAAAGTGGGCGTCCATAAGGAAACTCTTAGCTTTCTCATTGATAGTGCTTAAATTCAACCATAAGTGCCTCTCTGTAGTCACTAGGGCAACCACAGCACGACAGATGGATTTGGCTGTCTCCTTGGTGGCCTGGAGAGAAATATCTGTGGCCCAACGAAACTCTGTGACTGTGTCAGAGCCAATTCCCCCACCCTCATCGAGGTCTCCTAATAGATCCACCTAGTAGGCTTGGTGTGTAAACTTGCTGCAGCCTGACCAGAAGCTGTGCATACTTTGCCCACCAAAGCAGAAGTTCCCTTTCGTGGGAACTATCGACGCTACGTCAGTGACGTGATGGGAATCCTCTGCATTTTTGTGTTCGTGAAGCACTATTGTATCTAACCAATGAGAGAACGCGACGTCAGAGGCGGGTGACGTCACGAACCGGAACCTATAAAGCATGCCCGGATATATATATATATATATATATATATATATATATATAAAATGACGGAGAAAAGCCAGCGTTTCACTAAGTGTGCACCTCCTTGCCCGCGATTCATCGTGGAGGGAGATACACATGAGATGTGTGTGAAATGCCTGGGAGTTGAGCACGCACAGGCAGCTCTTGAGGGGGCTGTCTGTGTGCACTGTGAGCGGCTCACTCTCAGGGCGCTGCGCTCACGCCGGGCGCTCTTTGAGGAGGGCGCCGCGGCGAGTGTTCCCCGCGGGTCTTGTCCCGCTGCTGCCGAGGCACAGCGAAGGCTGCACTCGTGGGGTTCACAAATGGATCTAGCAGAGGGGGGAGAGACGGGCTCTGCCTTATCGCTTCCCTTACCTGCTAGATCTAGTGTCTCTCCTTTGGTGGTGGAAGCACGCGCTGCGGTTTCTTCCCCGCAAAGGGAGGCACCGACACTGAATATATCTTCCTCCGAGGAGGTTGATGTTGAAGGTGTCGAGGGTGGTGATGAGGGACCGTCATCCTCATCTCCAGCCCATGAGGAAGTATGCACTAGCGGGAGTTTTGTAGCTCCACTCCTGTTGGCTTTATTCTCGAGGGAATAAAAGTCTAAGCTCGGATCTCGCGCTTGCCGAGGCAGCGCGTGGATTGGGTTTTAATTAAAGAATATATGGCTCGGATCTCGCGTTGCCGAGGCAGCGCGTAGATTAAGTCTGCAAGAATGAATATACGGCTCGGGTCTTGCGTTTGCCGAGGCTGCGCATGTATCACGTGACCGTAATTATGCATGTGTGTGTATGTATATGTGTATATATATTTATATATTAAGGGATCTGAGCAGACGGGAGTTTCCCTTTCTCTCTTTCCCTAAATGCCTTGCGAATTATTACGAGCTATAATTCTTTTTTGTATTCTAAATATATTCAGTCTGTTCAAAAATATATATATTTATATAAGAACTGGCTGCATTTAATTTGAGGATTAAATGAAATATTGAATACATTAAATTCTGAGGAATTTAAAAGAAAGCGTCGCCACCCTTGGTCCCCCGCAGAAAGCTTGGGGACAGGGACAGGCGACACAGCCGAAGTCTTTGTGGGGTAACACAGATCTGCGGACTGTAATTACTTCCAAGAAGGCTTCGAAGAAGTCCTGATGCCAGTGGCGCGGGACATTGGAGGGCAGTCCCCTCCAGAGAGGGTTGGGTATTAAAATACTTGGTACTCATCCCTCTTTGGCGCCCTCAGGGGGCCGTTCTGCTAACCCTGCCACCCAGTGTGTTTCAGGGCGCAGCGGTCTCCACCGATCCTCCGAGGAGGGCCGGTCATCATTTGATTCGGCTGTTCCTTGCCGGTTCGCCGCTTCAGGGTGCCGAGTCAAGTGTTAAAAAAAAAAAAAAAAAACACCAGAGGCCAGTCTCGAGAGACTGGTTCCCTTTGTAAATAAGGCAGAATGAAAACTTCTCACAAATATTTCAAAATGGGTGCTGCTCACAATAGAAAAGGGTTACAAATTCGGGTCTCGCCCGCCCCAGTTTAATGGGGTCCTTCCCACAGTGGTGGCCCCGAGCAGTCTCTGGTAATGGAACAGGAGGTTATGACGCTCTTGCAAAAAGGAGCTATAGAAGGGGTTCTCCTCCCAGCAAGCTGTCAGGGTTTCACAACCTATACTTCATTGTTCCAAAGAAGGGACAGATCAGGTCCGAGGAGCTGGTTTGTTGTGATAGACCTGAAAGATGCTAACTTTCATGTATCCATCCATCCTTCTCATAGGAAGTTCCTCAGGTTTGCTTTCGGGGACAAAGCTTACCAATACAGGGTTCTTCCTTTCAGCCTATCATTATCACCCCGCACGTTCATGAAGTGCGTGGATGCAGCGCTGGCTCCATTGAGACTCCAGGGCATCTGCATGCTGAACTATATCGACGATTGGTTGATATTAGCTCAAACAGAACAGTTGGCAGTTCAACATCGAGATGTTGTTCTGTCGCACATGAAAAAGCTTGGGCTGAGGCTCAATGCCAAAAAGAGTGTGCTGGTTCCGAGTCAGATTGCAAACTATCTAGGAGTAATCTGGGATTCTACCACGATGCAGGCGCAGCTGTCTCCTGCTCGTGTGAATTCCATTCTCGGAGCCGTGAATGGGGTGAAGTTAGGCCAGTCACTCACTGTAAAACAGTTTCAGAGACTGTTGGGTCTGATGGCAGCTGCGTCCAACGTTATTACTATTGGCCTTCTGCACATGATACCCTTACAGTGGTGGCTCAGGACCAAGGGGTTTTTTCCCTGAGGGGAGATCCTTTTCACATGATCAAAGTCACGCGGCGATGCCTTCGTGCTCTGGTCATGTGGAAAAAGCCTTGGTTCCTGTCCCAGGGACCCGTGCTGGGAACTCCTCGTCGTCGCGTAATGCTTACGACAGATGCTTCCCTCACGGTCTGGGGGGGCGATCATGAGTGGTCGCTCGGCTCAGGGTCTAAGGGAGGACCATCAGCTCTCCTGGCACATAAATCGGCTGGAGATGATGGCGGTGTCTCTAGAACTGAAACACTTCCTCCCAGACCTGAGGGGCCACCACGTGTTGGTCCATACGGACAACACGACGGTGGTCTCTCTTGACCAGTCATTCACTGTAAAAGTTTCAGAGACTGTTGGGTCTTATGGCGGCTGCGTCCAACGTGATAACTTTTGGCCTTCGGCACATGAGACTCTTACAGTGGTGGCTCAGGACCAAGGGGTTTTCTCCGAGGGGAAATCCTTTTCGCAAGATCAAAAGTCACGCGGCGATGCCTTCGTGCTCTGGTCATGTGGAAAAAGCCTTGGTTCCTGTCCCAGAACCCATGTGTGGGACTTCTCGTCGTCGCGTAATGCTTACGACGGATGTTTCTCTCATGGGCTGGGGGGCGATCATGAGTGGTCGCTCAGCTCAGGGTCTCTGGGAGGACCATCAGTTCCTGGCACTTAAATCGGCTGGAAATGATGGCGGTATTTCTTGCAGTAAAATACTTCTTCCCAGACCTGAGGGCATTAAAATGTGGGAGCAGACGCCCTGTCGAGGCAGGGGCCGAGGCCCGGGGAATGGAGTCTCCATACTGAGGTGTGGAGCTCACTTTGGAAAACTTTGGTCGAGCTGAAATCGACCTATTTGCTTCAGGGGAATCGACCCAGTGTCCACTGTGGTTCTCCCTATCTCATTCAGCACCACTGGGTCTGGATGCCATGGTACAGACGTGGCCGAGGCTGCGTCTGTATGCATTTCCCGTTCGCTCTGCTCCCGGGAGTTCTGGAGTAAATACGCCAGGAAGGGGTCAGTCTAATATTGATAGCCCTGTACTGGCCAACCAAAATATGGTTCTCAGACCTAGTGCCACTTCTAGATGGCTCCCTGATGGAGCTTCCTCTCAGGCAGGACCTCCTGTCTCAAGCGGGCAGCATGATAATTCATCCATGCCCAGAGCTATGGAGACTGTGGGCCTGGCCTCTGAGGGGGCCAGGCTCATACATGCTGCTCTCCCAACTGAGGTTGTGGAGACCATACTCCACTCCAGAGCTCCCTCCACGAGGAAGTGTATGCGGCCATTTTTGGCCATAGTCCTCTGGGGGATTCCTCGGTAGGTCGAGACCCCCTTTTTATATGCGTCCTCCGTGGTACTCTGAGGCTGGGGCCTTCAGTACCTACAAGGACGTTGGCCTGGGACTCGGCCGTGGTATTAGAAGGGTTAGCCGAGGCTCCCTTCGAACCACTAGAGGAAGTTTCAGAGAAATTCCTCACCTTTAAAGACCATATTTCTACTGGCTATTTCATCTCTTAAAAGAATAGGAGATCTTCAAGCACTTTCAGCTGCTTCTTTGTGTTTGGAATTTGCACCTGGAATGGTCAAAGCGTTCCTGCACACTAGACCAGGCTATATGTCTAAGGTCCCCACCAAAGTCCCAGGTTCCATCGTACTTTAGGCCTTCCATCTTCCTCCATTTACAACTTTGAATGTGAGTAGAACTCCGGGTGCTTTGGTTTTACAAGATAGTAGCCAGGCACTCAGAGGCACGGCGTAGTTGGGACAGCGTTCCCATCACGTCACTGACGTAGCGTCGATAGTTCCCACGAAAGGGAACGTCTTGGGTTACGAGTGTAACCCTTGTTCCCTGAGTAAGGGAACGAGACGCTACGTCACGTTGCCGTACCTCCAGCATGCCTGGAGCGCTTACTTCAGACATGTCACAGAAGCTAGCGTTCTTTGTTTCCGGGCATGCTTTATAGGTTCCGGTTCGTGACGTCACCCGCCTCTGACGTCGCGTTCTCTCATTGGTTAGATACAATAGTGCTTCACGAACACAAAAATGCAGAGGATTCCCATCACGTCACTGACGTAGCGTCTCGTTCCCTTACTCAGGGAACAAGGGTTACACTCGTAACCCAAGACGTTTTTCTGACTGGCTTGGTGGGAAATGTCGGAGCTTTTAGGAACAATGCAGACTGAGAGGAGAGATAGCTGGCTGGAGTCTCTTCCACCTTATGCATCGCCCCATAACCGTGGGTAGACAGACAACAGAAAATAACGATTTCCCACATAGCACTTACTGAAGACACAGAAGAGATGCAGTGTGAGTTCCCTTGAAAGGGAATCATATTTAGGTCACGTCTGTGAACTAAATCTGCTGTAAAAGGGTGAGCTGTTTAAGCCCATTGTATGAAATGCATGAATGTGGACATGCCACATTTGTGTATTACTGTCTGAACGTGGTAGGTTTCAGGTAAAAACTAAGCATAACATTAAAATAACATAGTATAGCGTATAGTGCATAGCGTTCTTCTTAAAATGTTAACACATTTTACCCTATGTGATGTCTGTTTTCTTACTTGCAGATCGATACGTATTAAGTGTCTACATAATCTTCCTTATTGGCTAGTGCTGGCAACTTGAAAATGCATAATAATTTATGATGTCAGACTGAGCTGCAACCCATTTCATCGCTATATGTATCTAGTAAGGTATACCCCTGTTGAAGTTTTGATCATTACCATTGTGCAGAAGAGTAGAGTTTATGGTTAGGTTGTGAATAACATTTCAGGTTACGAATGTAACTATGGTTACCTGAGAACAGGGAAGGAGATGCCGTGTAAAGATGCTAGAGTAATGCCTTCACATGGACCAGTGTCTGAAACACATATCCAATCTCGGCAATATCATATTGACCGGCGACAGCCCATGACATCATAATGCGACCCGCGTGTATATAAGGGGTGCCCAAATAACATGTCATTCGCTTATCGTCTGAAGGGACTGTAAGCAGGCGGGCCCCAAGGCAGTCACTTCTCATGGGAATGCAGTCAACACCAAATGCCACCAGGGAGGATGACCTGGCTTCTAGCTGAACTAGTAACCTAGTCTGCCAGCAACCTGTCTGTTTCCTCAGAAACAGAGTCTCTAAACACAGAAGTCTCAAGAAGAGACATCCAGAAAGAGGGACTGCAGAAAGGGCAGTAGAGCAACTCAGACCGGATCTTAGAGATGGGCATCCTGGAGAGCAGGACTCAATGAAGTGCTATCGACCCTTGCAAGCGAGGGGAGTTACTCTGCTCAATCCTAGGATCTACAAAGCACCTATGTTTCAAGGTGCTAAGGAGGCCGTGCACTCTAAAAGGAACCCTCACAAGGGGAATGCTCACAGAGAGGAATGGTAAGAGCTGATCTAACTGGGAGGCTTCGAGATAAGCCTTCAACCACTGACCAGACTTATGAAGCTAAGAACTTAAGCCCACTCACAGAGTGAAGAGAGTACCAGCTCAAGGGAGGCCTACTATGACCAGCCACCTGGTATCGAGTCTAGACGGGCAAAAGTAACCATACTGTGGGAAATTCGCCTTGAAAAAGGGGCCTGCTTACAGCCACGCATCTCAATGGCAGACTTTCACTGGCTGACTGTGGCCATCGCTAGCTGTCATACACCTAATTATTAGTGGCTGGCTCTGAGCGAGGCCTGTTAAGTCCTGCTGCTCGAAAACTAGCTGCTAAGGCCAGCTGTCTGACAGCAAAAAAGCTAGCTAGCTTTCCAAAACCTACCACCTTGGGCTCGCCCACAGGGAGGCCTGCTGTCTTCCAGACCGGCCTGCTAAGGCCAGCAAACTGAAATCAAGCAACAGCTGGATGCCAAATGCTCACACTGCTGGGGACTCATCCTCAAAGAGGCCTGGTAAGGTCTGCAATCTGAAGCATGTCCACTACTGGATTTTAAGTGGCTAAACCATTCTAAAAAAAATACCTGCACAAAAGGGAGCTCACTCACAGAGAGGCCTCTTAAGGCCTACTCATTCAAAAGCAAAGCATTGCTAGCTGAGATTTCACATACCAAAGTGCTGGGGACTCACTCACAGGGAGTCCTGTTAAGGCCAGCTACCCGGAGCGTGTCTTGTTGCTACAACGCCCACACTAATGGGGTTTACCACAGAGAAGCCTGCCAGGGGTTAATATATGTGACGGCATAAGAAATAGCTACCAGAAAACCTATTTACTGGGGCTGCTAACAGGGAGGCCTGCTAAGGCCAGCTACCTGACAGTGCATGTGCTGGCTGCTAGGGGCCCAAAATGGTGGGAACTCTAGCGAGTCTAGTAGCAGAGATCGTTTACTATTCAAACAATGCCTGGGACCTAACACACTGCCAATGAGCGGTGCACTCAGTAAAAGCACGTTTTACCCTTTAAGCAAAGGGAGTACAAACATATGCTAACATGCCCTGGAGGAAGCCCAGCTGGGCCTACTACTCCAGATGAACACGCGAGTCAGCTCGTGACAATGCAGAGCTACAAGGGAGCATACTAAATGACCAGCCCACAGTGAATTTCAAATACCGCTTGACCTGAGCCACAATGGTGCAGGGCAGATAACAACAGAGCTATAAGCAAAGCACTCAGAAAACACCTTGTTTACAAGTGAGTACTATCCGCGTAACCCTGAGAAAAAAATACATGGTGAAGGCCAACCACAAAGACTCTATCATGACAGAAATAATATCTGTACTCAGCCCCAGGGGAATAGGGGCTTTTCACACTGCAAAAAATGCTGTTCTTACTTAGATTTTTGTCTTGTTTCCAGTCCAAATATCTAAAAATTAGTGCATAGAAAAACCACCCAAACTCAACCCAAGCTAGAATGCTAGTTCAGTGGGCTTAAGAGGAGCCTAGCGAGGGCCTACCTGAGCTCAACTTCCAAAATGCAGGCAGCAGCAAACATTACTAATTACAATAGAAAAGGGGGCCATCTATTTTGCCTCTGCACCATGCAGAAGGGGGGCGTGCCTTGGCCAAACGACTCTCAAATGAGAAGAGGCCAGCACTAGGGATGCAAAAGTGACCTGTGGCCACAGGGTGGTGACCTAACACCATGGAAAACGTGAAGGCCTTTCACCCTTATTAAGCCTAAAAAGGTTTTTTTTTTTTTTTTAGGAATTGGGTTCTCCCATACCGCCTCATCCTCAATATGCAGGTCAGGAAGGAATGGGAAGCTCACTTGAGCTGTAGGATTATGGCCAGAGAGAAACCGATTGTCATTCTTTGACAAACCGATTGTCATTCTTCGCGCATTCTTGTGAATGCGCGAAGGCCTCTCTCCTAACGCGCTGCCATGGCAACTGTAGTCTGCCGGCAGCAAGTTCCACAATCTCTAACAGCTCAGCATACGCGGGACAGGGTGGCTGAGAGGATTCAGCGAACTCACCCTCTCTATCCTCCTCAGCCCCTCAGCGTGAGCGGTCACGCCCTCTCAAACTGTCCGACGAGCTCCATCTGCGAGCCCCGTGATCTGAGTCTCCTCCCTGTCTCAGCGCGAGCGGGTTCGAACCACTAAGCCCAGATGCTGAACTCACTTCCCTCGAGAAGAGACCCAGACGAGAACGGAGCATTCTTAAAGGAACGCGCTCAGTTTGCATAGGCAGCTCCCTCGAGAACTTACCATGCGTGTTCTTCCCCAGACAGAGAACCCACAGCTCGTGTGTGTCATCTAGTGTCAGATAGCGAGGACACGGATCCACACACTTAATAATCCTCTCTGTGCATTTCATTTTGCCAAATAGTGCTTCACACAGGACAGTCCCTGAAGACAATTAGAGGATGACATATTTTTGGGCACCCCTTATATACACACGGGTCGCATTATGATGTCATGGGCTGTCGCCGGTCAATATGATATTGCCAAGATTGGATATGTGTTTCAGACACCGGTTCAGGTGAAGGCGTTTCCCTAGCGTCTTTATGCAGCGTTGAGTTCATTTTTGAAAGAACGGGGAGCAATTAAAGTCTTATTAAGGTCATTTTAGGCAAAGTAGCTGTAAAATTATGAATACAGTTTACACTGTAAATTTTACAATTATAAAGATTTACTGGTTTATCACTTTCAACCAATAGGTGGCGCTGTGACCAAATTAATGTGGTAATGTCAAAGTGAGGTGACAATGACAATCGCAAAGTTTGGTGTCAATATGTCAAAGCATTGCAGAGATACAGCCTCAAGAATCATTTTGGCATCAAGCCTCTACTTCTTTGCTGTGGTATACGAAAACGGTTTGATGAATCAACTTGAAATCAACTTTTTGTTAGCATGGCCTGAAGATGATAAGATTCAATTTTAGTGAAAATCGGAGCAATGGTCTATGAGGAGTTCGAAAAAGTAGGTTTTTAATAGAGCTTCACGATTAATCATATCGCAATCGCAATCGCGATGTCAAGCTTGTGCGATTATATGACGCAAAATGCTGCGATTTTATGAAATAAAATAATAATAAGTTAATAAATAAATAAAATATATAATATATATAATATACACCGCTAATAAAAAGAAGACCAGTCAGTTTCAGTTTAGGCAGTGGCATGTGTGGCGCGCATGGTCATGACTTTTCCGGTGTGCAGCGCAGAGAACGGGTAAAGATGGAAGCGGAGCAAACGGTCACTGAACTGGTGGCAAGAAAAAATTATATGTAAATCTGTTATATGGCGATATTTTGGCTATAAGATTATAAACCCAGATTAGTAGTGGTTGAAGAGGAAAGAGGATTTAATTCGGTATCGCTCGCAGCGCTGTTATCGGTGCGCACATGACACACATACATACAAGGCTCGCGCGCACAGAGAGAGAGAGAGAGAGGCGCGTTATAGCACGCGAACTCCAAATTGATTTCTCTTTTGCATCCTCAGTGCACTTGGATGGTCACATACACGCATTCTCAGCAAGTATTCATGTAAACACATTCAGTTATGTCTTAACTGAACGAGGTGAGAATCCGGATGTATATCTGTCCGATGTGTGCGTGCATGTCTTACTCTTAAAGTGACAGCAACCTATAAATACCTGCTGTTGTCTGTCATGTAAATCATACAACAAAACACAGCTTTAACAAAGATTAATCTATATTAAATTTATACAATGAACAGTGTCATTTTACATTTAATTATTACATTTCTGTGCATGAAAATTAATACTACAGTTAGACCTTATACTTTATTTGTAACTTTATGTAGTATTTATCTATGCTTGTTGTAATTGGTGTACAGTATTTGTTCTTTTTACAGTCTGTTCACTTGCCTTTAATAATGTATTATTTAGGCTAGCAGTTTATGCTATGGTATCAGAATAGTTTAAGTGGGCTAAGTAATAAATGCAAAGTTAAGTTACCCCATCCAATTTTTTATTTTTTTTTGTGCTGATCTGAAATATGACCCGATCTGTGACGTCATAACCATGATGTGATCTGAACCGTGAGTTTTGTGATCCGTTGAACCACTACAGATTAGTAAAGAAACAAATATCTTAAATGGGATTATGACGAGTTTGCAGTAGTGCAAAGATGTTATTTAATTTCATAAAAATATTTTAATTTGAAAACGCTGTGCATTTGTTTGCTGTTGTTGCTAGTTTGAGTTGAGAAATACACATTTCATTATTATCAGTAATCTGTGTGTGTATTTTCATTGAGAACCAAGCAAGATGACTCATGATACTATTTGTTTATTATATCGCTATCGCAAATCGCAATCGCAATATTGACCTCAATAATCGCAATATGACATTTTCCCCAAATCATGCAGCCCTAGTTTTTAAGGAAAAACAAAATGGCGGACAGGAAGTTCAGCTGACTATGTAAAATTTGGTATCTAAGACCAGTCTCATTACAATAGGACCATACTGAGTTTCATAATGATACACCAATGCATTCATAAAACATAACCTTTTTTATCATAATACTGTATTGTAGTTAATGGCAATTTCATGTTTTGTTCAATTATAGCACCACCAAGAGGCACAATCCCACCAATTGTTTTCTGTGTCCTCAGAGTTAGCCCATACATGTGTGTGTCAAATTTGGTGAAAATATCTCATTTCGTTTTGGAGTTATAGACATGTATATGTATGTATAAGATCATAAAAAATGACCCATGGATGACTTTGTTTCGATTTTTTGCCACTTCCTATCAAAATTTTGATATTTGGGAATAAGCATGTAGATAACCAGCTAAGGTTCTGTGTTCTGTGTTAAACATGATGCATTAAGAGTTGAGGGGTGAAAACTTTTGAATTTGAATATCAAGGTAAATTGTACTTATTTTTTCTTACGGGAAACATGCAAGTATCTTCCGCTGCTTCCGGAGGGCAGTACTAAATGAAAAGCAAAGCTATTTCAATAAAATAAGAACAATTTGGACATCTTCATCCTGTGCAAAAGTTTTCACCTCCCAACTCTTAATGCATCATGTTTCCTTCTGGAGCATCAGTGAATGTTTGAACCTTTTTTAACAGTTGTGTTTGAGTCCCTCAATTGTCCTCAGTGTGAAAAGATGGATCTCAAAATAATACAGTCACTGCTGGAAAGGGTTCAAATATGCAAAAGATGCTTGAAAACTGAAGAATCTACAAGACCTGGAGGATTTTTTTGAAGAACAGAGCTCAGTTTAACTCTTCAGAACAAACAAGGGATTCATGAACAAACATCACAAAAAACAAAACAAAACAAAAAAAAACAGTCATAGATCATCCAGGTAACCACACACAGTTTTAAGAATCAAGGGATCACATACTTTTGAATTGGGTCATTTTAATAAATTCAGCTTTTTTTTTTTTTTTTGTCTTGTGGACTTTATGTAAACATCCTTTATGTAAAATATCTTACTCAGGACAGTACTAAAAAAAATAAAAATAAATAAATAACATTCATTTTGTATGATCTCTCTTAAATTGTTAAAATTTGTCCCATTTTCACAGATTCTGCAAAGTGGCTTGCATACTTTTTCTAACAACTGTATATATAGCACACATATACTTTAATTGATTATATTATTTCATTTTTTTTTTTTTTTTTTTTTTTTTCTTATTACATCTAGTGTCAAGTGACCAACAATTTGGAAATTGTTTTGAGAGGAGTAGTTTGTCCTATGACCACAATCACCATAGAATCCTAGAGTTCCCCTTAATTTAGTCCTTGGTTATGAGGTGAGGATAGTTGTGCAACTTACTTCAGCAGTACACAGCCATTGCCTGACGGTGGCGCTGTCCAGAACACCTGTATCCTGGTCCTCCTGCGAGGGGTGCTTTCTGTCACTGCTGGAGGGCAGTTTGTCATAAACTGTGTGTCTTCCTCATCGATTATCTGCAGAGTGCACAAACCCACACTCATCATTACAAATGTGTCGAATTTAAATATGGTTGCATACCTGTTACTTATCTTCTGTGTCTCTTCATGTAATACATAAAAATAAAAAAATAAATTGTAATTTGCCTTGAAAATTTGTAAAATACTATGGAAGATTATTAGATTTTTCAGATTTTTTCATTAGATTAGTGACAATACTCACAATTCCTCCACCCAATAACCCAAACAGCAATAACAGAGGTGATGTATTTGATTTGACATGGAGAGCCATACATTGAAGTCAGTGTACTTCATTTACAGCAAAACCTCTTGCCCTACACTAAAGCTTCAGAGCAACTTTTTTTTTTTTCTCTCATTTCTACAAACCCGATTCCAAAAAAGTTGGGACACTGTACAAATTGTGAAAAAAAAAACAGAATGCAATGATGTGGAAGTTTAAAATTTCAATATTTTATTCAGAATAAAACATAGATGACATATCAAATGTTTAAACTGAGATAATGTATAATTTTAAGGGAAAAAATAAGTTGATTTTAAATTTCATGGCATCAACACATCTCAAAAAAGTTGGGACAAGGCCATGTTTACCACTGTGTGGCAACCCCTCTTCTTTTTATAACAGTCTGCAAACGTCTGGGGACTGAGGAGACAAGTTGCTCAAGTTTAGGAACAGGAATGTTGTCCCATTCTTGTCTAATACAGGCTTCTAATTGGTCAACTGTCTTCTTTGTCACATCTTCCTCTTTATGCTGCGCCAAATGTTTTCTATGGGTGAAAGATCTGGACTGCAGGCTGGCCATTTCAGTACCCGGATCCTTCTTCTACGCAGCCATGATGTTGTAATTGATGCAGTATGTGGTCTGGCATTGTCATGTTGGAAAATGCAAGGTCTTCCCTGAAAGAGATGACGTCTGGATGGGAGCATATGTTTTTCTAGAACTTGGATATACCTTTCAGCATTGATGGTGCTTTTCCAGATGTGTAAGCTGCCCATCTTTTACACCCAATCATGTTGCCAACTGATCTACTAAGTTGCAAATTGGTCCTCCAGCTGTTCCTTATATGTACATTTAACTCTTATTGCTACCTGTCCCAACGTTTTTGGAATGTGTAGCTCTCATTAGAGGTCTTCACGGGTCCAAAAATTCATACCCGAACCCGAAGAGACCCGTAAATGTGCTACACGGAACCGACCCGGCCCGACTATTATTTTGAAAGTTGGACCCGCACCCGTGCAGAACCGAGAAATGCCATAAATGTACTACCCGGACCCGTCTGGACCCGATCAGCACACAGGTCTATTCCACAGCAAATTGCTATTAATAAGTCAATAAACAAGCTGCGAAAATAAAACGTGTTGTCTTACCTAATATTAGTAGGCTATAGAGAATACGAACCGACGTCACGCCCTGTTGCATGCCGGGGCGGCGGCGCCATTTTGACAGGATCACCCTCTATTACTCGTACTGAAATTAATACGGATTCTTGCTTACCTTTTATTTTGTTTCTGCCATTAAGTGGAACATTAACATTTTTAATGGTATCGCTTGCAGGGAATAGAAGCTATTTTATCGCGTCGCATGATCATTTTATTTTTTTTCACTGAAGTTTTGTAGAATTTCATTTACAGTGTTGATCAATGTTTTACCGTGTCGCACGCTGGACGCTCACCACTGCTTCAGCTATCGTATGAATATCAAAATAAATCTATGTCATCAACACACTGAGAAAAGTCGATTCATTTACTTGTTGGAAACATTTAAATGGTGCTTAAACGAGCATACTGAGTGGACCTATAACTGTTGTTTTGTGCTTTATTTGTAAATAGAATTTGGTCTCTTTAATATCAGTCTAAGTGCATTAAGCATTTTCTTGAGAGGACACGAGAGGAAACCGTTTTTATAAACGTGTTGCGTTCATATTTTAGGCTCATTTGCGTATCTCCACACAGTATGCTTTAATAAATATGTACAGAATTGTTTGTTTGTCACATGAAGCATTTTTCTTGTTAAGCATTTGAATGTCCCCGTCAAGTTCTGCTAATTCACGAGCGCAGTGAGAGTCAGACTTGCAAAGGTAATGTTAATTATTAAACCAAACGAAATCAAAACGTTCAAAAACACTTAGCAATGCCCTTCTTTTATTGAGTGATTTGCAGTGGGTTTAATCAATGCCATTAATAATAGATTTGCCATCTTCTCGTCATCTGCTCGACCTGCTTCCCTTGGTGTTTTTACACATAGAAAAGCTTTTCACTGTCTTGTTTTCTCTCAGAACGATGATCTGAGTTACTATCACAATTATTGATGCAGCATTAATGACATGCAATGGTGACATTTTTTCACAATCATGACAGAAAACAAATTACTGCACTAAACTCAATAACGGAAAGGCTGCGCGATCCTGTCAAGATGGCGAATAAACAAAGAAGTTACCCAGAACTCAAGGCGGCGTGACGTCAGATTCGTATTCTCTATCCACAAGTTTCCTACGCCCCATGAGGCCTTGCGTCAAACGTGGGAGCGTCTTCTGGTTCTAAGTAAACAAGCTGGACGTGACACTCATTCATTCAACATTTGACAGTCATTCAAGATTTAACGATCCAAACTTGTGAATGTTTGTTTTTTACTTAAAGATTTAAGATTCCGGCATCAATATTTGAACAATGTTTTACAATAAAAAATGTTACAGTAATGGTAATGTATTAATTTATGTCAGGAGTGCACATCAATCATGCTAAATCTAACTGATATTTATATTGACATAAAAAGAAAACACAGACCTATTCAGTTGCGCCTGCTTCCATTTATTTGCGATCACAAGAACGCAAAAAAACAACTCCACTAAGGCTTTTGAATCCAAAGGCTTACACATTTAGAAATATATTGATAACATACCCCATGTTTACTTCACTTTTCTGAGCATTTCTATTTATTTTCCTCTAAATGATGCGATGCTTGCTATCCGAGGATGTTTGGATCTCTCCGTCTATCTATCCTGATCCTTTCAGCCAGAGCAACAGAGGGAGCTCATGAGAAGACAACGGGAGTTATGAGTTATACGAGTTAACCGGAGTGTGTGAATGTGTGAATCTGTGAAAGATATGCATTTGTCAGGAATCAACAGGCCCAGACAGATAAAACATTAAACCAAATAAATACACGATTATAATCATATAAGAATTGTCTTCGTTCCTCAAGCAGTCGCTGATATTTTCCATAAACGTGTGTATTTATTATTGCAATGGTTAATATAAGTACTACCTTTAGCATCGCATATGACAGTGGAAACGCGACTGGCTCTGGCACGCACGACACGGAATATATCACATCATCTGGCTTTGGTGCATCAGTGACAGTACAGACAGCGGGTTGTTCATGCAGGGTCAGGATGCTCTAGTCATGCAGCAGCACTTTTATGGAAGGTCAGTAAAGTAAAGAGCAATTAAGGGCACGAAAACTGTTTATTGTATTGTGATATTAATGTAGTAAACTGAAATGTTGTCCCTGAGCACCATAACGACATCTCTCATAAAGATTTGCAACTTTACAAAGTAAACAATGATCCAAAAAACACTTAGCCTCTTCGCTAATTAGCACACAAAATACCATTGGTATGCTGCTTCCACTATTATTTCGTTGTATCTCGAGACTCGAGTCAACTCACATAATAAAATAACTTTGACTGTTTGCCCTTTTGAACTATAATAACGACTGCTTGTTCAGTGACGTTAGCATTACTTATTTGCGGTCATTTCTGTGCTTTCTGAGCCAGCCGAGTCTGACCAAAACTTTAGATATAACGTCATAATGTTATTATAAAAATAGGAGAAAGAAAGTGCGCTCACATGAGACATGCGCGTTAGCTGGAGCAACCTGAAACATAAGCTTTGAGCGTCACAGAAAACATTTGTGTGATAGTTCATATTGTGTTAATGATTTGAAATAGGCTATGTTATTTAAATGCGAATGGGCAAGGCTACAAGCAGCTCTTGAGATTTGAAGTTTGTTTGCATTAGCCCACTGTTGCACACGATAGGAATAGGAAAACTCGATGATCTCTGTTTGCTTGCATTAACTCCGCCCGCTCTGCTTCTGATGGCTGGGGCCGCTCATGTTTTTTTTCACCTTATTTCCCGGCTCATACTTTGCAAGTTACAAAACACATGCACAGCACTGACTGACTCCCAACACGGCCGGGTGATCTCCGAATCAAATCGGCTCGGGTATACACACAATGTTAAACAGACCCGGGAACCGAAGTAATAGATTAGGACCCGACCCGGACCCGGCAGACCATTTAAAATATAGTCCCGAACCCGTACGGGTCGCGGGTCGGGTCCCGGGTCCTCGGGTCTCGGGTCTTCTTTGTAGACCTCTAGCTCTCATGAAATCCAAAATGAGCCAATATTTGGCATGACATTTCAAAATGTCTCACTTTCATAACATTTGATGTGTTATATATATTCTATTGTGAATAAAATATAAGTTTATGAGATTTGTAAATTATTGCATTTCTTTTTTATTAACAATTTGTACAGTCCCCCAACTTTTTTGGAATTTTGAGCAACAAACATAAGTATTGTTTCGTTCTTTTGTTCTAATTGTGTGATAAAAACTCGCAGTTCTGAGAAGTCAGAATTGTGATATGCAAACTCACAATTGCAAGGAAAGAAGTCAGAATTGTGAGAAAAAGTTGAAATTACCTTTTTTTTTTTTTTTTTTTTTTTTTTGTGGAATATATTTAGTAAAACTTATTTAGTGAAAATAAATGTTATGCTTATGGACACAAGCTTCCATAGAAAAGTCCCTCAACTAAATTTACCATGTCAAAAAGCCAAATTATCTAAGACGTAAACCTACTGACCTTAACATAAAAAATAAATAATAATGATAATAATAATAATTTAGACATTAAAATGTCCATAACGGTATGAGCATGCATGTAAAAAAAAAAAAAAAAAAAAAAAAAAAAAAAAAAAAACCTGTGCTGGGTAGTAACTGATTATGGCCCAATCCCAATTCTACCCCTTACCCCTTCCCTTTCCCCTACCCCTTCATTTTGCACGTTCATGTAAAGGGGTAGGGGTGTCTCAATTCTCTTTTGGCTGGAGTGGTAAGGGGAAGGGGAAGGGCCAGATAGGGCCAGATATTTTTCAGGACCACACTTCGAATGAAGGGGTATGAGAAATTTTTCTGCATACACTGTGCTGCTAGAATGCATATAGTGATCATGGTAGTGATATTTCCACACAGGATCGATCACTTGTGTGTTACCTGGCTGCCAATTGCTCCGTAACTTGCTAAAAGCACTATTTGAATGATGTGAACACAACAGAATAATACAGTTAAAAGAAATATCTGTCATCCTTCATAGCGCAGTCACTATTTACATATTGTATCGTCTGTAAGCTCTTGCGTTACCAAGGCAAAAACTGACTTGTTTCTATTACATTGCAAAGAGCTCCGTTATTGCAGCACCACAGTAGAAAACAAAACCATATCCGTACCAGCCGGCTCGGCACGGAATGAAACTTGGCCCGATGGAAGAGCAGCTCCACCAGTCTTGTACATTCTGTATTATTCCGTATCGTCTTGAGAAACTGAAGGCTCATACGTTTGCGAACTGAAACCAAGCGGCATTTAAAATACAGTGCAAAAGTAATCTGTTAAATGTGTTCGCGCCTAATTTCTGTTGATATGCGCACTTCATTGCTGTTCATACCTGTTAAATGTTAAGGACACTAATAAAAGAAACTATGATGACATGTGTAATGGTGTAGTAGTGGTGTTCCATTTCTTAGGGGAATATTTTCAACCATACACCTTGTCGCTCTGTTTGAAGGGGCAAGGGGAAGGGTGAAGGGGTAGGCAAAGGGGTATAAAAGAGAATTGGGATTGGGCCTATATGTATTCTGGATTACAATGATTACTTAATATTCACAAAATGGCAGTAAATTATTCAAAATTAATTTCCCTAATCTCGCTGTCTAAACATGCATACGCTATATGAATGTTATAATGCAGCTAGAGCAGGAATCAAGGCTTTGTCTGGACAGCTTTCTTGTACAGAGAAGCGCAACTACACACTGTTTTAAGATGAAGAGGCACTCTTTGGTTTTTAACTGCAGTAACTAATGTGCGCACGCACAGAATCAAACACTGCTGCATTTTATAAGATATTTCCCGTTATGAAATATTGCCGTGTTCACATATGCCTAAATGAACGGAGCCAAGTTAGAAAACGCACCAGGTTCCGAAATAAACGCTCTGGTGTGAAAACACTCTTAAATATATTACTTTTTCTTTTTTACTAGGGTAACTAATAACTATTAGCTTTTCGTCAGTTTACGAACCCCTTGATGTTCCTTCCCAAACCTGAACAGTACTACTAACTTACAAAGATTGAGTACACTGTAATTAAAGTCTGTTAAATCAATGATGCAACTTTTCAGTTTCATTTACAATTACCGTTTAGTTTTACTTGTGTGCAGCAGCTCAACATTTTTGAGTAAACCCTTATACTTAAAATATTATTTTTAAGTTTACTGAGTGACATACAGCTTAAATCTATGTCACGTTGTTGCTCTAACCGACATTATAAGAAGAATCCATTCAACATTAAACTTAGTTGTAGCAGATTTCAAGTTCCCAGCATGCTTTCCGTCACACTGTGTAAGGAGAGTAAATGTTGAAATTGAGTGTTATTGTGTGTGTTTGTGCACAAGATTAATACAGGGGAAGATTTGTTATTGTTTAATATTCTGTTATTTTGATATTTAAAGGTGTTTCTGTGATGTTGAAGTTTTGTAGGGTTACCTTCATAGTGAAGAGTAGTGCCTGTGGTTAGGATGAGAATGGGCTGCAAACCTTCAGGCTATATAACGCATGTTGATTAACAGTTCATGCGAGTGATAGACTCTTTGGTTAGCTACATTAGCGCATGCTGGTGTGCTGTTACTAACTAACACTAAACCATAAAGTTTAGGTGTTAATTTGTTCAATATTTCAATTTAATTGTAACTAGCGAGTTTGTGTAATACAAAGTTATTTTTTTTAATTCTACTAAAATGATCTTCGAGTTGTTTTACAACCACTTCATCAAAATAATTGAAAAATGAGAGACATTATGAATGGCAAACAATATTTTTAAGTACAGTGGACTTAAACATTAAATAAAATTCAAATTATTATTTTGTTCTTCTGTTTGACTTTGTTATTTATAATTATTGTTTACTTAAAAAATTTAGTTGCTTAAATTTTTTTTGAGGTAATCAGTGTTTACAAAAAATATTTTTAATAAAAAGATTATTCTGAAATTAGCCAGTTTTACAGTGTAATGTAATGTTTAATGTTGTTGATAACAAGGGAAAAATGTCTTTCTTGTATTATTTTATCATATGGTACAATATTATGCTATTTAAATTAATGTTATAAACAAGTTAGGTCAAAAGTCATCTAAAAGTAATCAAAAAGTAGTATATTATGTGTTTTTTTTGTTTTTTGTTTGTTTTTTTGTTTTTTTTCTCGATGTTGCTTTGACATCAGACAATTTCATCCCAGTGTAACTAGGACCATAGGAATGCACTGATCAGATATAAAGTTTTGTTCACGCCCTATGTTCTCCTGAAATTTTCACACACCAGAGGGTTGTCAAAAATCTTAACATTAGCTGTGGGAAATATAAACATTTTTGTGTACGTATGTGCTTTTGTCTCTATGACTCCTCACAATCATCCTGTAATATATTCACCTGTGAAAAGCATTTGGGTGACCTTTGACCTCCACTGCCCTGACCTCCACTATTTGGGTGACTGATGGCAAGCAAACTGTCGCAGCTGAGGCAATGAAATGTACTTTCAAACAAACCCTTCCAGCCAAATAAACCTTACCGGTCAAATGATTTTAAAGCAACAGAGCAAGATGCCATACATTTTATGTGACACTGAATTTTGGGTGAAACTGAAGTTGTGACCAACATTACTTCAACATTGTGACATTTCTGAGTGAAATAGAATACTGAATAAGAAAAAAAAAAAAAATAGAGGGCAGGGTCTGATTTTATTACACCATTTCTTTTTGTTTGAGTTTTATTTTTTTATTATTTATTTATTTCCATGTGCTTGTAGCAGATTAGCAGCTAGAGTGGAGTGGTTAAAGCCATCAGAGAATCAAAGCCATTCCAGAGAACAGGGCTGCTCGATTATGGCATTAATCGATTATATCCCGATTATTTTGGTCAATATTGAAATCACGATTATTTAACACGATTATTGGTGGGTGATATGATCAATGTGAAATTTCACTGATATTTAAAAATTACTTATATCATGAAATAACACTATTATCAGTACTTCAGCAAAAACTAATCCTAGGTTAATTAATGTAAGTAAAAAGTCCTCAGCTACAGCTACAGAAGACAATAAACAGTCAAAAAATTAAATAACAACAAAGAAACTATTTATAAACAGCACAATAGCACAAATAAATACAACTGAACAAAGTTCAGAACTTGAAATCAAATAAAAAAAAATAACACTGAATAGTTTTATTTTATACATAAAATATAGGTTAATTAAAGTTACAAAAGTTATTCAGTCAAGATTAGTGAGTATAAGACATAACCGACTGTTTATGAATATGACATAATTTGTCTGTTACAGCACAAGAAAACACGAAAGGGTGTGCGCCTTTTTGTGCGCACACTCTGTATGTGCCCAGCACAGAAAACCGCGTGCATGTGCCGAATTGAGTTCTCTTTCATGTCTTCCTTTGCTTGAATGGTTTAAAACCACAATAAAATGGGCACACAGGAATTGATAAGCAGATTCGAAATTTTAATTTTATAACAAGTATCTGATTCCTGAGCTTAAGTATCTGATTTCAGAACCCTAGTTAAAAGCCAGCTGGCCCACATTTTCCTGGCACTTTTGGTCATGTATCACTAAATCATTAGAGAAAAACTTGAGCACATTCATATCAACAACTTATGTAATCCCATCAGAATCAAAGACGTCTGTGCTTTTTCCTCACTGAACCTTGGTAAAAATTACTAAGGAAAATATTTTTTTTTTCAGCTAGCTCAGGCATCCTCTTATAAACATATTACCATCCAGATAGAAAATGTCTCTGATGGTGGTATATTGTATTTCTTGCAACGCTTTTCATTTATTTTGACCTTATACACCGGCATTGTGGATTTAGAGCTTTGTTCCAGCTTTCTGGCTAAGATAACAGTTAGTGGTTCAAGTGCTGCTGGTTTTCCAGATGATGTAAAAAGTAAATTACATCAATAAAGAGAGTCTGATTCTGGAAACTGCAAAGTCAAAATGGTCACTGTAGTAATAGTGTCAGGTAAGATCTTCAACTTAATTAATACCTCCCTTAATTATATAATATTATAGTTATATAAAGAATGCCAATAACAGTTGTTCTCTCCCATTCAAATATTTATTACTCCTCTAAGTTAAATACAATTCAAACCATAGCTGGCTTATTGTTTCAGCAGGTACCACAGCATGATTACTCACCCTAATAAGAACAAGATGCAGAACCTACAATAAATGTATATGCTTATTTGCTTTGTTTAAAGCACGTTGTTATCAAGTCCAAAGGAAAGCAGTCAGTCAGCACCAGTGCCAGCTCACCTCCCAGGAGAACCCAAAAAAATTGCTTTTAGAGCAGTCTCAAAAATGGCTGAGAAGGCGCATGCTCACAGATTTTAAATAAGCCGTACTTCAAATAACCTTAGTTGCAAAAGGTTTCTCTGGAGGCACAGAAAAAAAGCCAGGCCTTATTAGGCTATATCAACCTTGAAGGCTGACGAACAAGTGAGAGAAAGACAGAGTGCTGCTCTAAGTGACTGTCACTCCAGGCACTGAATCTAAACCAGCAACCAGTTCCAGGGAGGCTGTTCCTGAGGTGGATGGTTTGATATGGTTGTCTCTCCAGCCAGATGAGTGTAAAAAAAAGGCCTGAGTCTCCAGAGTAAAGGCCCTGATATACTCATGAGGAAGTTCTTCTTCGCTTAGGGGTAAAAAGAAGTTTGAAATACCTTTACAGCGTGTACTGTTTCCAAATATCCCAACGCCATCTATGCTACTGGGAGTAGCACTTAGATGAATATGTAAATATGTGCTTTGTACTTTCTTCTCAATAGCAAAATAAACACAAATAAAAAATGACAGTGGTGAGAAAACAGCAGTAATGAAAGTATCCGATCACAGTGATGTGCAATATGTTTGCACAAACTCTGCAATTCGTCACTCCAGTCACTTCAAGTAACAACACGTCTATTTATATACCACCTTGTACAATATATTGCTATAAAGCAAGCAGCTAAACATTAAACATAAAAAAAGACAGTGTCAGTACCACTTTTAGTTAGAATTACAACTTTAATTTCCACTACAAAGAAGCTCTCCAATGTGAAACTGGAGAAAAAAATATTGTGTCAGTAAACTTGCCAATGCCACCAAAATGCATCTCAGCATGTGAGTCATACTGGTCAAAATATTTAGATGTTTTTTGTTGACACTTTTTGCTTACTATATTATAATACAAGAATGTCAGTTTTGTCTAGCTAAATGCTATTGTGTCTAACACTGGTTTTTAGATACATATTTCAACAGTAGATATAGTTTACTTGAAAAAGTCGATAGTTGATTGCTAAGATTGTAATTCCTATTTAATTTTAATGGCAGGTCATTTAGCAGATATTACAAACATTCCATGTCATAGATATTTATGGAATACACATGTATGTCTTGCAGATTTTTATAAATGAATGCATTATTTTGCATGTGATGGCTCAGACAATGGAAGAATGTTTTTTATACAATTTAACTGATAAACAACTCATCAGTTTTGATCAGTAAGCTATGTGCATTAATTATTTCACAAATTGTAGACAATTGTAATCTTTTGCACATGTGCCACAACGTGCAATTTGCTGAAATTAATAAAACAATAAAATCTGGTGTGAACAATAAACTAATTGTTCAGAGATCTGAACTTATAGTTTTGAGGTGGAAAAATCTAATTCGAGAATTGAAGCATAGCAATTAAGAAAAAACGTTTTCCCTATGTGAAAAAAAGCTATAAAGGCAGCTACGTAGGCAGCAAGGCAGCTCACTAGGTTTTAAAACAGAGCCATGAAGCATATTTCTGTTTAAACTCTCCAAATTTGCTGTTGTGTCATTTCTCTAAAGTGACACAGAGCAAAAATTCTGCAAAACATTAATTTTTCTCACTTTTGTAATTCAGTCACTGCAGTGGGATTCAGGTATTCAGAAATAATATGTTCACAATGCCTTCATCATATTTGAATTTGAATACGGCCAGGAAGCAGTGAAGGGCTCTGACTGAATGTTTCCTCGACAGTCTCCCCTCACAGAGCCATACCGCACATCATCCATTCAAAGAAACCCAAGGCTGGCACTAATTAACTATGGCACAAAATCAATTTCAAGAGCAAATAAAAGCCCAAAAAAGAGAATGTGTAAGCCAGCTCCTGGGAATAATAAGAAACGAAATAATAAATGCGACTTGCCTCCGGGTTGATTCTGGAGGTTAATGGGGAGGTCGGTACTTGTGGTCATGAATCTTCAGGGTTTCTGAAGGAACACTCTTCGGTATACCCTTACAAAAATCTTGATGATACCATGGTACACTGAAATGTACCTCTCTATTGAATGATTACTGTATTCATGTACCATGGTATGCAAATATTATCAAGATATTACCAAAAATAAATTATCAAAAAAAAAAAAAAAAAAAAATCATAGTAGTCTATTGCCATAGTACCAGTGTCTCACATAACATGACACTTTGGATACATTTTTATTTTTATATTCTGTGCAAAGTATCCCAACACATTAAGGTGTAAAAACAAGATTGCAAGTAGCCAAAAGCCAAATGCAGTTAACATTTAAGCCTCTTGTCCTTAAAACAGATCCCACCTCATGAAACTTTTCCACAGCACTTAAGACCCCTATCATTAATACCAATCTCTCCCAGCTACAGTGGTAAACGTAGCAGAGGGGTGAAAGGTGAGTCTCTGTATGGCAGCTCTGACTGGAAGAGTCAGTATGGCAGTGCTCTCACTTATTAAGGGCAGAGACACGAAGGTGTGCTCTCGTGGGAATTGAGCAAAAAAGAACAGAGACAATGAAGGAAAGAGGAGCAGTGAGGGTGTCTTCTCGAGACGCCGACCTTTCCTTCAGCCCTCCACGGCTCATATCCCTTTGGGAGTGCTGCCTACGTGGGCATGTTAAAGCCTGAGTAATTACACCAAAAGCAGCCATTGTCAACCCTATTTCAGTTAATTACATAGAAGATCCAGGCATAATAAATTCTGTTTATGATTACAGGACAAGGTAGTCATAAGAACCAGCATCAGTGTTGCTCATACGTAAGGCTAGGTATTCAGAAAAAAAACAAGTCTCAGGCTCAGTACACCCACGGTCCACCTAAAGTATACTGCAAAAAAAAAAAAAAAAAACTTTCTTGAACTGGCAAGCTTCAATCTGATTGGCTCACACAGGCAAGTAGAGTCATGTTTGGAAAGCACCCGTTGATACGATGAGCGTGACTGTCTTGCAATGAGAAAAGCTTAGTGTCGTGCCTGTACTTATTACTTTTGGACTGGCAGCTATTCTTAACACAAAGTCTACATGCTTTTTGTTTTTGTTTGTTTTTTTCTGTACCATACCATCACTTATATTATCAGATAAACCCTTCTCTAGTGCTTAACAGCATGTAAAATAAACCAAACATACACTGTTTATTACATGTTAGTCAAACAGTATCTTTGTCTAAGTGGGTGGTTCTTTGTTAATAAGCTTAAAAGCTTAAACTAAAAGTATTACATTTGGCACATAACTCATGTGTTTTTTGCTATAGATATAGATTATGATCATCATCAAATCATTGTAAAGGAGTTTTGTTGTTTTAACCTGAAAAAAAAAAAAAAAAAAAACACGTGGGCAGTGCTCACACATGGTGTGTGTAACAAAACGGGACTCAGGCAGGGATCCATTTGCAAGCTTTATTAAAAGTGAGCATGGTCGTACAGGCAGGGTCAAATGGGAACAAACAGGAACAGCAAGGGACAGGCATAATCGTGGTCAGGATACAGGCAATGGTCAGGACAGGCAGATATCACTCACAGGTCAGGGTACAATAAACAGTCCAAAGGCAGGCGGCAGAGAATTGCAAACGGTAAACAGACAGGATCGGAGACAGGCAGACAATATAGAACGGGGGTTGTGAAGATTGCATATCAGAAATGTACAATCGCCTAATAAAAGCACAATTTACTGACACAGAATTCACGTTTAATGTGATAGTTTCATCCTTACATTTACAATAAAACAATATGTTGTTAGAATTGAATAAATATATAGATCCACGTTAACAATTAATTTGATGTCCTAATGGGCTAGTGGTAGGATTTTTGTTAAGCGTGTCAGAGGATCTGGGTTCTAATCCGCCCTAGTATAGTTTTTTTTTTTTTTTTCCTCATTAAAACCAAAGATGTTCATCAGTGATTGTATATCAAAAGCAGGGAGGGATACGTTTATGTGTATTTTGTTTTGTGATTTCACAGGAACGAATATAGAGTCTCCGCAACAGCGTTAAGTAATCATTTAAAATTCTCGCTTGTGTGAAGACCGTGCAGTGTGCCCGAGCGTCAAAAGAACACTGTTGCGCCACTGATAACAGCGACAACATCAGCGAGTACTCAGCATGATTTCAAAAACAACATACCAATGCCAGATCACCTGTTATTTCACACAAACAAACCAATTGATAATCAACCAGAGAGGCTTCTTTTGTATTAGTATACATCCGTACGGGGAGATGTTTCAAAAAGTGGTAGGGGCAATATCGACCCTGGCAAAAAGTGATGGGGACATGTCCCACCCGCCCCACCTGCAAATTATGCCTATGGCTCATTGTAAATGTGAATAATCCATAATTTATAATTAATTCTAAAGTGAAGACCATGGTAACCCACTAGTAATGAAACAAGTAGTGAAAAGCATGATGACTCTGTAGTAATGACTGATGTCACTGAAAACTTTTGAGGTTTTTGTAAGGTTTTGTATAGTAATTGCTTCTGACAGATTTGGTAATTCTTGAGTCTGTACTAGTGGGTTACCGAGATCTTCACTTTTAAAATACTGATCCAAATAATTAGTAATTCATTTAGAAGGATGTAGTAACATTTGAGTCATTACTAGTGGGTTACCATGATGTTCAGTTTAGAAAACTGTTCCAAATGGCCAGTAATTTCTTTAAAAGGATGTAGTAACACTTGAGTCATTACTATCCAAATAAAAATTAAAAAACTAACTGATTGGCTAATAGTAAATTACCTCATTTAACTGAGCACTATTACTTACTAATTCGTTAATCAGAGTTCCCTATTAGTTAATAGTAGTTACATAGTAGTTGCATTACTCATTTTTTCCTAATGAAGGAACAGTATTCTAAAGTGTTACCCCACATGCGTGTGTGTTATCAACAATTCATGAATAAATGTAAATGCATTTGTGCCTCATCTATGTATAAGTATCTGTCTTGAACCATTGTATAATTAGTTCATAATGTTGTGAAGGGGTCGCCTATAGCCCAATAATTCCAAGGCAATGGCATCATAATGTTTGTGCCTTGGTTGGGCCAAAAACTTGTTGGTATATTTTTGTTTGCAGTGGAGAAGCAACACAGTACAACTTGACATTCCCAAGTACGTTATGTCCTTTGTCTATGCAACTATATTATGTCATACTTCAAGGATTTTGCCAGATCTTGTTACAGATTTATGCTAGAACTATGTGTTCAAGCAGAAAAATCAGAAAACAAATGCTGTTCTGCCAAAAATCCCCTGCTATTTGTTTTTGGCCTCATTATGTAATCTTCCATCATACACATTACCAGAGTAGTCTGAAGCATTTTTTTTTTTCCCCAGCTTTTTTTTTCTCTTTCTTTTCTCTGTTCAAATCAAATATTCACCCCCACTCTGTATTCTCCCCCTCCCTACTTTATTGCAAGTTGGTGTTAAGTGACGCTAAATTCTCACAATTGGGCTTGCCTTTTAGGGATAGTATTTCCATAGTAAGTACTTATGGAGGTTAAGCGAAAAAGAACCATTGCAGTTTAGATAAAGTTGACAAACTTATGCATCCAAATAATCTGTAAGCAATAGAAAAGAAAACCCTTCATGTCAACCTAAATCACACAAAAGAGATCCAACTAAACTTGAGCAACACACAGGTTACGCACTGGTCCGTGATGCCGAGTTGCTCTGACACATATGAAAATTTCTTTAGTCATATGACTGGCTTTCTTTGATAAGCATCTCACTGCTATGGAAACAGACATAAAATGACACTCTTCACACATGCATATGCATCTACACATATTGTATATGTACAAATATATGTTATTGGTTTTCAAGAGCATATTGTTTGCATATTGTTGGTCCAACATGGTTCTTGATAATCTAAATTGTCATCAATGATTTTACAGAAAGGATTTACTTTTTAACACTAAACAATTTTGGTATGGTGTTGTATTGTGTTCATTGCCAACTGTAACTGTAAATGTCTAATCTGGGACCTGAAACAAAACCATTTGAGAGCCACTGTTCTATGTACATCCCACTTGCAAGACAAGAAATCTCTTCTGTGCAAGAGCAGGTTTGAGCAGAGCATTTCTGCAGGGAGCTGAGATTTATGGTTTATATGACATTTAATGGGCCTTTTTTGTTCCGTTTCCACTCTCTGGCATAGCATGAGAGCTCTTGCGGAGAGGCAGCATATGGTGTTGATGTAAGAGCTTTGCCAGGTGTGGCTGAATCTGAGCTTGGCTCCAGCGCACAAAGGGAGTACAGTAGATCCCACAGCCAGGCAATCAGGATGGCTGCCTTAATACAAACTAAACCATCAGCTTTATATTTGTGGAATCTTTGTCTAATTCATTGTCCCAAAAGGACTATAAGGTATCTAATATTCATGAAATCCTGCCTAAGGAAACTGTGAAATCTATAAGGTTTTATACTTATTTAGTGCTCTTTGGAAATCAAGTAGAGGCCCAACAGTACAGAAATAATAAAGTTTTCCTTTAAAGCAGCACTTCTCAAAGTCCAGACTCCGGTCTGGATCCGGACCCGGAGGGAATTCAATCCGGACCCACCTCCATTTCGTATTTCAACAGCAGTAACGTTAATTGTGTGTAAGGGATTAAAAGTCTGGATTTCCTACTTTGATAAACGCATGTCAAAATCATTTGTTTAGTGTTTTATGTCTTTTTGGAGATGGTTTGAAATTAAAGCGAAGGTGAGATATGTAAAGTTTTCCTCTGTTATTCAGTTGCCATGACATCCAGTGAGTGTATACTTTTGACGTAATTGGGTACGAGTTGCGCGACGCGACACTTCACCGCAGTAAGTGTTTGAATGGGTGTGGAGCAGTGGTTCTCAACCTGCAGCTATTCACGAATGTAAATTAGAGTGAATTAAATAAATATAAATGAGCTCCAATGCTTTATTTGTCATATAAAATCCTTTTGGTAAGTATTTATTATTTTCAGACATCAGGCAATGTAGGCTAATGACGCAATCACTCAGTTAACGAAACAAACATAAGTGCACGCTTAGGAAGAATTCAAACAGTAGCCATTAATTTTGTAAATTTAAGCCTCAAAATGGTCAAATTTGTTATTAAAGGAGAAAAACTACATGTGGAACATAAAATAAAAGAACACATGCAAATAAGAAGAGTCGCAGCATCAGCAGTAAAGGTAAGAAGAATGGAAGAATCAGTTGTTAATGCGCAAGATGGGCAGCCTTCCTGTTTTCTCTGTAGTAAAGTACTTGAGAAGCAAAACCTACAATTTCAAAAGACTGAACTGTGAATTTGATGTGTTTTTTTGATGTATTGTATTTTAACTCAGTAAAAATAACCGCATCAGTGCACCGCGGCTGGAATAAGCCCAACCCTGAAGCTGCGCGAGGGATTGCGACATGACAGAATGCTTGATAATCAGAGATTGTAAATAGCCTACAGTGCGCTCAGTGTTGTTTGTAAAAAGAGCTGAGTAACATTTGCTTATTAAGGCGTTTATGTGATTGTTTGGTGACTATTGCGATGCTGTTGAAGAGAGTCATACAGTTATACAGGATTAAATAGCAACTTAAAGTGATTGTATATACAGTTTGTGTGTTTGTAAGTTAGTTTTTATTTGTTATTTATTGTGTGCAACATCTAGGTATAATAGTATTATCTGCTAATACCATAACATTCAATCTGATTGGTTTGCATTGGAGATGTCATATGTAAATTATATGCGGCCCGTGAGACTTGCACTTGGACCATTGTGCAGCCCACTGGGAAAAAAGTTTGAGAACCACTGCTTTAAAGGGTTAGTTCACCAAACAATTATGTCATCATTTACTCACCCTCATGTCAATATAAACCAATGAGACTGTATTTTATCTTAAAAAAATATATTTTTAATTAAACCTGAGATTTCTGTCCCTCCATTGAAAGTCCATGCAACTTGCAAAGCTTCAAAAAAATCATAAAGACACTGTAAACGTAATCCATATGAATTGAGCAGTTTAATTAAAGTCTTCTGAAGAGACACAGTCACTTTATATTATTACCAGATTTAATTTAGGCTATAATTCACATATAAACATTGATCAATGCACATTTACTGAGCTCATTAAATAGGGTAAACAGAAGCTCAATCATACTTGTTTGACATTTGATTCATATGGATTATGTTTAAAATGTCTTTACAAACTTTTTGAAGCATCAAGGATTTGCATGCATGGACTTTAAACCACTTTTACATGGTGTTTGAACATAAATGTGTGTTGGCATCGTGTACAAAACCAGCCTATAATGATACAAATCCCCCCCCCCCCCTTTTTTTGTTTTTAATTGCATAAATCATAAGCAGTGTCTCAGAACAAGCTGTTTGCAGATTCTGGGTAAAGTGACATCACGTTGCACAGGCCCCGCCCACAACTGCTGACAGACTCTGCCGTTTTAGCATAGACCCCGCCCTGAGCGAGTTGTACACAGTCTGCCATTTTCTCCAGGCTGGAGCAGCTGTAGCGACAAGAACGTTTCGTGTTTTGGTGTTGGATGTAAGAGTGAACATAACAGTCTTCATGTACTCCTGACATCAGAGCCACAGAAGACGCAGTAGATTTGTTTTATTTTTGAAGGGAATGCACCCCCCATATGCCTAAATTTGTTTATGCGCAAATCATTTTACACCAGACTGCTTTGTGAACGAATGTCAATATAAAGGGACAATAGAAAACACAGGTTTTGCTAAAAAGTTGTTACTCAAGGATGGATCACTACCAACTGTTCTTGATCCAGCTTATAGTCTCCAGAGCGATACTGGATACGGCAGGAATGAAAGGGAGGGCACGCACTTTATTACATTTCATCGGAGTTGAATTACGGATATAAAGATAACCAATTTATAAAGATAACCCCGAAAAGGCATAAGATCTGTATATGTTTGTTTACTATTAATTGTAATGAGGGTTTTTTTTTTTTGCTTGTTTGTTTGTTTTGTGTGTGTGTGTGTGTGTGTGTGTGTGTGTGTGTGTGTGTGTGTGTGTGTGTGTGTGTGTGTGTGTGTGTGTGTGTGTGTGTGTGTGTGTAATTCGTTGTGTATGTTGATGATAATGCAAGGGAGAGAGAGAGTTTATAGTTAATATTTTAATGCCCATTTCTTGCACTGTGTTTTATTAAGCTCTTACAGTGATTTACTGGAGTCACAATGGATGCTTCATCTTTTGTGTGAAGTACAATAAACGTTATAAAACTCATCGGTAAAGTTTTGGCCATCATCGGACAGGGGTCCGATACAACAGGATTGTACTGATAATGGATAAAAGCAAGACGACAACATAATATCGTAATTAAACTAAACTATACTTGTTCTATGTCCATATATTCTCTGGCTCTGTAGGAATTAATGTCCGAATCTGGTTCGGACTGAACACTGTTACTGGACTGAACACTGGGGAGATCAGAGACTTATTTTAAATCTTGTAAAAAGGGGCATAATATGTGCCCTTTAATGGAGGGAAATAAATCTTTTCTTTTTTTTCTTTTTTTTCATTTGTTTTTAGAAAATGAACAAAACTTATGGGTTAGGAACGACATGAGGGTGAGCAATTAATGACAGAATTTTTATTTTCAGATAAACTATCTCTTTAAATTAAAGAAAATTGAATTACCACATGGAACAAACACTGGGTCATATATTGTATTAAAATCTGTATATGTGACACATGTGATGCATCTCACCTGGAAATTCCCAGCATAATCCTCCTCTTGGTCACCATTCTGCCCTTCCTTCAGAGCAATAAGAGTAAAGCCTCTGAAGTACGCAGGGTTGGTTGCATACAGGGTTACTGGAAATAATCACAATAATTATTCAGAATTTTCTGGTTGATTTCACAGGTAATAATCAAAAAAAAAAAAAATACAATTAGGTATTTCACAAGTGTGTTTGCCCATATTTTTAGCTATTGAGGTTAAACTTTTTTTAATTGTTCGCAGTGGAGGGGCTCAAGAAAGCAGCTTTAACTTGAGATCTGGTGTGAAGGGATGCTGAAACAGCTGATGCCAGAACAAGGTGCACTGCTTATGCTCCAGCAGTTCACTGAAAAATTAAATGGGTTTACTCCTCCCAAAATTTAATTTAGGAACTTCACTTGTAGTAAAAAAAAAAAACTCTAACAACCCTATGTCTTGTATTTACAATAATTTCTTCAATAAATTATTCTTTCTATACTTTATGCTCATATGCAATATTTAAAACATACATTATAATGCACATATAAGCAGATCATCAGATCACAAATGGTTAGAAAAATTATAAAACTTTGACTTCCATAGTTAAATTATGAAACTATGTATACAGACACTGATCTAGGATTATATAATGTTAGTTTGTGTAATGTACTAGACATAAAATCCTTTTTAGTGTAGGTAAAAAAAAAAAAGTCATAATCGTTCAGATACAATTCAAATACACTTTCGGTGCCTTTTAAACCTGACATTATCTGCAGTGTTCCTTTAGTGTCTCATAACCTAGTATGCTAGGATACCTAATTATAAAGAATTTGGACAGCAGGTGCATACAACAATTTTCAGTATCATGAGGAGAACAGGGCAAGCTGACGGGCCTTTTTTTAAAAAAAAGAAATATGACAACACTGCCTAAAATAAATCAAGCCATCTTCTATGACATCTATATTTAAAATATATTAAAAGTTATATAAGAGCTTTCAGCAGTACTTAAACTGAACAATATGTAATACTGCAAAAATAAAAAAAGGTTAATTAATTTTTTTTGGGGGGGACAACAGAAACAGTAGTTAAACAATTAAAATAAAATTAAATATGTGACAACGTGCCTTGATATAAATGTGACAACTTGCCTTGAAATATAGCTACTACTGTCCTGAAAACACGTTGAACAGTTAAAATCTAACAACATTCTTGCTGAATGTACGCTAATGTGGTGATTACTTGTTTACACAGCAGCTACAGTAGAAAATATACATGATATTTGTAGTTAGTTAGTTAGTAAGAGACACAGAGCGCCAAACCAGCAAAGCCATGCTAGACCACACAAACATTACACAACCTTTCACTCAAAACCTCATATTTACCGAGACAACTCGCATGACAACAAACTCCAGTTTCCACTATCATCAAACATGCTGTCTATGTAGGTAACTCGCTAGTATTTGAGACACAACGCATATCTCCAGCGCGCGCACTGTGAAGCGTCTCTGTCCGCGCCGGTGGTCCTAACAACAGCTGAAACACTGACATGTACCTCGATAAGTGCTGCCGGGATGATAATGCTCCGGGTCTCCTTCCACTCGCAGTCTGAACTCATTGAAACCCTCTCTCCTGCCTCCAGCTCCGTGCGGCTGAGCCCGCGTTATCCAGTTGCAGTAGCCGTCAGATGGAGCCGCTCTGTCCGCAGGCTCCTCCGGCACACTCGCACAAACGCATCCGGTGAACAGCAGCAGGACACGGGCTCTCCACATCTCCGATCTCTTCACTTTCATTTCATCAATAAGCATTTATAAGCGTGTGTCTAGAGTGTTTAACTCTAGTGGAAACTAAACTTGGCTGTAATAACAGTCTCCCATATACGCAGATGCTGATTTCTCTCGCCTTTACCGTGTTATTTTGCCATCCTGGACTGAAGAGAGAATGAGAGATGAAGAATCGGCCGCCTGTTCCGAGTGGCACATTTAGAGTGGACTGACTCTAGTGCTGCTGCTGTCTCACACTGACAGCTGAATGGATTCAGCCACACAAACTTCAAACAAAGACCACATGCTCAGAGCAAAGATCCTCGTTTTTTTTTTTTGTTTTGTTTTGTTTTTTTTTTCACATTTTTTCACAAGATCGTCACTTTTTTTCTTACAAGTGATTCTCTTCGACAAATGTATATTCCTTAATTATAAATGCAAGCTTTTTTTTCATCATGCCTTTATATTAGAGCACCTAATTACTGGGCTCTCAAGGCAGTGTTGTGATGCTTCTCCTTTCTAAAAAATGTTGTTAATTTTACACGTTTTAAGAAATGTAACATTAAAACTTAAAAAAAAAAAATCTAAGAATGAAAAAAAAAACATGTTAATTCAAAATAGTATCCACAATGATGACATCATTACAATATTTGCATTGTCAATTTTGATTGGTCTTCTTTGTTAAAAGTCCCATTGAATTAAAGTTGACAATTCTTGATTTTTTTTTTTTTTTTTATGGAATATTGCCATATTTATTATAAATGATTTATCAGTGCACATCATTTTATTTTATTTTTTTTTATTTTTTTGTGTGTGTGCCCTTGCAATCTTTAATCAAAATAAGTTACACTCCCTCTTGCAATGACATCACTTCTCTTCCCTGATGAGGTGTTTACTGGAGTGAGTCACTCACATGTGATCACAGCACTAGCAAATGACAATGATCCAATCAATTCCCAATTTAAAATCAAAATGAAGTCCCACCCTACTTTTTTTTTTTTTTTTCTTCTTCTTCTTCTTGTTGGAAAAGCCGTTTATCTTGGATACAAGCAGTGTTAATGGCAGCCATTTTTGATTTGGTCTTAAGCCGGGTTCACACCGTGCGATTTATAATGGTCCTTTACGATGATTACTTGTCAGAATGTACGAACAGGACCCTCATGTCACACTGTGGGATCTCAGCTGTCATTAATGTGAGACTGCACGACAATCAAGACGTGTTAAAAACGGATGTGCGCATGAAAACTTGTCCGGAGTTTCACATCATCAAAACATACACACATTCGATGACAGTGAGTTGCGTTACACAAGGGACTGAAATGGTGGCTAACAACGACATTTCTATTTTGATCACGGCTTGTCTTGAAAAACGAAGACAATTTGACGTTTGTTGTAGGAGAAGTCACACTGGAGGATTGTGCACCAAATCTTCTGACACTGCCAGAATTTCGTTGGAGGTAAAATTTGATCGCAACGGTGATTAACCCGCTGTCGGTGAACATGTCAAACTAGCGATCAAAGACAACAGATTTTAGGCTAGGATTATAGGAATCTTTTAGGATTTGCAAAATTTGTCTCAGATGACCAAATCATGGCCAAAATTGCACAGTGTGAACCAGCCTTTAGTCTTTATCTTCAGATGAAAATGCTCTTTAGTCTTAGTCACATTTTAGTCATTTTTGTCTTTCATATTTTAGTCTAGTTTTAGTCAACAAAAAGTCATCGCTTTTTTGTCAAGTTTTAGTCATTACTTTTAGTCAAACCACAGTTAACAACATTTGTACTGTCTAGTTTTCAGACGCAGCCAGTGAGTCTCAAACAACATTGTTTCCTCCTCCTTATTTAAATCTCATTTAAAAGACCTCAGAAGAACAGGCGAATCTCACTATAACACCGACTGTGACGCAACAGTCGGGATCATTGATATGTACGCCCCCAAATTCATGCATATGCCAGCCCATGTTCAAGGCATTAGACAAGGCAGTATTAACATCTGGATCTGTGCAAAGCTGAATCATCAGACTTTATGCAGGTAAGCAAGCAAGGACAATTGCGAACAATGGCAGATGGAGCAATAATAACTGACATGATCCATGATAACATGATATTTTTAGTGATATTTGTAAATTGTCTTTCTAAATGTTTCGTTAGCATGTTGCTAATGTACTGTTAAATGTGGTTAAAGTTACCATCGTTTCTTACTGTTTTCATGGAGACAAGAGCCGTTCGTTATTTTCATTATTAAACACTTGTAGTCTGTATAATTCATCCTTTATAAATCTCTCCAACAGTGTGTAATGTTAGCTTTAGCCCATAGCCTCAAACTCATTTAGAATTAAATGTAAACATCCAAATAAATACCATACTTACATAATCAGTTATGCTGCATGACGAACACTTTGTAAAGATCCATTTTGAGGGTTATATTAGCTGTGTGAACTTTGTTTATGCAATGTATTATAGAGTCGCGAGCTTGGGGCGGGGAGTGAGAGCATTTAAAGGGGAAGCACGCTGAATCAGCGCATATTTAATTATGCCCCTAAAATAGTCAGTTAAAAAAATGAATAAAAAAAAAATCTATGGGGTATTTTGAGCTGAAACTTCACAGACACATTCAGCGGACACCTTAGACTTATATTACATCTTGTGAAAAAGCATTCTATTGCACCTTTAAAGGCACAGTGTGTAAGAATTCTGTCCGCTAGAGGTCACTAGAGGCCTATTCAAAACAAAGGCGTAGCTTGATGGTGCCAAGTTTGAGCGCAGAATCTTGGGACATGTGGTCTCCACCTCAACGGACAGTGCAAAAGAATAGGGATGAAATCATGTTCATGGATGTGATTATTCACGTTACTGTAGTATGAAGCAGAGCAGGACCGAGTGTTGTGGGAGCTGAACGCTGGAGCGATTACACAACATTCGCCTCACGAGCAGCGGAACTTTTATTTTGCCGCAGTCGCCAGCACCGCTTCCACTTTTCCAGTCATGAGTATGAGGGCTCTGTAACACGGCTCTGTTTATCATATTAGATACATTTGAGAGAGTTGAAAATGAAGTTATAACATTACTCTGTCGTTCGTTCGGCGGCTGCTGTGAGACACTTGTTTGAGACACACTGCAGTAAGCTAGATCGATTTTAGAATATCATATTAAATGCCGGATGGCTTGTGTTGCTAAATGGCATGCAATTAATTTTAAAACGTATTGTATGATGGAGAAAATTCTGTATTACTCTTACTAAAAATAAAGCTACATCTGATTATGCTATGTTAGTTACTTCACAAAATCGTGTTTTCCTCTGAGGCATGGTAAAGCATGGTACTCGCAAAAAATCAAGAAAATTAGATTTAAACAAGATTAAACGTGTTAAGCTATATAACAACAATTAGTTTTCTGTCTATATAAATATATCAAAACAGTTGTTCCCTTGTCTATTAAAATGTGCATTATATTAAAGCGTCTTTGGTGTTTCCATGGTTTCTACAAAATTCAACCGGAAACTGAGGGTTAACGCGGATATGATGCAATTGACAGGTGACTCCTCACATGTCCAGGGCCTTGGTTAAAATTGCAATTTTCTCAGGACATATGGCATTATTTTACTTCCATAAGTATTTAGCTAAACACAGTTTATATCGTAAGTGGACATGAACAGCTAGGAGAAAATCTGATGTGTTAATATTACTCACAGCTTTAATCTATTCATTTATACTGTGAAAACCATGCTGTGTTATTTTACATTTGGTCACTTATATATCTTTTTTAGGCTATATAACTTGAACACATGAACAAATGAAAGCACTTTGTTTCTTTGTTCATGTTCTTAAAAAACACAAAAACTACCCAACCATGAAAAAAATAACCTAACAAAACGACTCAATAGGCTCAACCCAGCATTTGAAAAAGAAAAAAAAATGCTGGGTGTACACTTCCATCTCCATATTTATAAAGGAGAAGTGGCATGTGAGGAAGTGGGATGCAAGAAGCGGAGTTGCCCATCTTTCCTCACAAATGTCCACCAGCGACAACTATAAACAAGGAAAGACTATATTGCTACTACTTCCGAATTTGCCACACTGGGGAGACAACAGCTCATGGAACTTAACAAATACAAAGTTCTGGCATAAAACTCTAATGGGCAGGCTAATAGGTCCTTTAACTCAACCTGCTCATAATCACATCATTATCTATAGGACACAGATGATGGTTTTTGCTGTATTATTAGCCAATGAGCTTGCATGCTCAATCTTCAAATACATGAGTTAGCATTTGTCTTAGGAGTAGAGTGCACTTCAGAAACCCTCCACCTTCCCCAGCTCCACCTGTATAGATCTGCTACGGGTAATTCATGTACGCCGTATTGTACAGCAGCAGCACGTCTTACTTGCTCACAGCAACGTGTCGTGTATGTAGTAGCAAGTCCCGTACTTGCTCTGCAGCAGCAGCAGCAAAGCAACAGCAGCGTAGCAGATCTATTCTACCAAGACCAAACATATCAACATTGTCATACCCATTACCATGCCAAACACTCTGAGAGTTGTCATGACAGAAATATAATTAACATATGTATTAATGTGTAAAGAGTGATTATTTTTACCTAGCTATTTGAACCCTTGGTTTGGTTTTCACTCAAAAGTTGATTGAACATAACTAAAACTTACGTACAAACTCATTAAAGTCTGCAAAGATACAGAAATTGAAACCATACTGAAATTGCAACTAAATTTACTTCATTGTTGTATATACTTAAGTGTTATTCTGGTGTGAAGTGGCTAATTGAACAAGAAAGAGCAGGGTGAGGCTAATTTTATCCATCGCTTGGTGATTGGATTGTGAAAAGTGAACATTACATACTAAAACGGAGGCAAGAATGTGATTCAATTAACTGCAACACAGCTTTGTATGTCAGCAGACAGATTTTCACAAATTTTGAAATGGTGTGAAATATTACTGATAAATGAATGATTACTGCTTTGAATGACAAAATGATATTTTGACAAAATGACAAATTGATAAGCATTTTTACAATGTGCCATCAACTTTTGGCTTTCCATAATTCTGGTACATAGTGAAATTATTGTTAATTTTGCCAGTTAAGTAGCTGCTTCAGCTAATTAAGACATAAAATAAGAAGCAGAGATGAGCAAAACAAAAAGGTGCTATACTGTTTTGACATCCATCTAAAACCTCCTTTCTCCTCAAATGAAGTATTCTCTTAATTATCAGGCTGGTTTTAATTGCAGCATGTTAACAGAGCCCATCTGTCAATAGGTCCTATTGGCAGAAATGTCTTTTATTTAGGTGTGTGAATTTGTGTGTCAAGTATTCAAATGTCCACCCACACAAGCAGTGCCCTCTTCCACCCTTCAAAACTGCATGATTTTCAGGTGGACTTTGATGAGTTAATCCACTAAGAATTCTCCAACGTTTGTGGAGAATACTGCATGTTGTGAAGTCATATGCTGTGTTTGTATTTATTTTAAGGAGAAATGTATAATTGTTTGATGCTAAAATACTTTTTATTTTTTAGTATTCCATTCCAATATAGCCAATTATTAGTTTGGCGATTTCATAAATGCATTAGGCCTATACATAAATTGCAAGCTTAATTTTTAAGGATTGTGGATCCTTAATATTCAGAAATATTCATTTGACTGCACTGACACTATTGGATGAGAACTGAACTGAGCTGGATGATGACTATCATGCTTTACACAGTTACTAAATTGAACTGATTCAACACTGTGGATTGGCATATTGGCGTATTTTGGTTGTGTTTTCACCTTCTCCATAAAGAACCGGAAGTGACGAGAGGAAAGAGGCTCATGTTTGTTTTAGTTTTTTTTGTTGTTGTTTTTTTTTTTTTGGTTTGTTTGTTTATTTTTTTTAGTTTCAGCCTGACACAGTTATCATTTTCATGTCCAGTGCCCACGTTACAAATGCACTCACGGCCATCTGTTCTCCCATTGGTGTGCTGGTCTGAAAACGAGGTGTGTTCAGGCGCATTGTTGGCGTGTTGCTATTTTGATGCAACTGAAAATGACTGTGCCATTGACCAACACAAACCTGGTCTAAAGTCATTGTATTCAGTATTTTGTTATTTAATGGGCACATTAGTAATATGTACCATAGGTGGGTACACTCTGCTTGTTACACACAGGGACGAGCAAAAGCACACAAACTTGCCAAATATTAAAAATAACAGGATTACACTGTAAAAGATGTACATAAAGATAAAAATGCCTATATGTCAAAATGGATAGTCATTGCATGTTTCAGAATTATCTATTTGAAGTAATGACGAATGAAATTGGCTAATTATTTGACCAATCGTGGCAATACAAACATGTATTTAAACTGACTCGTCAGGTTGAGGATGTCTATGGGTGCTTCTCAATTCTTATTTGTGCATCCTTGCGTCATCAGCTGCACTCGAGGGATCTACCCATATGTTGTTAAAGTTTGGTTATTTAAAAAAAATATAATAAATATTAATAAAGCAAGATGCCCCATTGAAATATGCGAGATGTAAAGTTTATTTAAACTGCAAAAGTAAAGCATACATTTTAAATTATTGTGACAGAATGTACACGTGCATCAGGTTTTTCGACAAGACAGACTTCCGCAAAGGATACACCTGTGTATCCTCACTCATGAGTCCTCAGGAAGCTTCCTCACTCCTCGTTCCTTGCATCCTCATGGTGTAATTAGAGAATAGAGATGTCCTTCAAGATGGCAGAGTTCGATCGGTTTCCGGGTCATAGTATGGAGGAAGGAGGAGCAAGGAAACGAGGAGGGATATTGAGGAGCACCCTATATTCTGCCATGTAAATAGCAATCCACTATGGTACAAGTGCACCTGGCTTTTAAAAGGAATGAGAGATGACACTCTGATTGGTTTATTGCACATTACGCCCAAAACACACTCATTAAGAGACTAGGTATTACTAGGCATTTTGGACCATGCACCTGGCGCGCCAACCATTTTTTCTGTTAAACTATCAAAAAAATTAAAATAGGGCCCTGATTTTGTTTATACACACCAGGTAAGGAACGGATGCTACCCCATGTATTTATTGTTTTTTAGTTAGTGTAGTTTAGTTGGTGTTTTGTTGTGGAAGGTTGTTTTTTTATACTTTTTTCTTTGTTACTTTAGTACATTAAATGATGTAAGTTAGGGAATGTTTTGTTTTGTTAATTTCTTTGCTTTAGTATCGCTCATTGTCCCTTACTCCTATGTTCTTTTATTGTTTTATTATTTGCATATTCTGTAAATATGTATTTCTTGGTTCACTATTGCACTGTGAAAACAATCAGGTGTATCACCTTTACGATTTTTATACTAAAATGCATTAAAGTCCCCCTATTATGGATTTTTGAAAATTACCTTTCATGTAGTACAGTGTAAAAAAAATAAAATAAAATAAAATAAAATAAAAAACACATAAAAAAAAAGTGCAATGCATGGCAGCACAGGGTGTCAAACGTTTGCCATTAAAGGAACACTCCACTTTTAAAAAAAAAAAAATAATTGAATCCATTCAGCTGATCTCCAGGTCTGGCAGTACCACTTTTAGCATAAACATCTTACTCAAAAATGACCAAAGAGTTTTGATATTTTCCCATGGTACACTTCTCATGTTGACCACGCAAAAATTAAGGTATTGTTAGTTGCTCCGAAGGGATTGCGTGACTGGATATAAACGTTATTGGCGCCACACATTCGCTAAAACAGGCAACGCACACAAGGTCTCTGCAGGACCTGATTTGCTCATGTCACAGTAACGTTTGGAGTGAGGTTCAGCCGTCCTTTTCATTGCATGATTTAAAATAAATAAATAAATAAATAAATAAATATATATATATATATATATATAGAAACTGCCACATTTATTGTTTTTATTGTATGACATGACAAGTTTAACAGTGTGTGTTTTTCATAGTGCACGGTTTTGGGTTTGCTACTTCGCTTGAATACAGGTGTTCGTTTAAAAAAAAATCTATAATGTTTCTCTCAAGTAGGCTAGCTAAAGTGTGTGAACGTGACTGTTTTAAGCAACATATTCTGCTGTGGATGCTCAAAATGACAGAATGACAACAAATCAACACTGGATCTTGATGGTAAATGTATTTTTTATTCAAGTGACCTTTCATCCAATGTTATTTTAAATGTTAATGGCAAACCGGTGGAAATGGATAATTACATACATTTTCAATTGTAAGCTATTCATCTTGCAGTTTAGATCATGAAGGTTTCATGCAATTCGCTAGACTGTTTGTTGGAAGACTTCAAATAGTAATTGGGCTACAGAACTGTCTAGTTCATTTTATTTTGTTTTATTGCAGCAGAGTCTGGTTCTGGTTCATTGTTTTATTTATTTGTGTTTTTTAGAACTTAAGGAGGCAGACTCATTGGATGGACAAACTATTTCGTTACCTTCAACTATATGGATGTATTTGTGAAAATTTTGTGATTGCTCTTTTAAGACTGTTAAGAGATACGTTAGTCGTCAGGTCTTACACAGATCTGAAGCAAATGCTCAATATCCATGTTGTTTCCCAGCCTGCAAACTTAAGTTCACAAAATACAGTGCTCTCAAAGCTCATGTTTATCGCTATCACAGAAGACAACAAACATATTTGGATGATTCAGTGGGCACATTTGTTTGCAACAGTTCAAACTGTCAGCAGAAATGCCCAGACATAAACAAAGTTCTTTAGAGATTAAATTAATTCCCAGATTGTAGGAAGTGGATATGACTCTCTCCTTAAACAACTATTCTGTCGAATTGACAATTTAAAAAGTGCAAAAACTACCACTAAATCACTTTTTGATATGCTAGAAAAGTCAAAGAAATGGAAATTGGAGTATGGTTGTATAAATTCAGAACCCCAGTTGCCAGTTGGAGAAACTTCAGAATTGCAGCAAGAAAAAAAAAAAAAAAAAAAGAGAAATAGCTTGACATGTTTCAAAAATAAGGAAAGCAATGTAAAGACAATATACACCTTAATGACTACACCTCCCAAAGAAATGACATCCAATTTGGAAAGGAAACCACAGAGTTACTTGATGAGTGGCCATATCCTTTCCAGGCAGCAGGAATGAAAGCACACTATAAAGAGCTCACTGGCATTGGCATGAACGACAGCTTTGAAGAAGCCACTACCAGTAAATTCAGAAGAATATTAGAATACTTTCAGTTTCAGTGCACAGAGAGAGCAAACAGAGCAGGGAGAATCCTCACCAAGATTCGAACTGGAGGGGATCATGTTTGTGGGGCAGTGATGTTGCTGCTTACCCATTTCAAAAATGACCAAGACCAGTTTCTTGTGATGGTAGAAGACACTTATGTTCTAAATGATGTATGCCCAGAGCAACTTCCACCTACTCCATGTATAGTAGTGTGTGGTGGGTATCATTTAATGTGATCACTTAATTTTTAATCTTACACCACAAAATTACTGATTGTGGTTGACTTGATATGAAATCTGCAAAATTCACATCCTGTAAATGTTAGTGTCAGGGTTCTGTCACTTCGGTCTAGTTTATTTCTTGGTTTTGTGACAGAGCTCTGACACTCCCGTTCTTGTTGTGTTTTTGTGTGAGCGTACGTCTCGAGTGTTCTTGGGGCCGTGCACTCTCTTGTCTGCGTGCCTCGTTTCATGTTGGGAGCGTGGCGTTCGGATCCCGGCACTCATGTCTAGCTTGGTTTCGGTTTCGTGTCGGGATTCGGACACTCGCGATCCCAGTCCTGTCTTTTATTGTGAGCGCACGGTTGAGTGTTCTTTCACTTGCCGTGCGTTCTTGTCTTGTGTTTGTGCTCTTGTATTGTCATGTTTTGTGTAGCACGCGGTTGTTTCCACCTGCCGCGTGCTTTCATGTTGCGTTTTTGTCTTGTTTTGTGTGAACACGTGGCTTATGAGTTTTCATGGTCACGTGTTCGTGTCTTGTCTTGCGCTTGTGTTTTTAGGCTTGTTTGACTTGATGCAGCGCCGCAAAGACCGATCGGCGGCTGACTTGAAGCAGTGCATGCCGGTAAGAAATGTTAACAGCCACCGATCCGACTTGAGACAGCGCTGAAGTCATGTGACTGTGACGTATGGCTTTAAAGTACCGCGAGAGCGATTCGAGATCAGCCGCCTGAGTTAGCCAGCGCAGTGTCTCAAGAGGAGCTGCACGAGCGCTGATGACGACACAGCTGTTTCATGATTGGCTGGATTCACCGCATGACAACGGTCACGTGTGTTTCGTGTTTATTGTCACGCCTTCAGCTCCACTAATGCTCAAAAATCTGTGTTTTTATAACAGTTAAAGCTCTTTTCATGTAGTCGCGATGTTGTATTGTGTCATGTTTATCAAAATAAAACGGATAAAAAACAAAGACCCCACTACATTGTTATTTAAATAACATATGCTTATGTTGAACTTTATTCTTGTAAAAACAGACGCTGTAAGCAGTACATAAAGTTTTGAATGAAAAGGTGTCTGAAACATGTATTAGTCAAATATTGCATTTATTTCACTTCAGCTGTGATAAAGTGTGTAAACCGATGCAAACGCAGCGCGAGCGTCACTACGGGAAGCAGAATGTGTCCGACTTCACGTCTCCGTTTTCAGCTCCTCCCCGCCTGCACACAGCTAATCTCGCCGATCAGTTACGTCCAGCCACAGCCGATGTCGAACACACCTTTTGTTTTGTTTCGTGTGAGCACATGGCTTGTCATGTGTTTCTTTGTGCCATGTGCTCTCATGTCTATTGTCTTGACCCCGCCCATCTTGTTACCTCATTATTAGTTGATTTGCCCCACCTGTCCTCCCTTGTTACCTGCCTCATTTGCTCTCCTATTTATTCTCCTTGTGTTTGCAGTCCTGTGCTTGTTCGTTGTTGTGTATTCCCTGATGTTTTCCATGAGTCTAGCCAAGTCGAGTCCTGTTTAAGTCTAATCTAGTTTTTTGTCAAGCCTGTTTTCCCCCACGGGGTAATTTTTATTGTCTTGTTTTGTTTCATTTTTTATTATTAAATAAAAGCCTCTCTTCCCTGCTATTGAGTCCTCACTCCTTATTCCTGACAGTTATTGCTTGCTGATTTTTGTTTGTTCACAAGATAGAACCCACTGACAGTCAGTTTATACATGGTAAAAGTAGACCAGATGATTGTGAATGACCATCTTTTGAGATTTACCGAGGCCCTGTGTCTGATGTTTTCCCTCTACTACATATTTGTTGCATCCCCATTAGATGAATGTGTGCTGCAGTAAACGACGACACTGACACAAGCTTCGTACAATGCAACTTTACTGTGTACTGGTATAGCTACAGATAACGTTCAGTGCATACTAAGCATGCATCATAAAAGAAGAGCATTAGTACGGGGTGTCGTAAGGACAAAATGTACAATACACAACAATATTGAAATGAAGCTCTAGCGCAAGTTCTGCCGGGAAGACTCAAGTGTTACGTCACTTATTAGTTCAGATCTAGCCAATCATTATCCAACACTTGGAGTATAAAAGACTGGTACTTACACTTGTCTGAGTTCGCAGATGCTGACGCAAACTTTCACCTCCATCCTCCCCACCACCACCAGCATGGTCCCTGTCCATGCTCCCCGGAGGTCGGCTACGCCCCTGCCTTCAGCTTCAGGCAGGAAACGCAAAGTCTGCAACCCTCAGGACGTGAGCTACGGACAGGGCCTACGCCAAAGAACATTAACCTTTATTCTGCTTGTTGTTTGGTAATAAATATCAGTGTTACGTTATTGTGCCTCCCGAGTCTTTCTGGTAGAACATCAGTTACCCTGTAGAACTGGGGGCCACGCTAGAATTCTTGCAAATAAGTCATAGGCTGCATTCACTAGGTTAAAAAATATGCAGAAATTAAGGTTGTTGTTACTATTATTGTTTTTTTTTTTTTTTTTTAAAGGTGCATCTTCAGGATAAATCCTTATAAAGGTACCAAGGTGGAAAAGAGAGAGGAAAAATGAATGTACTCTGTCAACCCAAAAGTATTGAGTCTAACAGGTCTTTTAATTTGAGCAGGGAACTCTATGCCGTCTTGTATACATAGCATATGTATTGCCTGTTGTATACATAGCATATTATTGCCTGTGTTTATCATTTATCACTGATAAAGTACACCAATGTTTTTATGAGTAACTAAAATAACTGTGTGTCCTCAAATGAGATAATTTTGTAAATGCTCATTTATGTTTCTGCTTCTGCTCTGCTGGTTTGGGTTTTAATTATAACTGTTTGTGTCCCCCATTCAGAAATGTGACATTCTTCTTAACAGAACAGGACAAACTTTTTGTACTGTAACGCATGCCTATGTTCCTTCAAAATCTGTTTTATTTCTCAAGGACGTGTTCTGTATTATTAGTATCCAGGCCCGACAGGACTTCTATATTTTATTGTTTTGTATGATTTCATAATTTATGACATTGTTCAATGCACAATGGTGGACAGGAATATGTAGCAGTAAATGGACAAAAACGAATACGAGTAGTTATGCCTCCTAGATTGTAAATGCAATTGAATTACATTGTTTTGATGTTAAGATAAATACTTGACCTGATGTGAAGTGCCCTTGACAATGAAATGTGATTAAGAATACAAAATGTTTTCTGTTTTGGTGTTTCGTAAAGGTGCAATAAAATGTCAGTTTCAAGGCATTTTTATTTGAGTTATTACTTTATTTTTAGTATTATTTACATGCTGTTAAAGAGCACATAGAGCATATTCCTGTATTTTGTGGAAAGAAATACATTTAAGTGTTAAATTAGGTTATGCCCTTAAAATATCTATGGCCATTTGCTAACTCTTTGTGGCACTGCACACTCTATATTAGTGTTTAAAACTACTATCAGGGTTTACCAAATACACAATGAAAAGGCATGGACAATGATCTTTACAACTTGACCTCATTTTAAATTAATTTGTAGGATTTTCCCTATAAGCTTAAATACCTGAGAGGATCTTTATTTACATTTTTAAATATTTTCTTAATTTTAATGAAAAAACTATGTGTCTATTTGTCAATTTGATATGTGATGGGAAAAGAGAGAAGAAAGGCAGATTTGAACGCGGGTCACTTGTAGCAAAGGCTGACATCTATTACTTCATGCCCTACACGCTACACTAGCTGAGACTTTAGGTAGTTTGTTGACTTTTTTTTGGTGTTGCCTACTCTAACCAGACATAGGTGGGTGGAGCTAGTGTAAATGGCCTCTGCCAACAAGGTGTTATGTGAAATATGTGCAATAACGATTGCAGAAAAAAAATAACATGTACAGAAATAAATTTGAATTATACATTGATTTTATTTTATTGACAGATCTATTTTTTTATCATCTGTACGGCTGTTGAGCTTCAATGGGCTGGTGGCTGAATCCTCATCGAAAAAGTTTGAGATTCTTAGTTAGAATCCGACCTCAGGATATGTTTTTAAATCTCATAAAAACCAAAGACGTTAATCCATGATTGTTTATCAAGAATACGAACGTATTTGTGTGCAGTTTATTTTGTGATTTCACAACAACAAGTTCAGGGTCTCTGCAATAGCATTAAGCGCTCCAGCCGCTCCTCTGTGTGAACTGTGAAGACTGTGCAGTGCACGCCACAAGGGAACACTGACTGTTGCCTTCAGTCACTGATAACGGTGGCAATGAGCACTCAGTATGTTTTCAGAAACAACACATTATAGTGCCTGGTCGCCTCTATAACAAACAAATGATATGAATGCTCTGCTACCTAAAATCATTATTGGGTACATCCTTGCAGTGAGGTGTTTGAAAACGTTGTGGGGACGTACTCACCCATGCCACCACAAATTACACGTTTTCCAGCAACACATTATAGCTGTTAAATAGCTAACAAAATGTAGGCTGTATGTATAATGTGTATGTACTGTGTGTCTACGTGTTTCTGGTGTGAGTGGCTGCCGCTTCAAATTGGGCTGTTTGTCTGTTTTGTCCTGTTAAATTGTGTTTTTATGTCTTACACATTTCACCTGAACTTTAACTGGACAATTCATTTTATGATTCCCGTTGATGTGCAGAGGTGGTGTGCCCCACTATGCCTCTTGTTGCCGTGTTACATCTGGCCTACCTGAACCTGCCGGCCGGCTTGCCTGGCGTTGTTTGCGGTGTGGATGCTGCGGATGGAATGCGGACGGAATGCAGACGGAATGTCCGCGTTGCTATGTCGTTTGTGGTCTGCTGTGCACTCGATTGGGCTCTGTGGTGAACATCAAGTCATCATCGAGTGTTCCTGTTTGCCGCTTGAGGTCCTGGAATTTGCACTTTTTGGTCTTTGTTGCGTCCAAACTTCGAGGTGCAGTTTGCTTGCACGAGGGACTGTTTGCTGCATTGTTACTCTAACGTTACTGTTTCTGTTGCACAGACCATCTAGTCAGATAACTGTATTGTCTCACTCCGGATTATGCATTTTATTTCAATACCATGATTATCTGTGATGTTTATGTACACTGTATTGTTTCTTTATATTGTTTACTGTGCTTTTCTTGCGTCTGTGTTTTGTTTGTATATAAAAATTATTATTAGGCTACATTTGGTGTCAATGTACGCGTTTTTATGGAAATTCACAGTTCTGATCAAAATGTGATATGACTGTTAAATTCTACAATTTTTTTTAAGGACATGTGAGGTTACTAATACATATAACAATTACTTTTAATTAAAAGAAAATGCCTTTTTTTCAGTAACGTATAATCAGTTGAACAACAGGTAAAATACATTTGGTGTCATTGTAGCCTATGCATTTTTATGGAATTAACCTGTTCCTATCAAAATGTGATATTACTGTTAAATTCTATTTTTTTTTTTTTAATACAGTGTAACTGAACCCATTTCATTATTTTCTCAATTTATCTAACTTTATCAATTATGTTACATACTCTCTTACCCTTAGACACCTTAAATAGGGAGCTGTCAGGGAGTCAACACCGTCACCAGGTCCCAATCTCCAGATTACTAATACCATTCACCTGTCAGCAATCAGCAGCCAGCTCCATATATACTGCACTCCACTCATTCACTCACTGTCTGGTCTCAACCTTACCTTGTTGTGTTCCTGGATTGACTTACCTGCTGGCCATCCTAATTCTCCTCAGCTCCTGCTCTCTGTCGTTTCCATGCTCCTTAGCCCCACTGGATCTCCTGAGAAAGAAACACAAAGACTGCATCACCCACAGATAAGCTACACCATGACATTCCCTCTACCAGCCTGCTTACCTGGACTGCTATTACTCCTGTGTTGTTTTCATCTCTGTTCAATAAACCTGCTGTTGATTATATCCCTTACCTCTGCCCATATGAAAAAAAAAAAAAAAAAAAAAAATACTGTGTTTCGTATACAGCAACCATATATCTTCCTTACTCAAATCAGCCAGAATTACCTTATGCGTTTCATATAAGTCAAATACATGTCATATACAAAATCAGACAGACTATGGCCACTTTCATACTAAAAATCACACATAAAACTTACGTGTGATTTTTTTTTTTTTTTTTTTTTTTTTTTTAGGTCATATATGAATACTGTAAAAATCTTATATGAATTTTACATGTCAACAGTATGAAATGGTATATGATTTTAGTGTATGAATATCAGTAATTTCCTATACAAATCATTTAAAATTCTTGACTGAATCATATGCGAGTCATATAGGATTTATTTAAATTTTGAAAAGTTTTGAAAAATTGAGTTTTAAAAGTTTTTAATAGGAAAATTGTGTGCCTGTTCTTCAAGCTTTATATGTTTCCACCTAATTCCTCGTATATCATTATCTTATGATTTCAGTCAATATTACAATATCTATGCATATACAAATCGTATATGATTTCAGTCAATTACTTGCATAAATTTGCATCATAAATACTTTTATTTATTTTTTTCTATTTAAAACATTTTCAGACCTTTTATTTCTCAAATTGAATGGATGTTATCTTTTGAACTCTTGGCATGAAAACAAACATGTTTCAACCAATCTTTAATGATTTTTCATGTTCATTGCTATTTCAAAATAAAGGTCTGAACATGCCTTTATGAGTATGAAAATATGCTTGTTGCAAATTGATAAATTACTCCTCCTCTGTAATTAATTCTAAGCTTTAAAATGATATATAGTTTGTCAAGATTAGTTTAGGTTTAGTATAGAATATTACTGTTTTAAATATGTAATGGCTGTGGGCCGTGACAGTTAACAGGTTAAAGAGGACTTCTGTCATGGGCTTATGTGATTGGACCTGTTGTCGACTTAAACAATCTGGCTCTAATATCTGCATTTGGGGCATCCAAGGTCCTTAAGCCATTACAGGACATCAGTGTGGATGGCTGACTGGTGGAGGGTGGGAATTCAAGCGTAACTCATTGGGTCTTTGTCCCCTGTTTCGTAGACCCACACAGCATCCGTAAGGCTTTGAAGAAATTACACACTCTGTCAGACTCTATTGAACCTCTTCTGATTTAGGTCAGGTGGAGTTTACTGTGAAATCAAAGCAAACAATACAAGTTACATGTCAACAGCCAGAAAATTTCCGATCACTGGTGTTTTCCTCTTAGTTGATTTATTTTTATTTTTCAATAAAAAAATGTCCCTCAATCAAAGCAACTTGGGAAAACAAGAAGAGCTGGAAGATATATTGATGTTATTCCCACTGCATAGAATTAGCTTCCTAGTGTCAGGGGACAGAGTGTCAGAATTAGCTTCATAGTGTCTTAATGCCTTAGCCCAGGGAACACCCACTGTCCATTCACTGAAGCAGTGTTGTAATTATTAATGAAGTAGGTTCACTCTAAGTGATGACTGATATTTTAAATTGAATTAGTTATCTTATAGCTAATACAATAACAGTAGGAGGACCTTTTTTGGCCTTGACCTCTTCTTTTACACTCTGATGAACAAAGAGGCTGAAAACATCTCTTCAATAGTTTAATATTATTTTAAAAGTATGACTTTAATGCCAGGATGGCACAGTGGGTCATTGTTGCCTCAAAGCTAGTTCCCTAGTTCAAGAATTTGTGGAGTTTGCATGTTCTCCCAGTGTTGGTGTGTGCTCTCTTGAATTGGGATCTGGTGATTGTGGAGGCCATTTGAGTATAGTGAACAACTTGTCATGTTCAAGAAACTAGTTAGAGATGATTTGAGCTTTGTGACATGGTTCGTTATTCTGCTGGAAGTAGCCATATAACACTGGTTATAATGGGATGGACGTGGTCAGCAACAATACTAAATCTGTGGCATTTAAAGCTCAAACCAGTCTGCTAATTCTTCTCTGACTTCTGGACCTCAACAAGGCATTTTTGCCCACAGAACTGCTGCTCACTGGATATTTTCTCTTTTTCTGACCATTCTCTGTAAACCCTAGAGATAATTGTGCATGAAAATCCAAGTAGATCTGCAGTTTTTGAAATGCTCAGACCATCCCATCCCAACAACCATTCCACATTCAAAGCCACTTAAATCACCTTTCTACCACCAATCCTGATACTCAGTTGGAACTTCAGCAGAACGTTAGACCATATCTAAGTACCTAAATGCATTGAGTTGGTGAGTGTATACAGATTGATTAGAACCTGGAGTAAATCTGTAGCAAATTCAATTGATTGGACATGATTTGGAAGAACACACACCAGTCCTGTCGATGTGGCCTTACAGTTGAAAATACATATCAAAGAAAAAATCAATCCACAAGACAATAAGGTCAAAAGAACTGCCTGCAGAGTTCAGAAACAAAGATTGTGTCGTGGCAAAGATCTGGGGAAGGCTAGAAAAAATATACTGTGCTGAAGGTTCCCAAATTTAAGTTTGGAGCAAAGACTCTTTCTAGAGCTGGCTGCCTGACCAAACAAACTGAGCAATCAGGGGAGAAGAGCCTTGGTAAGAAGTACCTTCCAACTGTGCAATTACCCTATCACCCTAAGCACTCAGCCAAGACAACGCAAGAGTGGTTGTGGCAAAGGGTGCGTGTTTCAGCGAAGTCTGCAGTGGGAGAGAGAGGCAGGAGACTTGCGGTGAGTAAGTGGGTTAAGCGCAAATAACAAACACCTGTCTCTTGTTTCAGTAATTGGCGTGGAGAGAGTATAAAACGCCAGGAGAAGCAGAAGCGAGGGAGAGAGAGGACTACTGGCTGCCACACTCCTGGATTCCTGTCTATTTGATTTTGGAGTGAATGAACATTTATTTATGACTGTTTTGTGCCGGTCTGCACACCTTTGTTTTAAGGAATTTGTGAATAAAAGCAGCCAGTAGTCAAAGCCGACACTGTCCTCTTCCTTCCTCACACACAAACTCTGTTACACTGGTGCCAAAACCTGGGAAGGAAGACGGAAGCCGCCGCCATGCAAGCGTCCTCCACAGTGCCGTTTGCGGAGATCATTACATCCCTCGCGGTCATGCAACAAGACCAACACCAGGCCCTGCTGGACTTGAGACAGGATCAGGAGAGGCGGTTCCAGGCCGTTCTCCAAGCCCAGCAGGAGGACCGCGAGAGGTTCCGGAGCTGGATGGACCGGGAGGTTCGGCCGGAAGCCACGGACCAACGAGCTGTGCCCACCCACCTCCCACTCAACAAAATGGGGCCTGAGGACGACCCGGAGACGTTCCTGGATCTTTTTGAAAAGACCGCTGAGGTCTGTGGGTGGCCCAGGGACCAGTGGCCGATGCGCCTGGTCCCGCTGCTCTCCGGGGAGTCCCAGGTAGCGGCACAGCAGCTTCCGGTGCGGAAACTCCTGGTCTTTGATGACCTGAAGAGGGCCATCATCTAGCGGGTCGGCCGGAGCCCTGAACAACATCGCCAGTGGTTCCGGTCCTTGGAGCTGGCCGAGTCCGAGTTCGTGATGGCCCAACAGCGCCTGGACTCCTGCCGCAAATGGCTGCTGGCCGACGGGAGCAACGTGGAGAGGATCATCGACCGAGTGGTACTGGAACAGTTCGTCCCTCGGCCTCCAAGGAGAACGGCCGAGTGTGTCCAGTGCCACCGACCCACATCGCTGGAGTCGGCCATCCACTTCGCGGAGGACCACGTGGTGGCGTGCCCCGGGGGCGGGAATAACCAGGTTCCAGGAGACCCGGAGCATTTTGTGGACAGGTGTCACGTTATGGAGGTGTGGACAATGGTCCGGGTCCCGGATGTCCGCAGACTGCCCCTGGTCAAGCTGGATGTTACCAAATACCTGTGAGTATCAAGGGGGGTACCTATCAGGCATTGGTGGATTCAGGATGTAACCAAACCTCGATCCATCAAAGTCTGATACAATCCGGGGTATTGGATACTAGCCGCGTGGTTAAGGTGCGGTGTGTGCACAGTGATGTGGTGGAGTATCCTATCGTGCCAGTCATTATTCAATTCCGGGACGAAAAGCATAGTGTTGAGGTGGCAGTTAACCTGCACCTCCGGCATCCGTTAATTTTGGGAAACAATTGGCCAGCATTTACAGAATTATTGGGGGCTTTATGTATGGATGCCTCTTGGGGAAAAAATGCACTGGAGGGGAACGTGAGTGTGCAGGCGGGAAGACTGAACCGGGACCACTGAGTTCTGCCTCAGGGGAACAGAGCGGAATCGTGAGACTCATTCTTTCGGAGCGCGATGATTTTCCCCTGGAACAGTCTCAGGATGAGACGCTGAAACGTGCGTTTGAACAGGTCACTACCATCGACGGTCAGCCTCTCCATCCTGGACAACCACTTACTTATCCATATTTTGCAATTATGAAAAATAGGTTGTATCGAGTGACCCAAGATGCTCAGACAAAAAAAAGATACAACCCAGTTGTTTGTTCCTAGGAGTCGCAGGGAAATCCTTTTCCAAGCAGCTCATTCTAATCCAATGGCTGGTCATTTAGGACAGGTGACACTAAATCACCTCATGACCCGATTTTTTTGGCCGGGCATTCACGAGAATGTGCACAGGTGGTGCGCGTCTTGTCGTGAATGTCAGTTGGTAAACCCACCGGCCACCCCAAAAGCGCCTTTGCGCCCACTCCCATTAGTGCAGGTCCCCTTCTAAAGAATTGGCATGGACCTCATCAGGCCATTAGAGCGATCAGCAAGAGGACATCGTTTTGCATTAGTAATTGTGGATTATGCAACATGATATCTGGAAGCAGTGGCTCTCCACAACATTTCCGCTAAGAGTGTTGCTGACGCACTGTTTTCTTTAATCCCCCAAGTGGGGATTCCAAAGGAAATCCTCACTGATCAGGGCACGGCGTTTATGTCATGGACGTTACGCAAACTTTACGAATTATTGGGCATTAAATTGGTTCACACCAGCGTCTTTCACCCACAAACAGACGGGCTGGTCGAACATTTTAATCGCACGCTTAAAACAATGATTTGTAAATTCGTGCAGGAAGACGCCAAAAATTGGGATTGATGGTTGAAACCCCTGTTGTTCGCTGTGCGAGAGGTCCCGCAAGCCTCCACGGGGTTTTCTACCTTCAAGTTGCTCTATGGTCGTCAGCCCAGAGGGGTGCTAGACATTATAAGAGAAACTTGGGAGGACGGACCGTCTCAATCAAAAAATGAAATTCACTATGTGCTGGACCTGAGAACAAAACTCCACATCAAAACTGAACGTCAAGTTCAAAATTACTTGCAAAGTGGCAAAGACCGTTTGAGGTCACATGGCAAGTTGGGGATCTTGATTATGAGGTAATACGCTCAGATAGGAGGGGAGCACGTCAAGTTTACCACCTCAATCTCCTAAAAAAATGGAATGAGGGAGAATCAGTGATGCTCGCGACGGTGATTAGCGGAGAGGATGATCTCGGGCCAGAGGCGAATATAAAAAAATAATCTCTCACACTGGCCCCAGGAGGCTCCCCAGCCTGAGTCGGGCGGTGGGGGTATGTGGCAAGGGGGGCGTGGTTCAGCGAAGTCTACAGCGGGAGAGAGAGGCAGGAGACGTGCGGTGAGTGAGTGGGTTAAGAGCAAATAACAAACAAAGAAATTGGCGTGGAGAGAGTATAAAACGGCAGGAGTGTCATCACTCTTCTTTTTATGCTTCCGGAGCTCCTCTGTGAGAGATACGAGACCAGTGCAGCAATGTAGCCTTATCTTGAAATACTCCATACTCATTAATTTGTTTCACAATCACATTTTTTTTTTTTTAATAATTCCTTCTGTGTTTTCTGTATAACCCTTTTTTTTTTAAATTACCGTCTCTGTTATTGTCATGGAAACACAGACTCAATGGCAAAAGTTGAGTATTAAGTGTTTATTGACAGAAAAAAAATGAGGGCAGATTCAAAACCAGAGTGAATTAAGGAGTGAGGTAAGTTGCACACACGTTGCTGATCGATTGCTGAAGCAGATGATAATAGTGTCTCTTATCTTTATAGGAGCAGAATAGATGACAAAGGAGGAAAGGGGAATCCAGGGGTCCGTTCTTCGTATGTGACTTCGTGACTTTTATGGAGAGTTGATGTGGATGATGGCAGACAAGTCAAACCAGTCTGCTAATTCTTCTATGACTTCTGGGTAGCACTTTATTTTACAGTACGTGTACTTTCTTGGTACATGTAATTATGTTGTACATACAGGTAAAACGTGGTAACACAAGGTACTTACCTGACATGTATGTACATGGAAAGTAATAAGAAACAATGCTGTACTTTCCAATGTTTCATACATGGAAACTACTTTGTACCTATAGACAAGTATTGGGTAAAAACAGGCACTTACTTATAGTGTTCGTATATGGTAACTAATAGACACATTACTGTTCTTACTAATGATATGTACATGGTAACTATTTGTACTTATGGACAAGTGTGGGTAATAACAGGTACTTTTTTATGGTAACTTGTAAGACACATTACTGTACTTACTAGTGGTATGTACATGGTAACTATTTGTACTTATGGACAAGTGTGGGTAATAACAGGCACTTATTTATGGTAACTTGTAAGACACATTACTGTACTTACTAATTGTGTTAAAATGCTTATTGTGTTAAAGAGCTGGTAATTCCTATGTAATGTTTATGTACAAGGATGCACTTTATTTTACAGTCCTATTTCCATGTTCTTGCTATGAACGTACTAGTGAATATACCAGTTATTTAATGTGTAAGTTACACCTGGTAAGAGCTGGTAATTCCTATGTAATGTTTATGTACAAGGATGCACTTTATTTTACAGTCCTATTTCCATGTACTTACTATGAACGTACTAGTGAATAACAGTTATTTAATGTGTAAGTTACACCTGGTAAGAGCTGGTAATTCCTATGTAATGTTTATGCACAAGGATGCACTTTATTTTACTGTCCTATTTCCATGTACTTACTATGAACGTACTAGTGAATATACAAGTTAGTTAATGTGTACCTGGTAAGAGCATACGTAACTTTCAAAGACACAAAACGTACATTTTTATACGTTTAGAAAGGTGCTAAAATGTGCAATATTGACATATTTATAGCATTAAAACATAAAAATACTTACGTTTTTAGAACGAAATTTTTTTAAATATTTAAACTTTGTAAAATGTAAGATCCCTAAACCCCATCCTGAAGCAAAACATACCCATTTTATACATAATGGACAGAAATGTGTAGGAAAATGGCAATTTTCGTAAAAATATAACATTAAAATGATAATTTGAGCTGTTAATCCTACACCTACCTTTAAACCTACCCATAAACATTTATTAAAACTCCGTACTGTTTTAAATAAAAGAATGACAGACAAACAAGCATAATCACAACAATTAATTTATTGCGAAAATGTTGTACCAAAAGTAGTTCATATGATGATTAGTTGCAGTCGCAGTCCTTTCTGCCGGTAAATAATAGTTTTTTACAGAGCAGAATATGATGAAGGCGAGCACTCATTCAAAGGTCAATCCACTGAAACACAGCATGTCGCAATCTGTGACGAAGCAGGTGAGAACCAAATGAGCGTTTGATATCAGTGCCGTAAACCATGTCGTAACGCTTCTCGAGGGTGGTGCTACTTTCAAATTTAAATTATAACGAGCGCAAGCTTTGACTGTGACGGTCGCTGCTGAGAATTAAGATGTAACAAATCGGGACTCAGGCAGATATCCATGTGCAAGCTTTTATTCAAAGTGAGCATAGTCGTACAGGCTGGGTCAATCAGGGGCAAACAGGAACAGCAAGGAAAAGGCAGAGTCGTAGTCAGAGTACAGGTGGAAGATCGAGGACAGGCAGATATCATTCACAGAACAGCAGACAAGGCAAGGGTCAGGAAAGGCAGCAATGGGTCAATAAACAGGTACAGGCAGGAACGGTAACAACAAACAGGCAGACAGGATATGACGCTCGGAAATGACCACAGGGTGATACAAGACTTCGCGGTGAAGTGGTGTGTGTGTGAGTCCTTTATAGTCCAGGTAATGCGTATCAGCTGGGTGTGGTGATTACTGTGGAGTGTGCATGGCTGTATGTGGCAACAGGTGATTGGTGGAGTGAGTGCATGTGATTGGCAGGGAGGATTGTGGGAAGTGTAGTCCAGAAACTGACAGGAGTCGACCGGGATTGTGACAGAAGATGAAGATTGATGGATAAAGGGCTGAATTTGGATCTGTCCCTTACAAATATGGATTCTAAAGACGTAGTACAGCAAACAAATAAAATGGGTGTGATTTGTGAATATATGTTGTGTTTTGATGTATCTTATGGTTGTATTGTCAATCACTGCATAGAAGAAACGCCTTCTGTCTCACAGCAAACAAACTAAATATTAAGTCACAAACAGAAATGTTATTTCATATTAAGTAGATGAGTAAACTGTATTAAAAAAAAATGCGACTAAAAACATGTATTGATATGACAATTGAATACATACAACAGATTTAAAACATTAATCCCATGATTTTATTACAGGGGAATTCATTTACATTCAAACTTTACGTTACATGATTTACGTTTTTTTGCTATTAATACGTAAGCATTTTTACATTTTAGTCCTCTAAATACGTCAGTGTTGTACGTTTTTGTGTGTATGAAAATGTAAGTAAATGTACGTGTGGTAACCACATTTTATGTAAAAATACACACATATTCTCATAAGATCACGTTAATTCCTATGTAATCTTTATGTACAAAGGTGCACTTTATTTTACAGTCCTATTTCCATGTACTTAATCTGAACGTTCTAGTGAATATAGAAGTTAGTTAATTTGTAAGTTACACCTGGTAAGATCTGGTAATTCCTATGTAATGTTTATGTACAAGGATGCACTTTATTTTACAGTCCTTTTCCCATGTACTTATAATGAACGTACTAGTGAATATACCAGTTAGTTAATGCGTAATTTACACATTACTTAGGGTGGGGTATGAGCATGGTACAAGATTCTTGAGTACTGGATGATATACTTTTGTGGTTCAACTTGCCTAATCTTTACAGGACAATAATTAATTTAATAGGGGTATTTTGATGAAATACATACAGATCAGTAACACTACTGTACTTGGTATACTAGTTACCATACATAAGTGCCTGTTATTACCCACACTTGTCTGTAAGTACTACATAGTAACTGTGTATATACAATTAGTAAGTACAGTAATGTGTCTTACAAGTTACCATAAATAAGTGCCTGTTATTACCCACACTTGTCTGTGAGTACAAAATATTTACCATGTACATGCCATTAGTAAGTACAGAAATGTGTCTGTTAGTTACCATATATGGACACTATAAGTAAGTGCCTGTTATTACCCAACAGTACAAAGTAGTTACCATGTATGTACCATTGGAAAGTACAGCAGTGTTTCTTATTAGTTTCCATGTACATACATGTCAGGTAAGTACCTTGTGTTACCACTCTTTTACCTGTATGTACAACATAATTACTATATATGTACCAGGAAAGTACACGTACTGTAAAATAAAGTGCTACCGACTTCTGGACCTCAACAAGGCATTTTTGCCCCAAGAACTACCACTCACTAGATATTTTTTCTTTCTCTGACCATTCTCTGTAAACCCTAGAGATAACTGTGCATGAAAATCCCAGTAAATCTGTCCGAAACCTTAGTGGACATTATTGAGTGCACTCAAAGTCCCACAATGCACCGCTATAACGAGTGTACAACTGATTTGTGCTCAATGGCTAGTGAATGCCCATAATGCATGGTGAGAGTTGCACACACTGAATGAAATCCCACGTCTTGGCAGAAGATGGCGCCTGAAGCTGAATCATCCATCCATTAATTAATTTTACAAACCGCTCATCTGTGGCGTACTGTGTAATATAATACAGGTATAAATTAATTTTTAAATTATTATTAAATTGTTTATCTAAGGTTTATACATAATTTCCATGACAGAATTCAAGATAAATCCTTTCATCTTAATACTGGAGCTACTACTGTATTTGCTAAGTTTCAAATGATTATTAAACAACAACAACAACAACAAAATGTGTATATATACAGTATCTCACAGAAGTGAGTACACCCTTCAAATTTTTGTAAATATTTTATTATATCTTTTCATGTGACAACACTAAAGAAATGACACTTTGCTACAATGTAAAGTAGTGAGTGTACAGCTTGTATAACAGTGTAAATTTGCTGTCCCCTCAAAATAACTCAACACACAGCCATTCATGTCTAAACTGCTGGCCACAAAAGTGAGCACACCCCTAAGTGAAAATGTCCAAATTGGGCCCAATTAGCCATTTTCTCTCCCCTGTGTCATGTGACTTGTTAGTGTTACAAGTTCTCAGAGATGAATGGGGAGCAGGTGTGTTAAATTTGGTGTTATCGCTGCATGGCTGTCATCCCAGAAGGAAGCCTCTTCTAAAGATGATGCACAAGAAAGCCCGCAAACAGTTTGCTGAAGACAAGCAGACTAAGGACATGGATTACTGGAACATGTTCTGTGGTCTGATGAGATCAAGATAAACTTATTTTCAGATGGTGTCAAGCGTGTGTGGCAGCAAAAAGGTGAGGAGTACAAAAACAAGTGTGTCTTAAATACAGTCAAGCATGGTGGTGGGAGTGTCATGGTCTGGGGCTGCATGAGTGCTGCTGGCAGTAGGGAGCTACAATTCATTGAGGGAACCATGAATGAGCAGAGCATGATCCCCTCCCTTCCGAGACTGGGCCGCAGGGCAGTATTCCAACATGATAACGAACCCAAACACACCTCCAAGATTACCACTGCCTTGCTAAAGAAGCTGAGGGTAAAGGTGATGGACTGGCCAAGCATGTCTCCAGACTTAAACCCTATTGAGCATTTGTGGGGCATCCTCAAACGAAAGGTGGAGGTGCGCAAGGTCTCTAACATCCAACAGCTCCGTGATGTCATCATGGTGGAGTGGAAGAGGACTCCAGTGGCAACCTGTGAAGCTCTGGTAAACTCCATGCCCAAGAGGGTTAAGGTAGTGCTGGAAAATAATGGTGGCCACACAAAATATTGACACTTTGGGCACAATTTGGACATTTTCACTTAGGGGTGTAATCACTTTTGTGGCCAGTGGTGGAGACATTAATGACTGTGTGTTGAGTTATTTTGAGGGGACAGCAAATTTACACTGTTATACAAGCTGTACATTCACTACTTTACATTGTTGCAAAGTGTCATTTCTTCAGTGTTGTCACATGAAAAGATGTAATAAAATATTTACAAAAATGTGAGGGGTGTACTCACTTCTGTGAGATACTGTATATGTATATGTGTGTGTTATTGAGAAGTGTGTGCAGGTGATTACAAGGGTGGTAAATGTAGTGTACAGAGAAGATGGGCATGGTGACTGGTGAATGCTGATCCTGGCAGTTATTGTGGAATCATGAAGTCTGGACTTTTGGCTTTGTATGGCCACAAGGGCCAACAATATTGTAAACTTACAATCAGTCTAATAAAACCAATCAGTCTGTAGCATTTTAAAGACAGACGTTTTGGTCACTAAGTCAGGCAACATGTAGCATTTCCTTAAACTCCCAGCTAAACTGAATGAGACTGTTTGGGTTTATGGAGCTAATCATTAATGTTAGAGTTACAGATGAGGCATTGATGCCTGACATCTTTGAAGGAAGCCAGCAGTGGGACAATGGCAAAAATGTATAATGAAACTAAATAAGAAAAAAGAAAAGAAAAAGAAATAAGGAAAAAAAGTTAATCACAGAAAGTATCCAGTCTTTCTCCTGCTCTGTAAATGCCCAAAGAAACATTGACTCGTCATACAATTTAAGCCATAAAAGAAGAATCACCATGAGTTCACTGAAACTCAAAGAGCTAAAATTAGCTTTTAGTCCAATTATTTTGGGTCTGGGCTCATTTATGATCATTTACTCCTAAAAGTTGATAAAATAAACCTTTTACAATAAGGACCATACACTTGTAAAATTCTTGTATACAACTTTTCTCTTTAGAAAATGTGAGAAACTCTTTAGAAATTCTTCTCTTTAGAAACTTTTAGAAACTCTTCTCTTTAGAAACTTTTAAAACTGTGAAAAAATGGTTCAGAGAGCACAAAGAATCATTTTCACACATGAATGGGCACTTCTGAGTCCTGATGACATCAGTTTGATGGCTTGGGTTGAAATCGCGTAAACCATTCCCCTCCAACTGTTAGTCTGCTATGAGCGAGAGATGGAGAGGAGGAGAAAGTAAAACTCTGCCCTCTATTCAATATTTCGTTTCACTTGGAAATACGTCACGAGGGTCTCATTAACCCCTGGGTGGCCAGTGCCCAGTGAAAAAAAAGTGCCCGTTTCAGTGGACCGGGTAATGGGGCTGACAAACAGTTTCTCAGGGATGATGGGCTCTGGATCATCGGTGCTTTCTTCAGGACTATGAATATGGGACAGAGCATCGGCCTTTACATTCTTTGACCCAGGACGATAGGAGATGGTAAAGTGGAATCTGGTGAAGAACAGAGCCCATCTGTCTTCACGTGGGTTCAGTCGTTTTGTGTCCAGTAAATACTCCAGATTTTTATGGTCTCTCAGCACTGTGAATGGATGTTTAGCTCCCTTGAGCCAATGCTTCCACTCTTCCAGGGCGAGCTTGATGGCCAACAGCTCCACGTTCCCTATGTCATAGTTGACCGCATGGTTGAGGCGTCAACTTCGACGATGAAAGAAGATCTGGGTCTGGATGGGCCAGGAGGGGAGCGGTTGTAAACGCGGATATCAGGGTGTTAACCCTCAGGGGTCTGAGGATTTTTGGGGCCCTGGAGAAGTTTTGACATGCTCTGACATTTGTGCTTTTTCCAGTTGTTCATAAACATATTAATGGAAAAAGTGTCATTACACTGTATTCAGCACAAACTAGGCTACAATAATATGTGAGGAAGATGTATGTACATGTTTGTGTTTTTGAAGGAATACCGTTTATGCGTGGTTATTGAAAAAACAAAAAACTTAAGTCACTGAAATAAGGCCAAAAAATATATATTAAATCTTTGTTCACAAGACATCTGGGTATTTGAGGTTGTAGATTAGAGCAGTGGTTCTCAACTCCAGTCCTCGGGACCCACTGCTCTGCACATTTTGTATGTCCCTCTTATCTGACACACTCAGTTCAGTTCATGCAGTCTCTCCTAACGAGCTGATGATCTAAATCAGGTGTGTTAAATAAGGGATACATACAAAATGTGCAGAGCAGTGGGTCCCGAGGACTGGAGTTGAGAAACACTGGATTAGAGTTTTTGCTTCAAAATGAGGTAAAAATTATGCTGCCTGCTTGTTCATATAAAACAATAGAGAGATTTAAATTTTCTAAAACATCTTTGGTCAAGAAACACAGTATGTGTGGAGGCGGGAATCCTCATGTATAATGGGTGATTCTCACCTGAGAAGACAAAAGAATTGCATAAAGAGCTCTAATGAGCTGCATAAATAATGAGCTCTTTCAGTCAGGTAGGCTGTGAAAAAACCTGTGAGACATTGATCATGTCTCAAGTTCATGGTGTATATCAAACATACAGAAAAAACAGCAACACTGTGAAATATTATTACAATTTAAAATAATGGTATTCTATTATATTCTTTAAAATATAATGTATTTGGGGGACTTCCGGGTTTAAGATGGAGTAAGACGTGAGTTTTGTAGCTCCGCTGATTTTCACTCAAATTTCATTAAAACAAGACAACATAAAGCTAGTTATTGCTCTCGAACCCTTAATAGTGACAAACGTTCAAAATCAATCTAAATTTTCTTGCTTAAATGCCGTCAAAGAAACAAGGAAAGAAAGATGTCGCTGAGGGAGAAAGTACGGCCGAGACCGCGGGCTCGATGGAAGAGGCCAGCTCAACAGCAAGCAATGACCCGGTGCTGCTTGCAATTGAATCTCTCCAACTGGAGCTGGGCAAAGTTAAGACTGATATTAAAGAAAGTTTGAAAGGAGAGATTGCGACGCTGGAGAGGAAAATTGATGCAAAGTTTGATGCAATGCAGTTAATCATAAATGACCATCGCACAACTCTCGAACATCCTCGTCAGATGCTGTTACGAAACTACAAGCTCATGTAAAAATTTGTCCGAGCAGGTGTCAGAATTAACAGAGAAATGCATCGATCTGGAAGGCCATTCTAAGAGGCAAAATATAAGAATCGCGGGAATCCGAGAAGGATTGGAAAACGGTCAAGGTGCTAGAGAATTTGTAGCTAAGCTGCTCATGGAGGTGCTTGAATTAGATGAGCTTCCTGTGCTGGATCGCGCGCACCGTGCTCTTCGTTCCCGGCCTGAAGACAGTGACCCACCGCGTCAGTTTATTGCTCGGGTACACCATGGCCATACAATGGAAAACATCATGCGCAAAGTGTCTTCACAATGAAAACTAACCTTCAACGGTCGCTCCATCCAGATCTTCAGAGACTACCCGTCAGCTGTGGTAAAACGTCGGGCAGCCTTTGCCAGAGTAAGACAGATCCTTCGGGATAAACCCGGTGTGAAGTTTGGCATTTTGTATCCAGCGAAACTTCGGGTGACGTACAGCGAGGGAGAGAAGCTTTTCACCGACGCGAATGAAGCATGGAAATTTGCAATCGAACAGTTTGGCACAGATAAGTAAATATTGAGGAATAACTCCAAGATTTACACGTCTAATTTTTTTGTGATTAGTATTCACTAAGTTACAGTTCATTTTCTGAGAACTATCAGATTGGACTTCGTTCAGAGGGAAAAGAGAGATCACGCATCATGTTTGTTTTCTTTATTTTACAAAAAGCACAAAATCTTGTTTTTACTCGGAGTGTACACAAAAGAAAATATTCCACAGATTTAAATGGTGTATAACTCTTAATTGTATGTGCAACATTGACAGAGTATTTTGAGTCTCTTTCACACTTGTTAGAAAAAAAATGCAGTGATCACGTCGGCGTGACCACTGACCCCAGAGTGTTAAAGGCTTGTGTGGTGGCTGGAGTCCAGGACAGAGACTTGGGCTTGTTTCTGAGAAGGCTTTTGAGTGGGCTGGTGATGGAGCTGTAACCTTGGATGAATCTGTGGTAGAAGTTTGCAAAACCTAGGAACCTTTGTAACTCTTTCACGGATGTGGCAACGGGCCAGTCTAGGACAGCAGTTACCTTCCTCTCGTCCATGCGGCCGCCACTGTGGTGAATGTTATATCCTAAAAACTGCACTGAGGGCTGATGGAAACTGCATTTCTCAGCTTTGAGGTAGAATTGAAAGTCCCTCAGGCGTTGGAGGACCTCCGCAACATTGTGGTGATGGTCGGCCATGCTCCGGGAGTAAATCAAAATATTGTCTATGTAGACCAGGCCTGATTTGTGCAGGAATGAGTGGGGCATTCAGAGATGTAATGCCCAGTACGGCCACCGTAAAGACTCTGAGATTCTGGGTTAGCCTCCTCTGTTGCTCAGCAGATGAAAGATGTGTGTGTTCCATTTGCATGGGTTCAGTGGCTGGTTCTGGATGGCTGACGGATTCTGGCTGGCGGAGGATGGATGGATGAAAATAAAGGCTGGCCCTGGTGCTCTTCGAGACACATAGCTGCATACGAGTGGCGAATCTGATGGATAGCTGGATGAATTTCTTGAGCCCGATGGAGTCCTCGTATGCAGCGAGATGCAACTGCACACGTGGAGCGAGGCCTTGATGATAGGTGGTGATAAGGGCTTGTTCATTCCAACCACTTGCTGCAGCCAGGGTACAGAACTGAATGGCATAATCAGACACAGACATGAGACCTTGTTTCAATTTGCATAAAATCGCTCACCGATGGATGAATCCCAGACTGGTTTCCCCAAAAATTCCTTGAAGTGGGAAATTAAACTTGATAGCGATTTAACGACCAGATTTTTCTGTGACCAAAGTGGTTCAGCCCAGCGGAGAGCTCTTCCTTCCAGTTGAGAGATGATGAAAGCCACCTTTGCGCTGTCGTCAGGATACAAGTGCGGTTGCATCTCTAGGACCAGCGAACACTGCAGGATGAATCCGTTGCAGTCCTCCACCAGGTCAGTGAAGGGCGTCGGTTTGGCCATGGGACTGGCGATGCAGCGGTGGAGATGCAGGAGGTGAATGCGGAAGTTGTCGCTGAAGGTGGGCGATGCAGTGGTGGAGATGCAGCAGTGAATGCTGAAGGTGCTGGAGGTGCTGGCGTGGATGTGCTGGTGAGCGTGCGGCGAAGCGCATCAACGAGGTCTTGAAATGGATCTGGATGACTCATGGTTGTTCTGATGGTGTCGGTCTGGTCTTCTGTTAGGTATAGAAGGGGATGGACACACAGGTATAGTTAATATGCAGTTTATTGAACACCATGACAGATGGCAGAGTGCAGGTGGTGAGTGGAAGCAAGAGGAGTTTGTGACTGAAGATGATACTGGATCTGATACTTGTCTTTAGCTTTCCCAGGGATCGTGGAAGCAGGCAGGCGTGGAGCAGACGAGACACGATGACACTCACAGGAGACGAGGAGACACTAGGAGTCACATGGAACGCTGGATACGGGTAAGTAGAAGTTAGCAGAGTCCTTGAGGTAAGCATAACAGGTAGGTATGCATTAACGAGACCGGACAGTGTCTGAATGCTCTGAAGTGTCTTTTATGCTGCTGTGGTGATGAGTGCTGATGCGTGTCAGGTGTGGCTAGTTAATACTCAGGAGAGGGAGTGCGTTGTGATTGGGTCAGTGTAGAGCCTGGCGTGTCTGTGACATAAAGAGACTGCAGACTACAATAAAATCAAACCATGTGTAATGGTGGATAAACCATTTTGATGTTTCTCAAATGTCAGAATCTGAAGCATTAATATGCTGTAGGATTTCTGTGCTGACACGCATAGGACAGTTAACAGCTGTCCAGCCCTGCAGTTGTTTATAAGGATCCACATTAGGTTTTCAACATACAACCAGCATATCTGACCTTTTCTTAAGAGTCAGTCTTCCACTTGGCTGGGTGACCTTTAACAGTGTAGGAGAATGTTTGGGCCACAGTGTTTCTGTTCAGTTGTTAATATCAGGCCTGAGGGCAATTTTTTTCTTACTGGAATCTTTAGAAAATTCCGAACTCTACAATTTTTTTTTAAAGAAGGAAAGAAAGAAAAAACAAAAGGCAAACACTCTACAATTCAATGCAAGCAAAAAAAAAAAAAAGTAATCTGAAAATAAAAATATGGAAATTTTAACCAGGGGCACTTTCTCGGTGACCATGTAATTATAATAATTCTCCAAGCAGCATTTTAAGATCTTCATCAGGATAAACACCGCATTTAATTGCAGTTGTATTTAAAACATCCTGAAAATGTCATCAGTTTCAATCAGTGGCCATTGGTCCTCTTAGCAGTATGAGATCACATTAATAAATAAAGCATTTATTAATAAATTGTGAAAATATTCAGAAAGTGATCGGTATATGTAATCATGAAGCTGTCAATCATTTCAGCGCATGATCATGGGTTCATAACATTTGCACATTAAACAATGCTTCATCATTCAAGGTGATAAAGCTGACTACATTCCAGTGAATCTCTTTCTGTACATTGACAAGCAGCATTATAAAGGGATAGTTCACCCAACAGAAGCGTAAGGAAGAAAATTTGATGTTAAAGGGTTAGTTCAAAAAATGAAAATTATGTCATTTATTACTTCTGATAGAACACTCATGCCATTCCACACCTGTTTCAAGACCTTTGTTAAGTCTTCGGATAGCCCAAACCACAATTAAGATATTTTTGTTGAAATATGATAGCTCAGTGTAGGCCTTCATAGTCAGCAATGACATATTTCTCTCTCAACATCCATTAATGTATTACAAAACATAAGTTTAAATCAGTTACATGCGAGTACAGCGATTCAATATTAATATTTTGTATAAAGGACTAGATTAATTTCTGAGAGGCACCTAGCAATACTACTTTGAAAACGACTTATATAATGATGGCCGATTTTTCAAAACACTGCATCAGGAAGCTCACGGAGCCATCGGATTTCAACAAAAATATCTTAATTTGCGTTCCGAAGATTAACGGAAGGTATCAAAAATGACTTTGGAACGGTATGAGGTTGAGTAATAAATGACAGGAATTTTTTCACTTTTCTGGGTGAACTAACCCTTTTAATAAATCAGAACGAGTCTTTTGAAAAGTAGTGCTGAATGCTTCGTCAATCCATTCAGAAGGATACCCTCTATCTAAAAATTTCTACCTAGGGGTATGAATGATGAAGCATTGTTTAATGTGATGTTATGAAATATGATCATTAGATGTAAAGGAGTATTATTAATGATATCATAGACTTATTATATATATATATATATATTCCATTTTATTATATAATTGTTGAGTTAATAATGTGATGTGGTGTTAATGATTATTTAATCACTGATCTTGATTGGATATTGATGATTCTTTGTGATTCATGATGTTTTAAATACAATGGAGTTTGAATACAATGTTTATGCCTGATGAAGATCTTACGATCGAAACGTTGCTAATAAAGTGTCTTTCTTATTGTTTTGCAAGTTGATAGTGTGCGGGATTCATTTTTTTGTTTTTTCAAAGAAAGAAAGAAAGAACAAAAGGCAAACACTCTACAATTCAATGCAAGCAAAAAAAAAAAAAAGTAATCTGAAAATAAAAATATGGAAATTTTAACCAGGGGCACTTTCTCGGTGACCATGTAATTATAATAATTCTCCAAGCAGCATTTTAAACTTCACTGGATAACTACCGCATTTAATTGCAGTTGTCACTCCTGAAAATGTGCAGTTTGTATGTGGCCATTGGTCCTCTTAGCAGTATGAGAAATAAATAAAGCATTTATTAATAAATTGTGAAAATATTCAGAAAGTGATCGGTTGGTGTAATCTGAAGCTGTCAATCATTTCAGCGCAAGCTCATGGGTTCTGCTTTTGCACAAAAGCTGACAAACAAGGAAGCAGACTACATTGCAGTGAATCTCTTATTTACATTGACAAGCAGCATTATAAAGGGATAGTTCACCCCACATTGAAAATTTGATGTTAAAGGGTTAGTTCACCCAAAAATGAAAATTATGTCATTTATTACTCACACTCATGCCATTCCACACCTGTAAGACCTTTGTTAATCTTCGGAACACAAATTAAGATATTTTTGTTGAAATATGATAGCTCAGTGAGGCCTTCATAGTCAGCAATGACATTTCCTCTCTCAACATCCATTAATGTATTAAAAACATATTTAAATCAGTTCATGCGAGTACAGTGGTTCAATATTAATATTATAAGTGATGATTGAGCATTAATGATGAACACCTGCTGTTAACAAGCAGAACCACTGAAAAAAGGAACAAGAATGGACTTATATAATGATGGCAGAAACTACAAAACTACTGCCTCAGGAAGCTCACAACTGTCTTCAACAGCCATTACACATTAATTTACTGACCAGAAGATTAACTTTAGGTCTTCTGGAACGGCATGAGGTTGATTGAGAATGAACAGAAGTTTAGATGTTGATATTTTGGTGGAAATGTTTGGTATTAACTCACCATCAAGCCATTGAGGAGATAAGAGTTTGACTTTAGTTGAGCTTCAGTTTACCCATTTTTTTTTTTAAGCTGGAACTGTGGTCCTTAGTAATTCGTATAATGCAAGTCAATGGCTCCTGTCACTTAGAGAGTAAAAACAACAACAACAACAACAACAACAAACACATTACAGGCAAAACAAAATCAATACCTATGGCTCCTGACAATACATTGAGGTCTTATGAAGTAAAATGATCGGTCTGTGCAAGAAAATGAACAGCCATCTAATCTTGCTTCAAACTGCAAGCATAATCCTCACGTCAACTCTGCAAATGCAGGATCTGAGCCAAGACATTGCTTTCAGAGTCAGTAGAGTTAAAGTTAGAGTTATATTCTATTGTTCTTTTCAGGAAATGTGTCTTGCACTCAAAGCTGCAGTAGTACACAACATACAACACAGAAATAACAACATTTATGTAATTAATAATAATCACTACATCTATTTAAAATATTAATAGATACAGGTATAAATGATTTTTTGTAACAGTTGCTTTTAAATAGTGGAACTCTATAATGCTTCCCTGATGGCAGAAGTTGATACAGTACAGTTAACATGCATGTTGTACTCAAGTTTAGTAGATGGATGGAAAGAGGATAGAGGTTGGATGGATAGAGATATTTGTTTAAATAAAACAACATGCAGCATATCATCAATGTCTCTAGATCTTATGCATTATAAGACATATGTATTCTCCTAAATATTACTGAATACGTTTCTCCTATACGATTACTGAAACATTGCTGGTTCTTATGCTGTTGTCACAGATATAATACAATTAATAAAGATAAAATACCCATTAAATCAAAGACTACACAGAAATAGATAGTGAATTAGACCAAGTCCAAGATGATTACAGAATCATCACAACAGCCAAAAAACCTGATCAACTTTATGTTGGCCTTTTCCTGCCATAACAAATGTGTTTTATAAACACTCGGTTACAGCAGCCAAAAAAAGTTAATGTAAAAGAGTCAAGAGCCCAACTAAAGCAGACACTGGTCTCCACGATGGTGACTGCAAACTTCAATTTAATTTTTATTTTCAATAAAACATCAACATCCATATCTGTTAATTCTCAATAAGAACTTCTGTACATGTATGAAAAAAAGAATGTCAAACTGGTTTGTGAACTGGTTTCACACTCAGTGTGGCTGAAGTCAGTTGTAGTTCTTGTGTTTCTGCTTGTGTCATTTTTCTGGTCTTGTTTCTCTGTCCTTCAGTGATTCTGCTTATCAGATTTTCATAAAGTTTCTGAATTCACTCACTTCTTTTTATTAACTGGGCTATATTAGTGAAGTAATGTAGGGAATAGTGAATGAGGCTATAGGGTGTGATTTAGAACACAGTGTCTGAGTGTCGACTTTGAGCGATGTTAACTCACAGTATATTCCTGTAGGCTACTTTTTTCTCGAAGATGACAAATATTACTGTAATGACTCAGACAAATCAGACACAATTATTTGTTAGTTCACCAATAGTTATAAGCTCACTCTGGGATTTGACTGTCCCCATCCCCCCGAGAAGTTATCAGTTAAAAGTTTATTGCACCGAGGAATGCGCATGGAGAGCAGAGAAGAGACACACAAAATGTGCATCTCTCCTGCATTATCCAAACATAACACAGACTCTCTTGCATTAATGTACAGACAGACTGTTTTATAAATAAACATTAACAATCCAAAGAGATTAAATATTATCCATTATTACCATTGCTGTATTACAATCATTGTATTCACGTATGTATGTGGTTTTATGATACATTTAAAGTAACTTCAATTATGCCATGTTTAGTGTCTATGGGTTCCCAGCGGGAAGATTTGAATGCTCGCATGTGCGGTATGTCCATACCTGCGCAACACATAAGTAGTACAAGAATCTTTAATGTTTTTTCTTCAAAGCTCAGCCAGTTTAATCTTGCTCAGTCATAAAAGCCCCAACAAGGGGGAGTGTTGTCACCCGGAAACACAACACCTTCATTGGCTGCATCAATTTTAAGAGGTTGGACTTTGACCAGAGGTTAAAAGCTAGAGAACAAGGCCACTCCCGCTCTTCTTCCTTGCTTCTGGACAACCGAACAGGTCTCCTTGCGGCCGGCCTCTCTAGGCCCGGCCCGCAAGGCTGTAGGCCCCCGGCCTACAACACCCAGCCATGTGCTCATCACCCAACAGACTTGCAACAACTTCAGATGATAACCTCAAGAGTTATCCTCAACCTGCAGATCCGACGCTCATTGCAAGTATCGTACATTTTAATGCTAAACAGCGATTTAGTATTGATTTGTAAGACTTACCTTTGCTATTGCTAAAAGAAACTGATGAGTCCTTTCCAGAGTGTCTTCGACTTTCCTATAGCTCTAGTAACAGTACCTCTTCCGGTTCAACTCTATCATTACTCATTCTGACCTACATGTGTGTGTGACCCTTTGTGTATGTTATGTTATGTGTTTGTTAGTTTAGTTATGTGTTTGTGAGTTAGTTAATAAAGATTGTGCACAATACATGTTTGATTCTGACTCCATCTGCTAATGAATTGCCTCTTAAGTGATATAGACCCGAACCTATGCTCTAAGTAGCACGGTGCGATAAGAATGTTATTTTTCATAACCTGGAAATGAACATTTCTTAGAACGGTTAGACACTCAACACTAAGTGTTGCCTGGACAACAGGTTAATCGATTGTAATATTAAGATTAATGTAGCTATATCCAGTAACTCTGATTAGCAGATTTACATATTCATGATTAATCATAATTAATCAATCATATTGAGTTATTAATAATTATTAATATTTCCCCTCTGAGTTAATTCGCTACATTACCCAGAATGCATTGTTTTCTACAGTATATTACTGTTTTAATGGAAAATGGTTCTTTACTGTCAGAATTTGGCTGTTTTTCTACAGCAAGGTCTAACAGTGCATGACAGAATTGGCCTATAGCCACATGCATGCAGTGTCTGCATTTGTGGTCTTGCTCCCATTAAAACAGTTTATCTGTAGTTCAAATGTGCATCACAAGGATGAGGAAAATCTTTGCAGCTCAACAAAAATAAGCGGGCTTTCTGTCAAATTAAGTGTGGTAAAGTTCGTAGTTGTGGGAGGAAAGAGGACAGGGATCGGCTTTTAGCTGCTGACAGTCGCTTTATTCTTTCTCAAAGAGAAAATGTCACACAAAGAACACAACAAAACAAAAGCTCGGTGCAACGCACACTTCAATACTCCACATCCGAAGACGGGCTTCACTCCAATGGACCGGACGGCATACACGACTGTCAGCAGGCTCTCTCTCTCCTCCACTCCTGCTTCTCCTGGCGTTTTATCCTGTCTCCACGCCAATTACTGGAACGAGAAACAGGTGTTCGTAATTTGCATCTAACCCGTTCAATCACCGCGCCTCCCCTGACGCTCCCTCCTGTTGCAGAACCCGCTAAACCACGCCCCCCGCGCCCCCTCCCCCCACCGCCCGACTCAGGCCGGGGAGCCGTCCGGCCTGTAGCCCCCCCCCCCCCCCATTTCTGGAGAGGAAGTCGGCCACAGCCATCTGAACACCCGGCCTGTGGATCACTTTGAATTTAAAAGGCTGTAAAGCAAGATACCAACGAGTGATCCGCGCGTTGGTGTCCTTCATGCGGTGGAGCCACTGCAGAGGGGCATGGTCCGAACAGAGGGTGAACTCCCGCCCCAGGAGATAATAGCGGAGAGTGAGGACGGCCCACCTGATGGCTAAACACTCTTTCTCCACGGTGCTGTACTTAGCCTCTCTTGGAGAGCTTGCGGCTAATGTACAGCACCGGCCGCTCCTCACCCCATCTCCTGGGACAGGACTGCACCCAGCCCCCTGTCCGACGCATCTGTCTGCAACAAAAAAGGGAGAGAGAAATTAGGGGAATGAAGTAACGGCCCGCCACATAAAGCAGCCTTCACCTGGGTAAAGGCCTGCTGGCACAGCTCCGTCCACTGGACCGTATCTGGTGCATCCTTTTTAGTCAGATCAGTCAACGGGCTGGTGAGGTCCGAATAATTAGGAACAAACCTTCTGTAATATCCCGCCAGCCCGAGGAACTGTCTTACCTCCTTTTTGGTCTTGGGACGCGGACAGGTTGCAACCGCTGCTGTCTTATCAATTTGGGGACGCACCTGTCCATATCCCAAGTGGAAGCCCAGATACCTTACTTCCACGCGCCCAATTGCACACTTCTTCGGGTTGGCCGTGAGCCCAGCTCCTCTCAGCGATCTCAGTACAGCCCTCAAATGCTGCATATGCCGCTGCCAATCATTACTAAAAATAATAATGTCATCCAGATAGGCAGCCGCATACGCAGCATGGGGCCGTAACACTTTATCCATGAGTCGCTGAAAGGTAGCCGGTGCCCCGAACAGCCCGAACGGAAGGGTCACGAATTGGTGTAAACCAAACGGCGTCGTGAAAGCGGTCTTTTCTTTGGATAACGGAGACAAGGGGATCTGCCAATACCCTTTAGTTAAGTCCAGTGTCGAATAAAAGCGAGCTGTACCAAGCCGGTCAAGCAATTCGTCCACACGCGGCATTGGATACGCGTCGAACTTCGACACTGCATTCACCTTGCGATAATCCACGCAGAACCGCACTGAGCCGTCCGTTTTGGGAACCAAAACTATCGGGCTCGCCCAATTACTGCTGGATTCCTCTATTACCCCCATGTCAAGCATTGCCTCTAATTCTGCCTGAACCACTTTTTTCTTGTGTTCAGGTAACCTATACGGCCGGCTGCGAATCACCACGCCCGGCTCGGTCTCGATGTGGTGCTGAATGAGGTCCGTACGGCCCGGTACGGGAGAGAACACGCCGGCAAACTCAGCCTGTAATTTAGAAACATCAGTGAGCTGTGAGGGCGAAAGGTGATCTCCCCCTGGGGCCAGAGCGAGGGATTGTTTTTTTACATTCGCCTCTGGCCCAAGATCATCCTCTCCGCTAATCACCGTCGCCAGCATCACTGATTCCGCCTCACTCCACTTTTTCAGGAGGTTGAGGTGATAAATCTGACGTGCCCCTCTCCTATCGGACCGTATTACCTCATAATCGAGATCCCCAATTCGTCGTGTGACCTCAAATGGTCCTTGCCACTTCGCCAGTAATTTTGAGCTTGACGTTGGAAGTAATACAAGCACTTTCTCTCCCGGTGCAAATTTACGTAGATTCGTTCCCCTGTCATACAACCGGCACTGTCTGTCCTGGGCTTGTAACAAATTCTCCATAGATAGCCGCCCCAAAGTGTGGAGTTTTGTTCTCAAGTCCAGCACATACTGAATTTCATTTTTTGATTGAGACGGTCCGTCCTCCCAAGATTCTCTTAGGACATCCAGGACCCCGCGGGGGTGGCGCCCAAAGAGAAGCTCAAAGGGGAAAACCCCGTGGAGGCTTGCGGGACCTCTCGCACAGCGAACAACAGGGGTTCCAACCATTTATGCCAATTTTTGGCGTCTTCTTGCACGAACTTACGAATCATGGATTTAAGCGTGCGATTAAAACGTTCGACCAACCCGTCCGTTTGTGGGTGAAAGACGCTGGTTCGAATCGATTTAATGCCCAACAATTCGTACAGTTCGCGTAACGTACGTGACATAAACGCCGTGCCTTGGTCAGTGAGGATTTCTTTGGAATCCCCACCCGGGAGATTAAACTGGAAGAGGGCGTCCGCAACACTCTTAGCAGAAATGTTGCGGAGAGCCACTGCTTCTGGATATCGGGTTGCATAGTCCACAATGACTAGAGCAAACCGATGTCCTCTCGCTGATCGCTCTAATGGCCCGATGAGGTCCATACCAATTCGTTCGAAGGGGACCTGCATTAATGGAAGGGGGCGCAAAGGCGCTTTTGGGGTGGCCGGCGGATTTACCAGCTGACATTCACGACAAGACGCACACCACCTGCGCACGTTCTCGTGAATGCCCGGCCAAAAGAATCGGGTCATGAGGCGATTTAGTGTCGCTGTTTGTCCTAAGTGTCCAGCCATTGGGTTAGAGTGAGCCGCATGGAAAAGCATTTCCCTGCGGCTCTTTGGTACTAACAACTGGGTTGTATCTTGTTTTGATTGAGCGTCTTGGGTCACTCGATACAACCTATCTTTAATAATCGCAAAATAGGGGTAAGTCAGTGGTCGTCCAGGCTGGAGAGACTGACCGTCGATCACGCTGACCCTCTCAAACGCATTTTTCAGCGTCTCATCGTGAGACTGCTCCAGGGGAAAATCATCACGGTCCGAGAGAATCAGTCTCCCGATTCCGCTCGGTTCCCCTGAAGCAGACACCACTGGTCCCTGATCAGTCTCCCCGCCTGCACTCGCACTTCCTTCCCCCGCGAACATCTCTTCCAAGAGGCACCCGAACATAAATGTCCCAATAATTTATTAAACGCGGGCCAATTTGTCCCCAAAATTATCGGGTGCCGGAGGTGGGGATTAACTGCCACCTCTACACTATGCTTTTGACCCCTAAATAGAATCCTGACCGACACCAACGGATAACTCGCGATATCCCCGTGCACACACCGTACCCTAACCATGCGGCCTGTATCCAATGCCCCGGATTAAATCAGGCTTTTATGCACAGATGTTTGGTTAAAACCCGAGTCAACCAAAGCATGATATGTACCCCTTGATACTCACTGGTATCTGGTACTGACCAGCTTGACCGGGGCAACCTGCAGGTCGTCCGGGACCCGGATCAATGTCCCCACCTCCATCATTGGACACCGGTCTAAAAGTGATCCGGGTCCCCGCAACGCCAGCAGGCCGGCCCAGACCTGCCCGCCGCTCCAGTGGCGGAGAACGGGCCGGATGATTGGCGTGGAGAGAGGGAGAAGCAGGCGCGGGGTCCGGTCCGGCGGTGGCCAGACCCGCCCCTGGGCGGGGCTCTCGGAGCCACGAACGGCCGGAAATCCGTCTCCACCCCGCCCCCGGGGTGGAACACGAGGCGGGCCGGGCGGACGGGACCTAGGAACAGGGACAGGTCGAGAGAGAGAGAGAGAAGGGGAGAGGGGGAGAGAGAGACAGATGGTAGGGGCTCGCCGACCCCTGGGCACGCCACCAAGTGGTCCTCCGCCAGTTGGATGGCCGAATCCAGCGACGTGGCCGGTGGCACTGGACCCACTCGGCGGTCTTCTCGGGAGCCGAGTGGTGAACTGCTCCAGCACCACACGATCGATGATCTGCTCCACGCCACCTCCGTCGGCCATCAGCCATTTGCGGCACGAGTCCCGGAGCTGTTGGGCCAACACGAAGGGCCGGCCCGCTTCCCCCAGCTCCAAAGACCGAAATCGCTGACGATGCTGTTCGGGGGAGCGGCCGACCCGCTGCAGGATGGCCCTCTTCAGGTCGTCGAAGACCAGGAGGTTCTGGATGGGCAGCTGCTGGGCTGCCACCTGCGACTCGCCCGACAGCAGGGGGACGAGCCGCATGGGCCACTGGTCCCGGGGCCAACCGGACACTTCAGCGGACTTCTCAAACAAGTCGAGGAAGGCCTCCGGGTCATCGTGCGGGCCCATCTTCTGGAGTGGCAGCTGGAAGGAGGCAGCAGCTGCCTCGGTGGTTCCCACAGGAACCTCCCGGTCTATCCAGCTCCGGAACCTCTCGCGGTCCTCCTGCTGGCCCTGGATGATGGCCTCGAAGCGGCGCTCCTGGTCGTTGCGAAGATCCACCAGGGCCCGATGTTGTTCTTGGTGAAGGACCGCGAGGGATGCGATGATGTCCGCAAACGGCTTTCCAGCGGCGGGGCTGCCTGCATGGCGGCGGCTTCCGTCTTTTCCTCCCGGGTTTCGGCACCAGTGTGGTAAAGTTCGTAGTTGTGGGAGGAAAGAGGACAGGGATCGGCTTTTAGCTGCTGACAGTCGCTTTATTCTTTCTCAAAGAGAAAATGTCACACAAAGAACACAACAAAACAAAAGCTCGGTGCAACGCACACTTCAATTCTCCACATCCGAAGACGGGCTTCACTCCAATGGACCGGACGGCATACACGACTGTCAGCAGGCTCTCTCTCTCCTCCACTCCTGCTTCTCCTGGCGTTTTATCCTGTCTCCACGCCAATTACTGGAACGAGAAACAGGTGTTCGTAATTTGCATCTAACCCGTTCAATCACCGCGCCTCCCCTGACGCTCCCTCCTGTTGCAGAACCCGCTAAACCACGCCCCCCTCGCCACATTAAGGAAGACTGTTGGAGTTTTCAACGCTGACAAAAAAAAAAAAAAAAGGTAAAATAAAATACAGAAATATTACTTCTGTATCTGAATAGCCTAAATAAAAGTGCTGCCATAAATCATGATTCTGTTTTGATTTCATGATCAGAAGCGGTTCTAGGCTACATGACAAATGAAAATCAATGTGACAATAAAATATTTTAAAAGTGCAATTTATTAATAGGCTGTAGAATTGTATCTAAAATAAATTAAGAAAATAAAGTGGTTGGAAAATAAAGCTTTAAGCTCTGATGTGGCAATAAGCCTCAGTTTAGCTAATGCAGACAATTAAAAAAGGTTAAATACGCAAATAAAATGTTTACAGCTGCATCTCTGGAAAAAAATCAAAAGCTATTGTATGTTTTTGATGGGTTTTGTTGTTTGGGTTTTTAATGGGTTTTGATGTTATTGAACTCTGAAACCAGAATGAATAACTTTTTTGCTTTGAATGGTCTGCTTTGAATGTCTTCGGCCACGTCAAACCGCAACTGACTTGAATGCATGTTCAAGGCATTAAAGATTGTTGCAAAATGCACAGACTTAATATTTCACTGTATCAGTCTTTTTATGGAGCCTACATTTTTTTTTGCATAGCAGACAAATGAGGTGCTCTACTTTGTCCAAATGTGTGCTTCTTCAAATAAAGGCAGTAAAGTCCTGTCAGATGAGCTGCTTCACTTCACTGTCGTCTTCTTATATTTCATATTTAGTATCATTATATGTGAAAACAAGCAGTAGCTTTCTGGCGAATTTCAGTGGTCTCATTACTTTGTACATTTTACAAATATTTGGGATGCAAAATATAGCAACGAATTTGTGATATATAGGCTATGCAAAATTATGTATGGAAACGGCTCAAGAGCAGATTTTTTTAGTGATATAAGAAAACTTTTGTGACAATGCTTTTTTTTTTTTGTTGACGTCACCATGCACACCATTTTATCATTAAAAGGCCAATTGGATGGAAAGCCTTGAGATGGCAAATTTCACAAGCATTTTTTTTTTTTTTTTTACGCATATTTGCTTTGTCGATAACAAAACATTGCAAAAACTGGATGGAAACTTGGCTAATGTTCTGCAGTGAGTCTAACTCTACCCTTTAGGTACTGGACTACTGTGCTAGGTACCCCAATGGAAGGGTCCCAAAAAAGTGGTATTGTGCGAATGTGAATTTTGGTACCATTCACAACTTCTGACAATCAAAACAATTGTACTGTACTGTACCATACTGCTCATGGAAACAAGCCAAAAGAGGACAGTCAGCCTATTTGAGGGCTGACCGAGTGTGCTCCTCTCCAAAACACATAACATACAGACCATGCATGTCATCCCCAGTAATAAAGTAGGAGCACGGCAACACACAACTCCTAACTTAGCATTTCTGCTGGCCATACTGTCTAAAACACAGAGTGAGACAAACAATATGAGGAAAGACACCACAAATGCAAACAGATAAACAGGTTCCTGAAGACTAAGAACCTGGGGATTCCATGGTGTAGGAGCACTTTTATTTTCTTGCTGAAACCACCTGACCTCATATCAGCCAATATAAAATTGGCATATTTTCTAATGTGCTTAAGACATGGTCATGCAGAAGCGTTTTCATAACGGCAATGCCATGATGCAGTGCCGAGTTCCATTTGAAATGGAACTCAGTGAGCTAGTGCTACACATCTTCTGCACAGCGACTCATTAAAATACATATGATTAACCTTTCAACAGACTTGTCTGTGATTGGCTACAATGTTCAACACTGCAAAAGCACATTTTAAATAATAACCTTTGATGCACTCGTATTCACAATTATTTTTCTGATTAATTGTTCAGATCTATGAGAAAGACAAGGTAAAAAAAAATAAAAAAAATGGGGTTTTACTGTTGGCCCACCCCTAGTGGTGCCCCTTAATTTTACTAAGCTTTATGACAAGCGCAAAGTTTAAATGGATAGTTGAAGCAAAAATGAAAATTATTTCATAATTTACCCAACCGACATATTGTTCTAATCCAAACTTGTATGGGTTTCTTTCTTCTGTGAAACAAGATATTTTGAAAGATAAATATTTTAAATGGTGTCGAATGTTGTTTAGCCCATTTGTGCCCACATTTTTCTGAATGATTTCATGCATATAGCCAGGGTTGGGCAAAAATACATCAAAATGTATTTTAAAATAAAATACAAAATACCTTAATTTTAAATGTATCAAAATAAACTACAAAATACAACAGCCACAAAATATATCAAAATAAAATACTGTATTTTTGTATTTTAAAAATAATAAAAAATTATTTTACAAGGGAGCATGAAATTTCTTCACAAACCTTCCATCAATTGGCCTATTTGATCGATTCCTTCACCATTACACTGACTCAGTTGATTAAGTAAACAATGTTTGATAGCACCAGCTTTTCTCTGCCTGAGTCATACAATACATCTAACATATGCAATCAGTTAAAGGCACAACATGTAGGGTCTTTAGATTAAAATATCCAAAAACCACTAGAACAATGTTATATATTTTGTTGACTTGTTTACTTACATTATCCCAAATGTTTCCAAGAATGTTTAAATCCAGAGAAATATGCAATTTTAACCAGGACATGGACCGTGTCTGTGTGTCACCTATCAATGGCATCATACCCGCGTTACCCTTGATTTCTGGTTTTATTTTGTAGAAACCATGGAAACACCAAAGACGCATTATATTCCTCATCTGTCTAATAAAACATATATTCATTCATCAACTGGAAACTAATCATGTTATATAGCTTCTTGTTTAAATCTTGTTTTCTTGATTTACCACGAGAACCATGTTTTACCATGACTAACATCGATCTAGCTTACTGCAGTGTGCAACAAGTGTCTCATATTAGCTGCCGAGCGAATGCAAAGTAGCATTATAACAATTTTTAAAACAAAAATGTACCTAATATGATAAACAGCTCTGCATTACCCAACATACGCTAGAGCAAAAAAAGTGAAAGCGGCAACTGTGGCATACTAAATGCCAATGTGCTCTCAAGACGTGTGTCACGCTCGTCTCTCATTAGCAATCTCTCCAGCAGTCTCATTCAGCTCCAACATCACTCGCCCTGCTCTGTTTCATAGTACAGTAACTAATTATCTCATCCATGAACATGATTTCTGCCCGAGTCCTATCCTGATTCTTTTCCACTGCCTGTAGACGTGAAAGCAACACATCATGATTCCACAAAATCAAGGACTGAATAAGTGACCTCTAGTGGCTGGATTTAACAGAACAAATATTCACATATCCCTGTGATTGCCCAGATGAAGGTTAGTTTTAAAGTAACCAGCAGTTTAATTTTTAACAGTTTGCGAATGACTTATAATTGTATCCTAATTTAGTTACTTGATGTTTGGTAACGAAGGACCTACTTTGCATCAGCAACACGGACTCAATGAAAAGCAATTCATTCATAAGAAGACAACTGATGGCACCTGTGTCCATAGCAACTAGTTTCTAACTAATTAATCAATTGATTGTTAATCATAAATATAGGGGGCTGCTTCTCGGAATATTAGTTTTCAAGAAAATTATGTAAATTAAACTATTTAGCCTAGGCTACTAAAACGAACACCAAAACTTAACATCTGTTCTGAACAAGTCTCTGAAGCTAAGCAGGGCTGAGCCTGGTTAGTACCTGGATGGGAGACCTCCTGGGAAAACCAGGTAGCTGCTGGAAGAGGTGTTAGTGAGGCCAGCAGGGGGTGCTCACCCTGTGGTCTGTGTGGGTCCTAATGCCCCAGTAGTGATGATGAGACGTTAAACCAAGGTCCTGACTCTCTATGGTCATTAAAAATCCCATGGCACTTCTCGTAAAGAGTAGGGGTGTAACCCCGGTGTCCTGGCCAAATTCCCTCCTTAGGCCCATACCAATCATGGCCTCCTAATAATCCCCATGCATTGAATTGGCTCTTTCACTGTCTCTCCTCTCCACCTTCAGCTGGTGTGTTTGTACTCTGGCTGCCGTCGCATCATCCAAGTGGATGCTGCACACTGGTGGTAGATGAGGAGAGACCCCTGATATGATTGTAAAGCGCTTTGGGTGTACAGTAGTACATATGAAAGCGCTATATAAATGCCTCATTCATTCATTCATTCATTCATTCATTCATTCATTCATTCATTCATTCATTCATTCATTCATTCATTCATTCATTCATTCATTCATTCATTCATTCATTCAACAAGTCTGGGGAAACTATAAGCACCAATCAGAGGTTGCATTTTTATGATGGTATCATGTAGACTTCTTACAAAGTATTTTACAGTATTTTAAAAATACAAAACACTAAAGTATTTTGATACAAAATATAAAGCCATTTTCATCAACCCTATCAAATACAAATTACAAAATACTATTTTGTATTTGAAATACGTATTTGAAATACATGTATCATAAATACTGCCCATTCCTGCATATAGTCCTGTTAATAGTTTCCTATGTGAACATGTTCTGCATTTATTTTCCCCAGGTTTTTTTTTCTTTTTTTTTTTTCTTAAAAAACGTATTTGAATGTGCGGCAACTATAGTTGCCGGTGGGCAAATATGTTGTATGCACCCCTTCAATGTAAAATTTGAATAGGATGATAACATTTATGCATCTAACTCAAAATAACTGCTTTCAACAGATCAATCAAAGTCGAAGAACATTCAATGCGAACCCAAAAAAGCTGCTTCTAGCTTATGATTTCTTGAATTTGAAAACACATCAAACAACAAATCCGTTTATCTTAAAGTGGTGGAACATAGTGCAGAAAAAAGTGCAGTCATTAAGTTGCTCCAACAGAGCATTGTGAATCAAAAAAAAAAATTAAACTACATTGTTCATTAGAAAAAAAAATACTCCTATATGTGACCCTGGACCACAAACCCAGTCATAAGTCACACTTAGCAATAGCCAACAATACATTGTATGGGTCAAAATTACAGATTTTTTTTCTTTTATGGCAAAAATGTTCCATGAAGATATTTTGTAAATTTTCTACTGTAAATATATATATAAAAAAATATTTTTGTGAATGGATATACATTGTTAAGGACTTCATTTGGACAACTTTAAAGGCGATTTTCTCAATATTTAGATTTTTTTGCACCTTAAGATTCCAGATTTTCAAATAGTTAAGTCTCGGACAAATGTCCTTGTGACGAGCAGGGCGGGCGAGAGCCGTGAGGGAACGGCGCGAGGCCGGTGACGCAAGTGATAACGAGCATCACCTGGGAGGCGCACCGGCCTTGAGTCTCTCACGGAGGAGCTCAGGGAGCATATAAGGAGGAGCGACGACCGTGACGGACGAGAGAGGACCAGGCCTGGACTTTACGTTATGTTTTAATAGTCCGCGAGGGTCTGCCGGCATTACTTTCGTTTTGTTCTTTGTTTATTTTATTAAAGTTTATTGTTTGAACGTTCGCCGGTCCCCGCCTCCTTCTTTCCACATTTACAAACCATGTTACAGTCCTATTCTAAGAAACCATACATCAATGGAAAGCTTATATATATTCACCTTTCAGATGTATAAATCTAAATTTTTTAAAAAAATTGACGCGTATGACTGGTTTTAGTCCAGGGTCACATATAACAAATAAACAAAAAATAAAAAAATAAAAAAATAAATAAACAAATAATAATATATATATCAATATAAAATATTATGAAAGCAAAAGGCACTAAACAAGACCAATAACCTTGATTTATTAACCCATTAAACACAGTATACCCCATTTCCCCATGATATATGTACATACAAGTCATTTGCTATAGTTGCCGCTTGGACTTTTGACTAAGTATACACAATACTATAGATCTCTGGTAAGACTTGTTTTGTTTGGTTGATTCTAGAGACCCTTGATTATATATATATATATATATATATATATATATATATATATATATATATATATATATATATATATATATATATATGTGTGTGTGTGTGTGTGTGTGTGTGTGTGTGTGTGTGTGTGTGTGTGTGTGTGTGTGTCAACAAAAAATATTTAATATTAACATAAAAATTACTTTTCTTTGGGAGGGATTGCCATCAATATGATTCCTAGAAGTAGGGGTAGGAAGTTGACAGCCTCATGTCACAGGAAAGAAGTGAATACCTTTTTTTGTTCTTGAAATCCTTTATTTGGTTGTTTTCTTGCATATCATTGAGACATACAACATGGAAAACATCTAAAAAGATACTTACAAAAGGAAAATGACAACCATACACTGCGGCAACTATAGTTGCCGGTGGGCTAAAATGGGTTAGACTTTGAACATTTGTTTTATGAACAAAAGCAGTTGAAACTTTTTTCTTCTTTTGTGTTCTACATAATAATGAAATGCATGAAAGTTTGAAAGGACATGATGGTGAGTAAATGGTGACCATTTTAATTTCTGGGTGAATTGTTTCTTTAAAACACATCATGGACGTGAAGTTCTTGAGTAATTTTACAGCATTGCTATACTTAAGGGATTAATTGTGGGAATTTGTACTTTACATGAGTAAAATGAAATGCAAAACCTTTTACTATCTCAAATAATGCTTGTATCTGAGCAGACACACATTTAACAAAAAATAACAGTAAAATTTTGTCAGTTTTCACCATTTTAACTCAAGTAGGCCTAAAGTACTTTTTATACTTCTACATTACATTGAGTCAGTTCGGAAGACTGAAGATGCTGATTTTTAGCTATATTATGGGAGTCAACAGTGCATGGCCCTTATGCAGAGAGAGTTAATGTTTTTATTGTCTCCTGGCAGCAGTGTATACAGTAAATGTATTTTTGAGTCGCTGATTTGCATCTTTATCGCTATAGAAACACGCTAGGGTGTTAAAACCACTAAAGTGTGCATACATTTTGCAAGGTCATCTATTTTTTTTTATTTAAGCAATCACCAGAGTCTGGGACAGAGAGGGAGAAAAAAAAAAAAAAAACACATTATAAAATACATTTAATGATGAATAAGCATCTGTAATACAGTTTTTTTTTTTATTTGATGAAATACAATTTGTGTTATGTGCAATGAATGGCATACATATGAAAACAGTAATTCATTCTCCAATATAGTCAGCTGACATCTTTCATTATGTTGCCCAGAGGCAGAGCATGATTGAAATTCAGTTTATGTTGACGTGTTAGTAATTATAACATAAGAAACATTTCTTTATCATCAAAATTATATGCAATGTTGACAATATTGTCTTTTGAATAAATACCAAGTTAAGTGGATTTTTTTTTTTTTATTATTATTATTATTATTATTATGTGGAAGATGTGTTCTTTTTCAGAGGAAAAGACAAAACAACAAGGCTGTTTTAAAATGACTCTCTCATTTCTTGCAGCTGACAATGTCCATCTCCTATTGGAATTATCCTTGAGTCTCTCTCCATTAGTTTTTGGCTGTGATTTTTTCATTGAATAATTTTGTTTTTATATACCCAGATATCATAATAGATTCTTGTGTGTTCGCTCTTTCAAAAAAGCTGTTCTGACATGCGTAACACGAAAGCCCCTGGCATATTCCAGCAGGAGGTTTCTTGTTTGTCTGTTGCTAGGAATGATGTTTTAAGTCAATGTGAAACACTTGTTCCCGATTTTACTCCTCGAAAGTATTGCTGTGTGAAAAAGGATGTTCAATGACAAAAAATGAAGGGCATCTATTAGTTATTGATTACATCATAAAAAATAAAGAAATAAATAAAGAAATAAAATAAAAAAAGTTGCATTGAACTGCCACTATGATCAATATCACAGCTAGTTTTGACTTGATTTGATAATTAATATTTTCACATTTAATATGGAATACATTTATGCTCCCCCTCACTAACTATGTCCTCAGCCCATCGCTGCTTCTGAAATAGAATACTTTCCTACTATTTATTATGTGAAAAACAGTACATCAACAGAGTAGTATGTCTGAATACATAAAGTATGAAAAACAGTAAGGAAAATATACCCAGATATCCTACTACTTTTGCCAAAATTCTGTAGTGCTCATTTGATGGACACTTTATTATCCCATGAGGCCACAGGAGAGGATTTATAAAAAGCAGTAAAGTGACGCTGGCAGGTCACATGACAGTAACAACATGGCAGATGTAGTACATCCTAATTTCATTCATACTACCCTTATTCATACTATATATTCATACTTTATACTACTTTGCCTTATGGTCTTGAAGTTCAGATTCAAAAGATGTACCTACTCAGACAGAATTTCGGACACACCGCACGATTCCCTTTGATTCACCTGAATACTGATCATGCACACCTGTTCCTTTTCACTATGCTCATTAAGGACTCAATGTATACCCTCGCATTCTCATTTAATCATTGCCTGGACTCCTTGCTAGTACTACTATCAACCACAGACCCTTTGTTCTTTCTTTATAGACTTACCTATCATTTTCTGCTGGTGATCTCAGCATTTGTGTGTGTGTGCACGCTCTCATCTCCTCATCTGGTCTTCTTCGCCAGCTTCATCATCATCATCATTGTTCCTATAGTTAAGACTGTTATGTTTGGTTTCACTGCATTTAGCCAGACTGTTCATCTGCTAATGTTTATCTGTTGCCACAGTATTTCCATCTCTATCTGTTAAATAAAGCCTCACTGTTGAGTGCATTATCTGGCCTGCTTCTTCGTTGTAAAACCTGCAAAGACAATGGACAGTTTGAGTTTGATTTTTATAAAGCTTTAAAGGCTATAATCCCTTGCACCTGAAATTTGACATAGCTCAAAAATGGCATGATTTTTTGTTAATGTTGGCCATACATTACCTAATAATATTCCTATTGGTAGAGGCAAACCCTTGGATTATAGTAAAGTTTCCTATTATCTCTATTTTTAAGCTACCTTAGATTCAAGAAATAAGTGGAATTGTTGATGAATTAAAAATATCTTCAGCTGGTCATGATAATATTTCTGTATTTCTTGTCAAACAGGTGAAATGTTTAATATTGCAGCCACTTTCTCATATTTTTTTTCTTTGTTTTAAAACAGGCATTGTACCAGAAGATTTAAAAATAGCTAAAGTTATTCCTCTGTTTAAAGCAGTTGATCCACAATCCACAAAGTTTTATCAACTATAGACCTTATCTATTTTGCCATGCAAAAATGTAGAAAAAAAAGGTAGCACTTTATTTTACAGTACGTGTACTTTCCAGGTACATATATAGTAATTATGTTGTACATACAGGTAAAAGAGTGGTAACACAAGGTACTTACCTGACATGTATGTACATGGAAACTAATAAGAAATACTGCTGTACTTTCCAATGGTACATACATGGTAACTGCTTTGTACCTATAGACAAGTATTGGGTAATAACGGGCACTTACTTATAGTGTCCGTATATGGTAAGTAATAGACACATTACTGTACTTACTAATAGTATGTACATGGTAACTGCTTTGTACCTATAGACAAGTATTGGGTAATAACGGGCATTTACTTATAGTGTCCGTATATGGTAAGTAATAGACACATTACTGTACTTACTAATAGTATGTACATGGTAACTATTTTGTACTTACGGACAAGTGTGAGTAATAACAGGCACTTCTGTGTGGTAACTAGCAAGACACTTTACTGTACTTACTAGTGGTATATACGTGTTAATTGTGTTCAACACTGCAGTAACTATACAGCACTTCATAGTGTTAATACTTATCAAGTAGTACTTTTAAGCGTCATTGTATAACTTAGTTCTAAATCTCACTGTTCTCTGGCTCACTGACAAGCCATGCAATATCGTGTTCAATATCGATATGAATCGACGTCGATACTGAATGCGATATTGCGTGGCTTGTCAGTTAACTACGGCTCTGTCTATTAAATGCCGCTCCATTTGAAAGCAGGTGATGGCGATTTAGCGGTAATCAGGGAACCGGCTTTACTGACGAAATGCGTGTGACAAAAGCATTCGATATATCACCCAGCCCTAAACTAACTAGTGAATATACCAGTTAGTTAATGCATAAGTTACGCCTGGTAAGAGTTGGTAATTCCAATGTAATGTTAATGTACAAGGGTGCACTTTATTTTACAGTCCTATTTCCATGAATGAATATACCAGTTAGTTAATGCATAAGTTACATATTACTTAGGTGTGTGTGTTTGGGAGGGGGGTCGTTGTCCGTTATTTGTGCCTGTTATCAGAGTCATTTGGGACGCAACTAAATTCTATTCTTTATAAACATCAATATGTATTCTGAAGAAAAAAAAAAAAAAACAACAGCAACAACAGACAACAACAGATCCCATGATCTGAGTCTACAGCTTGTGAGGCAGCAACAGATACGACTACGTTCTGAGCCTCCAGTCTGTGAGGAAAGAGACATTATCAAACACTACATTCAGAGTTTCCGTCCAGCGAGACAGTAACGATATTTGCAACAAGATTAAGCTCAGGAGAGCAAACCTTCACTCCAAGGTACCTTCGTCTGCGTGTTCCAGATTGTTAAGGACCTTCTGCACCTATACCAGGGCCTCATCTGCGTGTTCTAGATTTTAGGGCCCTTTGGTGCTCCAGGAGATCAGCATCCCACAGAGCTTTGTGTTCAAGGCTGTTGAAACAGATTCTGGTTCCTCTCCCTACTGCATTGTCACCCAGCACAACCAGTGGAAGACGTCACTGTCATCAGACTCAACCACGTGAAACGTAAATATCACTTAACCAAACCTCTTTCTGTTACATGTCATGTCTCTGTCTGCCCCTGTGACCTAGTTTCCCCGTTCTGTTAATTAGTTCATTTGATTCACCTGTTCCTTGTTAATTATCCTGTCACCTAGTTTAGTTCCTTTTGTTAGTCCCTTGTATATAATACCCTGTGTTTCTAGTCTTGTGTTGTCCGGTATTGTTTATGCTACGTTGTTGTATGTTCCGTTGGATTCCTGTTTCTCTACAAGTAAAGTCTTATATTCACCCATCTGCCATCTCCTCGTCATGTGCTTTGTATACCAGCAACCGTAACAGAATACCAGACCAAAACAGTTTTGCGGCGATTTTCTTTTTGTTTGTTCTTTCCCCTTGTTTTTCCCGTCACCATGGACCCTGCTGTTGCCCTTTTGTGCCTGGAGTTGGCGTGCCTCACACACTATGCTGACCGCTCGCTCTACGTGTACTACATCTCTAGCCTTAGCGAGCGGTCCCGGGCACGCCTCCCACTACAGGACTTCGCCGCATTCGTGAAGTGGGTGCTGGTGTGTAACGACTCGCTTATCACCATCAACCCCGCGGAGGATAACTTCGCCACCAGCCCCACTTCACTGCCAGAAGCCAGTCAATCACCATCGACGAACGTTGCAACTGAGATGTCTCACGTGCCCACCGCAGACCGAGGAGGCAAGCCTGCTGCGATGGATGAGCCTGGACCGAGGAAGGGTTCGAACGGTACCATCGCCCCGGAGCCAACCTCACATCAAGGGTCTGACCAGGTGCGTGAGTCGGTGACATCATCCGACTTCAAGGGAGTGCTTGTGGAGCTCGAGGGCTGGGAGGAAGGCTCCGCCCACAACACCACCACAATGGGTAAATGGACTGACACTGGCAAATATGCTGAGGAACTGAGAGACATTATTTTTGGCTGATTTAATTGATTTTTCCGGAGAGGTGATTTCCCATTCCCCTGACTTCCCTGTTTTTAATAAATCTCCTGAGCCCCTTGAGGACCATTCTCCCGTGTTCTCCAGTTCTCCTACGTCTCCTGAGTTCCCCCTCTGCCCACCCAGCCTCCCTCTCCCGCCTCCTCTATCACCCAGCTTCTCAGCCAGTTCCTCTGCCCCACCATCATCTCTGTCCTTCAGCCTCTTGACATCTCCCACATGCCAGGTGGGGATGTCAAGCGTCTTCAGGCCTTCCACTCCATCCAGTCAAGAGGATCCCCTGCCTCCACTTCCAACCTCCACGCCCCCTGCTCCACCTCGGCCCGTCGACACTTCGGCGTCACCCTGGCTCCTCCCTCCCTCGGCTCCACCGGACACCATCGGCCATATGGCTTCTCCGGGCTCCCTCTTCTTTCCGGCTCTGCCTTGGTCAGTCGTCCACCTGCCTGCACCTACGGTTCTGTCTGGCTCCTCCTTCCCTCCAGCTCCGCCTACATCCTCGGTCCCACCGGCTCAGCCTCTGCCCTCTGGATGTCCACCTCCTCCTCGGACGCTCGTCGCCATGGCTCCTCCTCGGCCTCCAGGACCATCGGCTGCGCGTGGGCTCGTCGGCTCTACAGTTACACCCGGGTCTCCAGCTGCATCTCCGTTGGTCGTCCCCAGGGTGTCGTCTGCCCTCAAGCCGACTCCACCATGGCTCCTCCCACCTGCAACTCTACCCTGGGGCCTCGTCCTGGCTGGCTTCTGGGGTAACATCTGGCTCCTCCTGCTCCTGGCTTCCCCCTGGCTCCTCCCACCCTCCACTCCCCCTTGGACTGTCATTGTTATGTTCTATGGACTCTTTTCTTTTGTTGTTTTGTTTGTACTCCGCCCTCCTACAGAACCCCCTCCCTCCCTCCCTCCTCTGGACTCTTACGGCGCGAGGACGCCCCTATCCAGGAGGGGGCGAAATGTCATGTCTCTGTCTGCCCCTGTGACCTAGTTTCCCCGTTCTGTTAATTAGTTTATTTGATTCACCTGTTCCTTGTTAATTATCCTGTCACCTAGTTTAGTTCCTTTTGTTAGTCCCTTGTATATATATATATACCCTGTGTTTCTAGTCTTGTGTTGTCCGGTATTGTTTATGCTACATTGTTGTATGTTCCGTTGGATTCCTGTTTCTCTACAAGTAAAGTCTTTTATTCACCCTATCTCCTCGTCGTGTGCTTTGTATACCAGCAACCGTAACACTTTCCAGAAACCTGGGCATTGTTGTATATGACATTAGATAGCCACACTCAACTTAATCACTTGTATTTTATATATCTTTATTATTCATGATATTCATTTAGTAGTTGTGTTAGTTATTCTTGTTTATCTTTTGTTAATAAAATGTATTTTATTACACTTGTGTCTTCTTTGTGCTGATAACACTGAATTTCAACACTGAATTTTCAACTTGCATTAATTTCTAAATGAATGAAAAGCTCCTGTTTTAGAGTGTTTTCATACTGACAAGGTAAAAGACCTTGACTAGTGCCCTGAACTAAGAAAAGGGGAGAAGTGGTCATCGGATGTACTCATAACCACACCTTAAGAGACGTGTGATCCAAAAATCACAACGTCGGCAGTGACGTGAGTACCAATCCCTATTTTACTTTGTGTCCTTGGATAGGCAAAAGTAAAATCACTACAACTTTGATAGTAAATCTCAACAAAAAAATCTCTCAAACATTTTACATGGGTGAATGATTTCCTGAAGAGAAAATGTTATGTGGGTTTAGAAGCCAACACAAAAACATGAGTTTGCATTAGGGCTACCCCCTAATAGTCGACTAACCGTTAGTCGATGAGAAGAGGCTTAATTGACCAAAATTTTATTAGTCACTTGAAGAAAAAAAAAATCCACAGGAAGTGGCAAAGTCACGCACACAATTACAATTACCATATTGGGCAGGACATCCAAATGCTCGCCTATCATTTATCGACCTCAAATATGGCCTATCATATGAAACATGTAAATAGTAGCAACTTTACATGGCCACTCAATTTAACGTTAACCTATGAAAATGTGGGCTATTCCAGTGTTTGTGGCTAGTGTGAAAGCTAAAAAGTAGCATGTTTACTGCATGACAGCTAACATGGAGGCACCAGTGTGATCACTTGCTTTTAAAATACTCTGATTTGTTTGGTCATACAGATAAGAATAATACATCTTTTAAATCTGTGAAGAGTCTACTTTTATTTGTGTGCACTCAGAATAACAACAAAACATTGTGCTTTTGTAAAATAGTGAAAGCATACATGATGCGCTTTCTGCCGTCTCTCTCTGCGAATTTGAGCGCGCCTAAAAAAAAAGAAAAAAAGAAAAGAACCAAAACTCCAAGTAAACTTGCCTCACAGGCATGAAAAATATATCTATAGAAAGTGAAATGTTCACTTTTAAATGAACCAATTCAAATGCAAAACAAATGTTCTCAGGTTATATAATCCGCATGATATGTGCATGTAGATGCTCCAGTACTGCGGAGATGACGAGTCAATATCGTCGATTTGCAGCTGAAAATACAGAAATAGAATGTTAAAGCAGTCTCCTTGCTGTTTTCCCCCCGACGTATTCGTAATAATTGCTTCTTCCGGTGCACTGTGGCAAGCTTTATGCATGTGCTTGAGTGTTGATTGTGATTTTTTCGGCATTAAAGGCTCATTATTATGATTTATATGGTTTATTAATAAACATGAAATGAATGAATACTAGTTGACCAAAAAAATCTTTAGTCAAGGACAGCCCTAGTTTGCATGGAAGTTATTATTTGAACCTGTCTGTGATGTGAATTCATCAATGTTTTGGGCGAAACATCAACAAGAACCTGCCCTCATGCTCAATAGGCCACCTGGGCAACAAACATCCAGAACAGACAGATCATTTGTCAGTCAGTCAGCTACAGAAGTAACATTGATTAAAATACAAGATTCTGCCATTGAACCATCAAAGAGCTCTGTAGGATCAGACAGGTTCCCAGCGGAAGAACAAAAATGGTTGACAGCTGCTATGAACCTCTGATCCAACCCACAAATAAATAAATAAATAAAAATAAATATAAAGTTCAGGGCTAGGGCTAAAGTGAGTTATCGGATGTTAAGGCATCTCTGCAGATTCTCAGCTGTCACTTTGGGGTTCGTTGTCACTTCTTCAAGGGTGTCCTTGTTTGGCAGGCTTGATTGTGTACCGATGAAGGCTTTTTTTAATATATAAAGGCTTATGACAGCTTAACAACCCTGCAGCTGAGAAAAATTCAAAAACTCTGAAGTCTGATCCACTGAAACGTCTTTTGATCAGGCTTTACTGCATCTGAACAAAACTCTTTTGTGACAACAAATCACATGGCAGAGCACATCAAACCCACAAGTGATATGCTTAAGGATCTGACTCAAAACAATATATTTTCAAGGTCAGCTATTTGAGGTTAAAATCTGATTGTTTAACCAGTTTGTTTTTTTTTTTTTTTTTTTTTTGATGATCACAAAATGTTTTCACAATTCCACTAAATAGAAAACTTTAGGGAGATAAGGACACCTAAATGCTCTGCCTAACCATACATAAATTAATCATGTTTAAGGACTGCACATGTAGAACAATCCTGATATTACACATGTAGTGATTTGTGGTCTTAAATATTAATATTAATACTAAATATTAATATTGAGTTTTTGGTGAGTGTGAGAGTGTCAAATGATTCCTTCCTATATTACAGGGCACCAGCCAAGGAATTTCACCTTGACAGTAAAGAACAATCATGGAAGATTGTTGACTGAATTAGAATTATATAAATTGGAGGAAGTTTATCATCTGACCAATCTGAAGGATTTATTGAGATTCTGGCGAGCTTGTAGAGCCTCAGATTATCAACACAAGAATGACACAGTTTGATATAAAAATGAATTTATTACCAATAAGATATACAAGAGTAAAATATCACACTCACTAAATACTACTAAGGAATATTACTAAACTACTAAGAAATCAATAATCAAACAGAAATCTACAAACGACTACACAAATGAACATTAACAGAATGAATGCCAAGTAGATGAGCAAGGGATTGGACAAAGCAATGAATGGGCAATTAGCAGTCTATGGGTCAAGTGTGGTCTTTTTGGATGCTGGTATGAAATAGTACATAAGCATTTACTATGAATACAGTGTCTAATGTATCTATTTGTATACACTGCCCTAGATAAACAGTCTCTACACAAATAGCAATCTCATTTAGTAACAACCTAATGCCAAGGCCTCTGGGAAGAGGTTTGGTTAACCCTTTGGAGTCTGAGGCTGATTTGGGGCCTGGAGAAGTTTTGACATGCCCTGACATTTGTGCTTTTTTCAGTTTTTCATAAACATATTAATGACAAAGGTGTCATTACACGGTATTCAGCACAAACTTGGCTACAATAATATGTGAGGAACATGTACATTTTTGTGTTTTTGAAGGAATAACGTTTATGCGTGGTTATTGAAAATCAAAAAACTTAAGTCACTGAAATATGGCCAAAAAATATATATTAAATCTGTGTTCACAAGACTTCTTGGTATTGGAGATTGTAGACTAGAATTTTTGCTTCAGAATGAAGTAAAAATTATCCTGCCTACTCCTTCATATGAAACAATATATTGATTTAGTTTTTGTAAGACAATTGTTTTCAAGAAACAGTGTACGTGGAGGTGTGAATCATCATGAATAATGGGTCATTTACACCTGAGAAGACAAAAGAACCTCTAATGACCTGCATAAATAATGAGGCCTTTCAGTCAGGTAGGCTGTGAAATCATGTCTCAAGCTAATCATATATCATGTCTCAAGCTCATCATATATCAAACATACAAAAAAAACTGCAATATTGTGACAAATTATTATAAAATAATGGTTTTCTATTATATAATTTAAAATATAATGTATTTCTGTGATGCAAAGTGTCTGAACAATTATGTTACCTCTATAGTATTTCATATAGGCTTTTAGCTTAAAAGCATGCACATTTGGAGAAATATTGATGGATTCTCATATGTTTATGTCAATTTTCTATACAGAGGAGCAATATTTATGCTATATTTATTCTCATCACTATGAGTGCTGGATACTGTGTTTTCAATTCATACTTGCAGTCGGAGGGCGCTCTGTACACCTTTAAGTCACAAATCCATATAAAGAAGAAGAAGAACCAGGAACTAACTGCATGTCTTCTAGAGCTCACTAACCATGGCTTTAACATAAGCACTTTTCAAGACAATAAATGATGTTTTATTAACAAAATTCGGGAGGAGCAACGTTCAAATAATCTGACTAATCATCACGTCATCTCGGCCAGCTGTCAGCAATCAGTAATCAACATATCTACCCAATCAGCACGAGTGAAAGCATATATATATATGACACGGTGGACTCATATTCCTCAACAGTTTGACAGCATCCCTCCACCACCCCGTCTCCTCACACCTGCACTGGTTACTTTTCAGAATACTAACCAGAATGGGGGGAGTAATCTGTGTTCGGGCCAAAATACAGAGCTCGGAGCCCTCTCCTCGGACAGCACGCCAAATACGCATACTACTACGCATACATTTTTTATCTGATTATTTGTAAGTGTGAACTCGTGAAATACACAATTGAGAAAATGCATACAAGTATTGCCTCAGAATTTGCATCTGAATAGTGCTGGCTCTGTGGCCGCATTAGCGGATAATGAGCTGAATCAAGGACTTCTGACATGGCTCTCTTTACAGATTACATGGACACAGAATGTTTGTTTACGATTTGACTTGCACGATTTAAAGCAGAACTAAGTAACTTTTTTACCTTCATAAATAGTTTTCTAAGTCCTTACGATGGTTAATTGACTTGTAGTGGTGTGTTTGAGGCAAGCACTAACCCCCTCTGGCACGTCTTTGCCAGAATACAGCACTTGCAACTTGAGAAGCATCGACCCGACACAATCTCGCCTCATGTTTACGTTCACGCGAGAGTGACAAAATGCTTTACGGTAATTCAAAAACAATGTATATATTATGACTTTATAAGACAATTTCGAAAATTACCCACCTCCATCGAGTGTACTGTATTTGCAAATTACCCACCTCCTCTTTCTTGTACTGTATTTGCAAAACTACTGCGCTGGCGAGTGTTGTAGTCGTTGTAGTCCAGAGCTGCGCTTGGAGTATTTATGACAGTGTCATTCACTGAAGGAAACTGTAGGGGGAGCTTCGCGAATCTTGCTTAGTTCTGCTTTAAAACCTGACATTTCAATGTTTCTTTAGACATAAGTCTAATTTTTTTTCAGAGTGTTAATAGAGAGGCGAAGGGAAGAAAAATATGTGGTAGAAAAAAGTGTACAAGCAATAGAGCAATGGAGAGGATTGTGAAACAAAACCCATTCAAAAATGTGGGGGAGATTCACAAAGAGTGGACTGCAGCTGGAGTCAGTGCTTCAAGAACCACTACGTACAGAAGTATGCAAGACATGGGTTTCAGCTGTCGCATTCCTTGTGTCAAGCCACTCTTGAACAACAGACAGCGTCAGAAGCATCTCGCCTGGGCTAAAGACAAAAAGGACTGGACTGCTGCTGAGTGGTCCAAAGTTATGTTCTCTGATGAAAGTAAATTTTGCATTTCCTTTGGAAATCAGGTCCCAGAGTCTGGAGGAAGAGAGGAGAGGCACACAATCCACGTTGCTTGAGGCCCAGTGTAAAGTTTCCACAGTCAGTGATGTTTTGGGGTGCCGTGTCATCTGCTGGTGTTGGTCCACTGTGTTTTCTGAGGTCCAAGGTCAACGCAGCCGTATACCAGGAAGTTGATTATGTAGTTGTGTGAAATTGAATGTATACGTTTACAGTATATACATGGCATGAATGAAATTGGAGTATTTACATTACCAGCACATAATTCAAAACTGTTTTGTGTAAGTGTGAGACTGTATGCATGTGTACATAATTTGTATTCATCAGTGTTGAAATTGATTCAAGTAAAAATGGTGAAGAAGCATTGCGTGTGTAAGTTCATTTAATATCATTATTTACAGTAGTATTACAATGTTGAACTCCATCATATTGCCAGGATGATAATCCTCCGGTCTATATGTGTTTATCGAAGCAGATGCAGAAGGGAAGTCCCTTCTCTTCACCTGCACAAAACACACCCCGGCACGGAAGATAGCAGCGTCCTTTTACTTGTTAGTAAACCTCTGGACTCGATGTCCTGGCAGGGTAAAGTTTGTGCAACCTCCACAAACACAATAATTTACCATGACGATGATAAATAGAATACAAAAACTACAGACAACACACTAATTCACGACCGCTGTCACTGAATACCAACCTATCCTGCACTGAGTCAACACAGAGCTCTGTGATCGACTCCCTTGAGTGACGTAAAATGACGTGACGCGAAAAAAAAAAAAAAAGCGTTTTTTACAGAGACCATCACTTTATCTACTAAATTCATGCCCTTATGTCCTGCAAAACATTTTTAAACTCTGCAGTACCTTTTTATATGGTATTTTTGTACAAGGTTATATATTCATCTTGAAAAAAATGTTTAACCTGCAATATGCACTTTAAGACGAAAGCAGGAGCAGTGTGCAGTCAACACTGTACAAAGCATATGGAGGTAATCTCCATATACTAATAACACACACCTTCAATTTAGGTAACACTTAACATACTGAGACATGAACCTTTTTTTTTTTAAGGACCTTTGCCTGATGATGATGTCCTTGCTGGAGCAGCATCCCTCATTTCTCTTAGACCGCAGCTGCTAATAGCCAAGATTGTCAATGGGATGTCTGCTGTAACAATGGTGTCATCAAAGTTCGGAGAGGTCCCCAAAGGTTCACTGCTTTCCTACCAGTGTCCTGCTGTGCTGCCAAAGGATGTGGTTTATCATCCAAATGCTCCACAATTCCCCCCATTCCCCCCACACAGTACAATTTTGTCCCTGGCAGCTGGGCTGAACTCCTGCATATGCAGAGTCTGGAGGTGACACCTGAGATGTCAGGGATCATTGAGGAGGGAACACAGGATCAGTCCAAAAGCCCCCTCTGGGTAAGCATGCACCGTCTATGACTTACAGCAAGCAAGTTTTATGAAGCAGCTCATGTAAGATCTGAAACCACTGCGAATACGCTTGCTGGACGGATCATTAAAGGTGCCCCCCAGACCAAGACAATGAGAGGTTCTTCACTGCTATGCTGCCACCTTCGATGTCAATGTCCTTCCATGTGGTCTCGTCATCCACCCCCATGCTCCACATCTTGGTGCCAGTCCAGATGGCAAAGTGGTGGACCCAAATGAAGAACCTCCCTATGGCCTGGTAGAGGTTAAATGCCCTGATGTGGAAGACATTGGAAAGGCATCACATATTGAGTTTGTTGGGGGCCAACCAAAGCTAAAGAAAAAACAAACTTACCACTGGCAAGTTCAGGGTCAGCTGATGGTCACTGGCTTAGCTTGGTGTGATCTGGTGACAGATACTAGGGGTGACTTTACTGTGGAGAGAGTGTGGAGAGATGATGTGCTGATCCAAGAAATCAAGGCTAAAGCTGATGAATTCTACTTTGTCACATACATTCATGTTCTGCTAGAGAGAAAACAGGCAAGAAAAGGTGACAAACAAATGATGTTATTATTCGCTGTTATATAGTTATGTTCGGAAGAAAAATCAGCTGATTAGTCACGGTTCATTTAATTGTTTATGGTAGTAGACTTTAAGATTTAAATATAATTTGTTATTATTCAGTTTAGATTAAGATTTATGATATGTGTTATTCAGATCTTTATTTTTGAACATTAAAAATATATTGTTGCAACATACATTTCCCAAGCTGGAAAGATGAGAAGTCAGTCAATATGTTCAAAATCTGAAAGAGGATGTTGCAGGTCATAAAACAGAGTTAGTTTACATGTTAAAATTAAAAAATAATATTGATTAAAAAAAAAAAAAGAGAGAGAGAAAAAGGTAAAATGTCATACATATAATGTAACTTGAAACCCTGTATGAAAAGGGTAACAAAAACAAACTTACCAGAAGATAAACCACAGTGTCACAAAGTAGGCTAGCTCAGGACAAGCTCTTCTCTGGTTCTGTTAAAGGGAATTAAGAGATAATGTGTCTGTCATAAAATGTGTGTAGGTGATGTATTAATGCTAAGTTTTATGTGACCACAATTAATAAGAAAATTGACCAAAATAAAAAATAAAGAGAAGATGAAAATTAGAGAAATTACTAGCAAGGGATGAGGTTGACTGAAGATTCTTACGGTATATTTTACACACACTGGGTCTCATTCATAAAACACGAGCAGAACGAATTTTTGTGTAAATCGTGTGTAAAGTGGTTCTGGCGTAAATTTTCGGATTCATTAAAATGTTCGTATTTTCCAAATGTTAGTTGGTACGAAAGAAATCTACACCTGCTCCCAGCCACGCGTAAATAGTGCGTTTAACATCCGAACGTTTTGCTCATTAATAAGGCTGCATTTTAATTCACCTTAATAAGGTACATATTTACACAGCATTTTGAAAAAATATTATATATAGTAATTACATACGTTTTTTTTTTTTTTTTTTTTTTTTACTTTTATTGTGAGAGCCAGTAATAGCATCTGCAAACGGAGCACTTTAATCAAATAATTAATTGATTTCAACAGGGCTGGGCAAACTAATGGCCCCTTAATTGTTATGGAAATTGTTTCCTATAAAATGGCCAAAATCCTTCGTTTGGTGTCATAATATGATGCCCATATATAGTTGTCAGTCGGATTTAATGGGCGGGATTTATGGTAATTGAGAATGCGCGTGCACGCGCGTCCCATTTACAACTGATTGGAAATCATTAACACACACACATTTCACTATCACTTCTGACGTTTACGAAGTATTTGTGAATCAGGAGAAGAGTTTTCGGGAAGGTCTCTTTACGCGCAAATCACTCACATATTTACTCGTATATTTACGAATGTTTCATGAATGAGACCCACTGTTGATAAAATGAACAATGTTACTGGCTATAGATGAGGAGGATGTGGCAGCCAATGTTATTGGTTATAGATAAGGAGGAAGTGGCCAATGTTACTGGCTATAGATGAGGAAGTGGCCGATGTTATTGGCTATATATGAGGAGGAATTAGCCGATGTTACTGGCTGGAGATGAGGTGGTGGCCGATGTTACTGGCTGGAGATGAGGTGGTGGTCGATGTTATTGGCAGGTGAGCATGAGGAGGTGGCCAATGTTACTGGCTATAGATAAGGTGGTGGCCGATGTTAATGGCAGGTGAGCATGAGGAGGTTTGCCGATGTTACTGGCTGGAGATGAGGAAGTGGCCGATGTTACTGGCTGTAGATGAGGAAGTGGCCGATGTTACTGGTTGGAGATGAGGTGGTGGCCGATGTTACTGGCTATAGATGAGGAAGTGGCCAATGTTACTGGCTATAGATGAGGAAGTGGCCGATGTTATTGGCTATATATGAGGAGGAAGTAGCCGATGTTACTGGCTGGAGATGAGGTGGTGGCTGATGTTACTGGCTGGAGATGAGGTGGTGGCCGATGTTACTGGCTGGAGATGAGGTGGTGGCTGATGTTACTGGCTATAGATGAGGAAGTGGCCGATGTTACTGGCTGGAGATGAGGTGGTGGTCGATGTTATTGGCAGGTGAGCATGAGGAGGTGGCCAATGTTACTGGCTATAGATGAGGAAGTGGCCGATGTTATTGGCTATATATGAGGAGGAAGTAGCCGCTGCACTGCTGCAGCCATGGAACGGCAGCAAAGTTCCTTGATTATTACGCCTGAATGAGAGTATAGTTCCTAGCCATATCAGCCTAGAAAATCACAACTTTTTATTTTCCGTCGGTCTTAGTACACGATTTAACTACAGAAGAGTCAAGTTTTAAATAGGAAAAATATCAAAACTCTTTGGTCATTTTTATGCGCGATGCTAACGGTCTAATCAGATTCAATGAACTATGCTAAGCTATGCTAAAAGTGGTACCGCCAGACCCGGAGATCGGCTGAATGGATTCGAAAACGGTAAAACTCAACTGTTTAACTCTAGGGGAGTTGGAAAATGAGCCTATTTTCAAAAAAAGTGGAGTGTTCCTTTAAAACATCACTATAAATTCTTTATTCACCCCAATATCCTCACGTGCCATAATTAAAAATCTGAATTTGCTGTATTTTTTGGAATTTGATTATTGTATTGTCTCCACTGTTGTACATTTATTAATAACTTTAATGGTCCTTGCTGATTTCTGTCCATCTCATGTACGTGAGTGTTCCTTGTGTGACGTTCCCCAACACTGCACATTTTGCATGTCTCCTTAATCAAATACACATGATTCAGGTTGGTGTCAAACAAAGAAATTATGTTAACGTTACATGTGCAGTACTGAAGGGCTCCAGCAAAGTGGTTGAGAACCACTGAGTCAAGCCACATAGAGCAGTATAACGAATAAAAATGAGAAAATAAAAATGAGAAAATAAAAATAATAATTATTAGAAAAGAGTACAAATTAAGTCATAAATCTACAGCAGACAGTAATAATTTAATACCACATTCACCTCACTAACATGCTCAACACTATATATATAATAACAGGCTACACTCACCCGAGGGAGCGCGGCTGTCGTAATCGTGCACAAGTAGCGCACCTCTTTTTGCCATCCGTGTCTGGCGTGATCTAACATCTCCCCAATTGTTCCAAGAAAACCTGGAAGGCACAGCCTGAGGTGTAAGATATTTACAACCGGACTCTGGATGGACGCGGACTTCATCCTCTGTGAAGTGCATAGCACACAAAAAACTGCTGCCCTTCCTCTCTGTAAATGACGCCCCCTCATCTATTTGTATAGCCCAAATCCAACGCTTTTTCACATTTTCATTGCTCGGAAAGCCGTGAAACGATAAGCAGGGTCGTTTCTTCTCTCTGTTGTGACACAAAGGCATGCTACAAGACTGACTACTTTTAGTCTCCGCCATTGTTCTGGAAGCGCTTTCACTGATCGTAGCAGGCGTCGGTGCGACCGGAAGAAACGCTTCCCTACTTCCATTCTCGGCTGCCATTTTGCGAAATAGGCCTATTCAATTCACATTTATTTGTATAGTGCTTTTCACAATACATACTGCTTCAAAGCAGCTTTACAGAAATTCATGTATCTACATTACAATTAAGTGCAATCTTTTATCAGAGGTCACTGTGTCCAAGTAATGTATTTCAGATATGTACATATACAAATCACAGTTATCTAAAAATGTATTAATTTACACCAGAAACAATGGGCTCATTAAATTGATTATTATAAGCTGTGAAAAATAATTACAATATTTGGAAAATTTAACATTGGTGTTTGCTAAAAGATTATTTTTAATAAGGGGAGAAATCACTGCTGTGGCAGTGAGAAATAAAAGTCTTACTGGAGAGCCTAAAGGGAAACCCATGCTAGGTAGTCTTGCACCATTTGAATGGAGATAGGCTGATTGAGCTTTTAGGGTGAAGGTGGAAATCCTGCAATTGCAGAGGAAAGGAGGAGAGCAGGGGTCCATTTCAATAAGGAGGTTCAACCAACTCTGAGTTGAAACTTGAACTCTGAGTTGACTTACCCTGAAATGGGAAACTCTGAGTTTTCAGTTTCAGAACAGCTCAATTGAGTTAGTTCAGTCGACTCTGAGTAGGTTGACTTGGAGTTGAGTGCATACACCACGACTATGAAAAGCCATCATCAATGGAGCTCCGATATTACGATTCACCATGGCAACAGCATGTGACAAAATGACGTCCGCATACTTCTGAGTCAATGCCAGTTTCATTCTTATCACTGTTATAATATCAAAGTTGAAAACTGGCAGAATGGTAAGTTATTGAACTAATATTCATTTTCATGGTAGCCTATCCCACATGCAAAAAAGGAAGAAAAAATAATAATTTAACAGGATGCAATAATAAGAGTGTAAATGATTTTATCATTATTAAACACTTGTTAGGCAATTTACTTCCACTTTTAGAAAATTTTCTTCATTTTTATTGAAAATAAATGCCTTGCTGATGTGATATGTGATGGGAAAAGGGAAAATAACGAGCTCGGCAAAAGGCAGATTCAAACCCAGTCAATCACATCACAAGTTAATTCTCCGCACCCAACACACTACTGCCTACACTACTGCAGCCACTAGAACATGTGTCAATTTTAACCTGGTGTGACATTGGCGGGCGGAGCTACTGTAAAGTAGCCAGGAGAAGAAAAAAAAGTATACTTGAGTGCATAAAAAAAAAAAAAAAAACTTAAATACAAGCAAGTACATTTTTAGTACATTCTTTATTTTGGTGCTAAATAAAAGTGTCAAAGTTATACACTATAAATACACTCATTCAATGTATATTTGTTCTGCAGTGGTACTTCACTGCACTTGGAAAAGTATACTAAATACCACTACTACTTAAATAGATTTTTAGTGCAATGAAATAAAAATATACTGAGGAGTTTTATTAGTGTATTTGTTAAAAGTGTGCTTTCAATGCTTTAAAATTAGTTCAATTTTAGTAGACTTTTATATAGTAATCTTAAATTTAAATGACATTGATTTTCTTACAAATATATTACTAATGTTATAAGTTATAAGTACATTTTCCCCCAGGTGAAAAAAAAGTGCAGTAAAATACACTTTATTTTAGTACACAGTACACTTCCATAATGTGAAATTATTATTTAGTATTTAGTTACCACTTGTAGTACACTTGAACCCATCTTTCAAACTCCTTTAAATGTACTCATCAGACATAGGAAATACACTTATGAATTATTTAAAATGTAAGAATAAAATATGATAAATATATACAAAATGTATTCGTAATGTTGTAGGCACTATATTATAAATACATTTTGTATATATTCATTATATATTAATCTTATATTTGAAATAAATCATAAGTCTATTTTAAAAATGTTTGAAAGATGGGTTTTAAGTGAACTACAAGTGGTAACTAAATACATTTTTTTTTAATACAGAGATAGTATGTTAAAAGCACATTTTAGTTCAAATTCATGGTGTCTCAAAATAGCAGTTGATACACTTAGATGTTCTTAAGATGATCTTAAGAAGTACTAAAGAAGAGCTTTTAGTACATTAAGTACAAAATAAGTGCACGGAAATAGAGCACTTTAAGTACGTTATGGAAGTGTATAAGTGTACTAAAATAAAGTGTATTTAACTGCACTTTTTTTTTCACCTGGGTAGACACTCCGGCACTTTCTGTTTGCATTAAGATTATTTTTATTACCACACTGGCAGATATTGATCATTTTACTTGAGTAAAATCCACTTAATTTCGATCCCCCCAGAAAACAAGACTAAATATCTTATATCATTTTCTTATATAGAAAATCCATCTTGATTTAAAAAATTTTAGATATTTGTACTTGAATTAGGATGAAAAATACTCATTTTTTGCAGTGTGAATGAATGAGTGAACTATTTAAACATCACTTGCACTTTAAAAAGGGGGAGGAGACCGAAGGAAACTCTGGGTTTACCGAAGAAAACCTGCTCCCGGCCAGGTTAGGTTATCATGGTAACTGACTCTGAGTATAAGTTACCTCTCTTTCAGAAACGGGTTTGACTTACCCTGCTTTCTCGGGTTTGACATACCTCCCATTCTGAAACAGAAAACCCAGAGTTTCCCTCATTTCAGGGTTAACATACTCAGAGTTTTCACTTAACCTCCTTTCTGAAACAGGCCCCAGGTGGAGTTGATTCATGTGTTACAGGTGCGCAGCAACTACACTGTTGAATGGGTAATTGATAAGCTTGAGTATGTGTGACCGGTTTGAACTGATGTCTGTTTGGAAAGTGTTTTGGAACAATGTTTCAAAAGAGTTGGGGGTTATTGTTGTTGACGAAGAGAGCATCAGCAGGAAATTTAAATTTTTGGAACTTCTGTGGGCTAAAAATAAGGAAACAGACTGGTTAAGTTGGAGGGATTTGGTTAACTGATCTGTTTCGCTATGCTTGATATTGTGGATGGTGTCGATGTATAATACTTAGAGATTGGAGAAAGACAAATGGATCTGCATGGTGGATTGAATTTAGAATTGCAAATAGATTCAGAGCATCTTAAAAATCTGAAGAACGTGAGGATGAATGAGGATGTTGATTGTTCTGGTGATGTTTTCTTAGTGATTTCCTGCAGGGGAGGCATAAGCATTTGCTTAAAACTTTATGAGTGACAAACAAGAATCAAAAAGGCTGGGTTCAGATATTTGAATTTGCATGCTATTAATAGCAGGATATCTGCTTGCAAAAATTATATTGTAGAAAAAAAATGGAGATGATTGAGAATATTATTTATTAAAACGTTAGATCCAAGTAGAGTGGCACTGGGGTGCATGACGAGCTTGCATATGGAGCCGGTGCCCTAAATATCTGAAAGGCAGAATTTAGGCAATTGATTTTTTTTTTTTTTTCTGCTATACGTTCTGCTTTATTTACAGACTAATCGCTAGTAAGACCAGATTAGTCGTCTGATGAATGGCATTAGTTCAGAGGAACTTGACCTGTTAATGCAATAGACTGTATTGGAGTTGTTGCAAATAGAAGAGAATGCTTTGGAGGCCCATTGTAGTGGCCGTGAAAAGCGGAGGGAGAAATCTCTGCTGCGGCAGTTGAGTAGCACAGTTTAATTAAAAAGCTGTGTATGTAACAGTAATGTAACAGGTGAGATATCAGGTAATGATGATATAGGCCGCTTTAAGTATATTTCTTCATAGCATTAGATGTTGTACTGCTGCTGTCTGTCTTGTCAAACATGTTTGTTAAAAATGAACGTGCTGGTGGTGTAAATATGACATTATGAAGATAGCTTTTTAGATTCTAATCACAAGCCGAACTTTTGTAGCATCGCAGCATGCGGTCAGCTTGTAGTGCAGATGCGGTTTACTTAGCCAGAACAGAGCAGTCCATCTTTAGAAATAGAATGATGCGGTAACACTGATTTACTCATTCTGTTTTTGTATATACAGTTTAAAAGGGGAGATCACAAATTATTATAATTAGTCATGGAAATATTCACACAGTGGTTTAAGAACATCAATAAATATCGTCTTGTGGACTAAACACTAAATTAACTCGAGAGGCTCTCTCTCTTGCAGTTTGGATGTGGCTGGCACATGTATGACATAAACAAACAATTTGTCAGAATCTGTCAGAAGTAGCAGCCATGACTATTAAAATTTGTACAGAAGCATCTGATGACCAAACAGGTTGGAATTAGCAAAAGGAAAAATGTCAGGAGAGTGATTTGCTCTCTGTCGCATCCTGTCACCGTGAACTGACCTGTCAATCATCTTACATCCTCCACATTTTGCTAATTTCCTACCGTATCGGAGAGAAATGCAGTACCTTGTTGATCTGCAATCGCAGAGTCTTTCATGTGGAGAACTCTCCTCATATTAATGCATAATGATACATAAAAGTTAATGGCCAATCAGATCTTTATAAAAGTCTACATTGGTGTTTGCAGATGAAAAATAACACGCATAACATTAAATAAATATTTTCTATCAGTTTGACTGATTATTAGTCACTCAAACCTCTCCGCGTCGATCGCGCATATCTGTTGTTTTGTAGTTTTTTAACACTTTTTACTCTTGTTTGTAGTTCCTCGTCCAGCGCGCAATGGGTTGTGGGCAATATTAACCTTTATAGTGTACGGATCCACACTTCGAAAATCTCCCGGAAATAGTAGACCATCCGGGGACTTTTGGAATACTCTTTTCAACATACTATGCTTTGGGACACACTTATTTTAATCTCACATACTATTTAGGATGGATAGTATGGACATTGGGATGCAGGGATAAAGATTTTTGATCATGTGTCTGTCACAGACACGCCAGGCTCCACCTCACCACAGTACCCACGCACCCAATCACCAGCTTATTAATCACCGCCACCTGCACCTCATTCACTCTGCAATCACCAGCACTACAAAGCCACCACTCTCACACACACTCACTGTCCGGTCTCGTTTGCACTACGCCATGTATATGCTTACCTTAAGGACTCCCCTTCAACATACTTACCTGCTCCAGCGATCTCCTTCATCTCCTTCGTCTCCTGGTCCCTTCGTGTGCTTACCCATCTGTGTGTGTGAGTGTCTCCAACGTCTCCCTCCATCTCAGCTCAACTCCTGGATCCACAAACCACACAAGGACAGTATTACTTTATATTCATCTCTCAAGAACCTGATAACAGCCATTACCACTCTGTGTTCCTCATATTGTTCCAATAAACTCACCTGGATTGCTTTTATCTCTGCCTCCGTGTCTATATCATAACAGAAGACCGGACCATAACAACTAACGGCATGATGACAAACGATCCATTCCAGGAACTCGTGGACGTGCTGCGTCGAGCACTCACACCACAGCCCTCAACATCGTCATCCCACAACACGGCTGTCTCCGCACCCACCAGCACCACTCCTTCACCTGCATTCACCGCCAGTCCCATGGCCAAACCGGCGCCCTACTCTGGATCGGCGGAGGAATGCAGCGGATTTCTTCTCCAATGTGAGCTGGTCCTGGAGATGCAGCCGCACCTCTACACCACAGACACGGCTAAAATAGCGTTCTTTAGTTCACAACTGCAAGGAAGGCTCTGCAATGGGCAGATTCGTTGTGGACCCAGAAAGGCCCAGTCGTCCAATCCTATTCGGCGTTCGTCTCCCACTTCCGGGAAGTATTCGGGAAACCTCTGACTGATTCCTCGACTGGTGAGAAACTTTATAATCTAAAGCAAAGAAACCTATCTGTTAACGAATATGCCTTGCAGTTTCGAACGCTAGCCGCCACCAGCGGATGGAACGAGCAAGCCCTCATCACCACGTTCCGTCAGGGGCTGGAACCCTCCGTGCGGCTGCATCTCGCTGCATACGAGGACTCCATGGGATTAGAACGCTTCATCCAACTCGCCATCCGCGTGGGGTCCCGTATGCAGTCGTGCATTCAAGAACACCAGGGCCAGTCATCCACCACTAACCTCCTCCGTCGGTCCGAACCCGTCAGCTCCCCAGAACCAGCCAACAAACCCATGCAAATTGATCACTCTCGCCTCACCCCTAACGAAAGACAAAGAAGGCTGGCCCTGAATCTCTGTCTCTATTGCGGAACAATGGGGCATAATCTCTCCACATGCCCAATCCGTCCTCCTCGACCCGTGGTGAGTGCAATATTTCCCTCCATTCAGAAAATGAAACCACTCACTACAACTGTAACTCTTACTGCTGCTAACATCTCTGTTCCAGTGGTGGCGCTCCTTGATTCAGGGTCAGCCGGAAACTTCATCTCAGGCACCCTCTGTAGACAACTCAACCTTAAGATCTCTCCTTCACCGACGAGCTATCAAATCCACTCCATCACGGGCAAACCCCTAAGCCGCAGACACATCCGTCACTGCGTGGGTCCACTACAACTCAGCATCGGTATCCTGCACACTGAACACATCCATTTGCTGGTTCTGGAGGAATCCACCGCTGACGTGGTTCTAGGGCGCCCGTGGCTGGAACAACACAACCCCAACATCTCCTGGCGCACGGGCGAAGTCCTGAAGTGGGGCGATCACTGCTTCCCAGACTGCTTCCCAGCGCTTCCTGTTCCTAAACCTCCACTCTCCAAGTCTCTTCTCGTGAATGCCACGTCCATCGAGAGCCCTGTTGAGAAGCGCTCGGTGGATGTTCCCCCTGACTACGCCCCTTCAGCGACGTCTTCTGCCCGCAACGCGCCTCCAAGCTTCCTCCACACCGGCCATGGGACTGCGCCATCGATCTGCTGCCGGGTGAACCAGTGCCCAGGGGACGCATATACCCCCTGTCCATACCGGAGGAGAAGGCCATGGAGGAATACATCAAGGAGGCACTCGAACAAGGTTACATCCGCCCGTCTACTTCCCCTGCTGCTTCAAGCTTCTTCTTCGTGGCAAAGAAGGACGGAGGCTTGAGGCCATGCATCGATTACCGTGCACTCAACAAGATCACCATCAAGTTCCGATACCCACTTCCCCTCGTCCCAGCGGCCCTGGAACATCTCCGCGGTGCCACTGTGTTCACCAAGTTGGACCTCCGCAGCGCGTATAACCTCATCCGGATACGTGAGGGGGACGAGTGGAAGACCGCCTTCGTCACGCCCACTGGACACTACGAGTACCTCGTGATGCCGTATGGCCTGGTCAACGCCCCTCCGTATTCCAGGATTTCATCCACGAGGTGCTCCGGGAGTTTCTCCATAAGTCCGTTCTGGTTTATATAGATGACATCCTCATCTACTCCCGGAGCTTGGCCGAACATCGCCACCACGTTGCGGAGGTCCTCCAGCGCTTACGGCAGTTCCATCTCTTCCTCAAGGCTGAAAAATGCTCATTCCACCAACCCTCCGTCCAGTTCCTGGGGTACGTGATTGATCACAGTGGCATCCGGATGGACGAGGGAAGGTCTCCGCCATACAGTCCTGGCCCACTCCTACCACCATCAAAGAACTCCAAAGATTCCTAGGTTTCTCCAATTTCTATCGCCGGTTCATCAAAAACTACAGCACAATCGTCAGTCCACTCACCAACCTCCTCCGTCACCAGCCCAAGTCTCTGTCCTGGTCTCCATTAGCCACCGACGCCTTTGAGACCCTGAAGAAGGCCTTCACCACCGCTCCCCTCCTCGTCCACCCTAACCCGGACCTCCCGTTCATAGTAGAGGTGGACGCATCTACCACCGGAGTGGGAGCGGTCCTTTCACAGCAGCAGGGGACACCAAGTAGACTCCATCCATGCGCCTTCTTCTCCCGCAAGCTCAACCCGGCGGAGGTCAACTACGACATCGGTGACCGCGAACTCCTGGCCGTCAAGCTTGCCCTTGAGGAGTGGAGGCATTGGTTGGAGGGAGCTACTCCACCCATTTCAAGTCCTCACTGATCACAAGAATCTCGAATATCTGAAGGCCGCAAAGAGACTCAATCCTCGCCAAGCTCGCTGGGCTATGTTCTTCTCTAGATTCAACTTCTCCATCTCCTACCGTCCTGGTTCAAAGAATACGAAGGCTGACGCCTTATCTCGCCTCTATGCTCCTGAGGAAAAGCCCGAAGAACCTGATACTATTCTGCCGGAGTCCATCTTCGTGAGCCCCATCCAGTGGTCCGAAGAAACCATTCCCTCCGCCAATGCCTCCACACGCACTCCGCCGGGTTGCCCACCGGGCTTGCAGTACATCACACGGACACGTCGCACTCCACTCCTGCACAACGTTCACTCTTCACTTGGCACTGGTCACCCGGGGGTCAAGGAGACCCTCTCGTTGCTCAAACAACGCTTCTGGTGGCCCAACATGGCCAACGACGTCAGGAGGTACGTGCAGGGCTGCAGGGAGTGTGCCATCTCCAAGAGCCCACGCCATCTTCCCACCGGCAAGCTCTTTCCTCTGCCCGTTCCTGAGAGACCCTGGTCACACCTGGGAGTGGACTTCGTCACCGATCTCCCCGAGTCTGACGGTCACACATGCATCCTGGTGGTGGTGGACCGCTTCTCAAAGTCCTGCCGTCTGATACCCCTGGAGGGTCTACTCACCGCCATGGCCACCGCAGAACTAATGTTTAATCATGTTTTTCGCTATTATGGATTACCTGAAGACATCGTCTCCGACAGAGGACCCCAGTTTGTCTCACACGTCTGGAAAGCCTTCTTCTCCCTCCTGGGTGTGACCGTCAGCCTATCGTCTGGATACCATCCTCAGTCGAACGGGCAGACGGAACGGGAAGATCCAGGAGATCGGCCGCTTCCTGCGTACCTTCTGTCACGGCCACCAGAACTCCTGGAACCAGTACCTGGGTTGGGCCGAGTACGCACAAAACTCTCTCCGCCAAGCCTCAACGGGACTAACACCCTTCCAGTGCGTACTCGGCTACCAACCCCCGATGTTCCCCTGGGACGGGGAACCCTCCAACGTTCCGGCAGTCGACTACTGGTTCCGGGGAGAGCGAGAGGGTGTGGGACTCAGCTCACCACCAGCTGCAGAGGGCCCTGCGCAGACGCAAGATGGCAGCCGACCTTCGACGCTCCGAGGCTCCTGTCTACCAGCCGGGGCAGAAGGTCTGGCTGTCCACCCGGGACATCAGGATGCGTCTGCCCTGCAAAAAGCTGAGTCCCCGCTTCATTGGCCCGTTCACCATCCTTCGGCAGATCAACCCCGTCACCTATCGTCTCCAACTCCCGGCACAGTATAGTAGAATCCATCCTACATTTCACGTGTCTCTACTTAAACCTCACCACCCTTCTGTTGTTCCCTCCACAGAGCCTGACGTGGCAGCCGCCGAGCCCCCCCTTCCACTTCTCCTAGAAGACGGCACAGCCTACGTGGTCCACGAGATCTTGGATTCCCGGCGCCGTGGTGGTAAACTCGAATACCTCGTGGACTGGGAGGACTATGGTCCCGAGGAACGCTCATGGATTCCCAGGAACGATATCCTTGATCCTCTTCTGTTACAGAACTTCCATACCAACCATCCAGACAGACCTGCCCCGCGACCCAGGGGAAGACCACCACGACGTCGGGGTCCGCGGCCCTCAGGAGCGGGCCGTGGGAGGGGGGGTACTGTCACAGACACGCCAGGCTCCACCTCACCACAGTACCCACGCACCCAATCACCAGCTTATTAATCACCGCCACCTGCACCTCATTCACTCTGCAATCACCAGCACTACAAAGCCACCACTCTCACACACACTCACTGTCCGGTCTCGTTTGCACTACGCCATGTATATGCTTACCTTAAGGACTCCCCTTCAACATACTTACCTGCTCCAGCGATCTCCTTCATCTCCTTCGTCTCCTGGTCCCTTCGTGTGCTTACCCATCTGTGTGTGTGAGTGTCTCCAACGTCTCCCTCCATCTCAGCTCAACTCCTGGATCCACAAACCACACAAGGACAGTATTACTTTATATTCATCTCTCAAGAACCTGATAACAGCCATTACCACTCTGTGTTCCTCATATTGTTCCAATAAACTCACCTGGATTGCTTTTATCTCTGCCTCCGTGTCTATATCATAACAGTGTCACTTAAGGTGTGGTTATGAGTGTATCAGATGACCCCTCCCCCCTTTTGTAATACAGGGCACCAGTCAAGAATATAATCTTAACAATTTAAGAACATTCCAAAAGAGCTGTTAAATAATTCAGAATTAATATAAACTGGAGGGAGTTGGTCATCTGATTTATCTGAAGGATTTGTGAGAGTCTGGCCAACTAGTAGAGTTTTTGATGATCAACACAAGGAAGACACAGTTATAATAAAATCAATGAAATATTTTAACAATAGACATGAACGAGTAAATACCACAACGATTAATAATGAAATAATGAATATGCACTTCTAAACAATAGTAAAATAATAATCAAAGGAGAATACTGAATTAAATCAATTTGTTATAATTATTTGTAACAAGCTGACCTCAAGTAACTTATCTAAATAGGTTAGAAAAACATATGCTGCATGTATAAACTAATGCCAAGGTCTCTAGAAAGAGGTTTGATAAGTTTACATTTACAATCCACACAGTTGGGTGATCAATCCGGTAGCAGAGACGTCTTCCACTGATGATGCAGGCTGCGTGCAGTGGGGGGGGTGGGTGCGGAGTTGCGATCCAGCAGTCGTGCCACACTGGGCTGGAGGATGCTGGACTTCGGTTGCGCCAAGATGGTCCTTTAGGATGGACTGGGCAGCTGGGTTAGATGAATCGTCACAGGTTCCTTTGCAGGCTGGCTGCTTCGCTGAGGAGCCGTGTGGTACAGGCAATGTCTGCCGATGCAGAAGTCCTTTGCAGACTGTGATGCGCTGCAGTAGGAGCCGTAAGGGTTAGATGAAGTCCCTCAATGCTGGGGCCTTTTTTACAGCTAGAGTGCAGCTGGAAGCATTGTAAAAGGTTTTGCTCACAAAAGCTTAACCTTAACTGTCTTGTAGTCTCTTTCCTCGTCAGGTCAGAAACTCGGGACGTGGACTGTCTGTTAATGTCTCCTTCCCCATCAAGCTGGAAACACAGAACAAGGGTGTATCTACACGGGGAACATATTTATCTCTTTCTGATTAGGAGGATATTGAAATGTGGTGCCTTGCTGATCCTGGAGTGTGATTGGCCATGGTTATCTGAAGCAGCCCCAGTGTTGCCCACCCTAGTGTGGAACTCATTTGCATAGCATAAAGTACAGTGTTAAAATACTGTCTTTAATATTTTACTCATGCATTATTTCTTTACCAAACCTCTTTCAAATTAATAAAGGCATTGTAGGGAACAGACAGACACCAAACTCGATATGAAATCATCGCCCATGCATTTGTTTATCTGTTAACAGGTCTGTCCCATGACCTGCTGTTTTAACAGTCAGTAACCATTAACATACACTGTGCTTTGTGTGAAGATGGAGTGGATGTGATGCAGTTTAGATCAAATTAAGGCTTCCAAACATAGGTATCACTGGATTTAAATAGATCTCTATGGCCTCTCTTTATTTCAGTCACTGCTGCTTCATCCAGGGGGTCCTGAAGGAATTTTTACGGCAGTCATTGCCTAAACCTTATGAATGAGTTTGGTGGTTAGAGTCAATGTGTCGTCCAATGAGAACTCCTCTACTTGGTTTTGGTGGGTGAAGAAGGTCCCCCTTCCTTCTCTGGAAGAGGTGTCTGGCAGTTGTCCTAACATCTTATCTGATGTTGCTCATTTGTTTATGTTCATTCACCGAAGATCCAATCACAGTGTGGCACATCATCTTACACACCAGTAGTTAGAGAGGGGCCCAGTCGTAAACTGTTTACAACATTTGGCAGCCATATTTACGACGTCGCCGGGCAGCTATTTGGACATCCAAGAAGTCCTATATATTTGAATGAGTAAAACCCTGAAATTGCAAAAACTGCAAGCATATTTTAATAACACGATTAAATTCGGCAATCAATCTGATATGAACTATCCCAAAAATATTGTTTCTTATGCACAAATAGTGTTAAGCTTATTTTGGGTTGGACGAGCCAATAAGCAAATGCAGTTCAGGCATATCAGAACACTGCCTTTTTGTATAACATTCAGAGCTTGGCAGCTGCCGTGACACAATGACTTTACCAATTGTTTTTTTATTCCTATGCCTTTGCAATTTCTACCATTCATAAGTAATGAGTGTACCATCTTTGTATATCTAAAAGAATCATTGTCACCTGTTAAAAAGGGCAAATTTTAAAGGTGCCCTAGAATGCTTTTTCACAAGATGTAATATAAGTCTAAGGTGTCCACTGAATGTGTCTGTGAAGTTTCAGCTCAAAATACCCCATAGATTTTTTTATTAATTTTTGTAACTGCCTATTTTGGGGCATCATTAAATATGAGCCAATTCAGGCTGCTTCCCCTTTAAATCCTTGCGCTCCCCGCCCCCGAGCTTGTGACTCTAACACATTGCATAAACAAAGTTCACACGATGGTAACTTTAGCCACATTTAACAGTACATTAGCAACATGCTAACAAAACATTTAGAAAGACAATTTACAAATATCACTAAAAATATCATGTTATCATGGATCATGTCAGTTATTGTCACTCCATCTGCCATTTTTCGCTATTGTCCTTGCTTGCTTACCTAGTCTGACGATTTGGCTGTGCAGCTCCAGGCGTTAATACTGGCTTGTCTAATTCCTTGAACATGGATTGGCATATGCAAATATTGGGGACGTACATATTAATGATCCTGACTGTTACATAACAGTCGGTGTTATGTTGAGATTCGCCTGTTCTTCGGAGGTCTTTTAAACAAATGAGATTTACATAAGGAGGAAACAATGGTGTTTGAGACTCACTGTATGTCATTTCCATGTACTGAACACTTGTTATTCAACTATGCCAAGGTAAATTCAATTTTCAATTCTATGGCACCTTTAAGATTTAGAATCTTAGCTTGACAGTTAATATAGAGAATATGACCACCTTTTTAACAACAGCTTTAACCCTCTATGGCATGGTGTTGCCCACAGGCCACAAATTACCTTTTTGGACCTCACACTGCCCCTTTAAAAAAATAAAAAATGTATCTATATCATCAGCTGACATGTCTGTCCAATGAAATGGGGGGCTGAATGGGGTTGTGGCCTTTTGTTTGGGTGTGGAACAGTCCTTTCTGGAAGCAAAGCCTCATGGGACACAGTGTCACCAATTGGTAAGATAAATATAGCTTTTTAACGTTTAAATTGAAATAACTATGTAAAAAAAAAAATAAATAAATAAATATGCATGTACATCAGTATGCAAAGAAGTATGTTTGATTGTATGAAGACATATTTTGTTTTTATTTATATACTAAAACTATGTTTGTTTGTTTTTTGTTTTGTTTTTTTGCCTCAGGGCAACATTGTGCAGTTAGACCACTTTTGTTCAGGCAATATGCTTAAGTGGGGAGATGTGCATGGATACGTAATTAAGACTATATTGTGCATTCAAGTCCTCCTGGGAAGCTCTAAAATACTCAAAGAATGGAAATTATGTGTACAATTGATGCTATATCATTATTATTATTATGCTGACAAAGAGAATAATGGGAAATGTAGTTTGGTCACTCAAACCTATCAGCTCATAAACTGACTAAATGAGTAGTGTTTTTTGGCAAACTTCATCTCTCTTTTTCATTACTGTACACAATGAGTACAAACTACATTGTAGTGTCAGCATACAGAAATAAATTCATCATGATCTACTGACACTTACAGGAAATGGACACAAGAACATTGGGCTGAAGGAACATGATCGAACAGTTAGGGTCATTCCTTCTGACAGTGAGCTTGAGGAGAGTCAGGAAGACTGGATCCCTTAATCAGGTTTGAGAGGCAGTTTGGAAGTCAGGGGTCAGTTAAGGGTCAGTCAGAAAAATAATGTACGTGTGCGCATGTATATGTGTATGTGTGGTGTGTGCATGGCTGTTTGCATGCATGTCAGTGTATGATAAAGGGTGTATGACACATATAAGCTTCCTGCTTTCTTTTTTTTTTTTAGGAGAATGCCTGTCTGTTTACAGTGAGACTGAGTCTGAGGATGAAGATGTAGCAGAGGTTGATGCTCCATGCCTACCCCGGTGGAGAACACCCCACAATGCATGCTTCAATGCTTACCCAGAATGGCAGGGCCTGCTTCCAATATCTGGTGATATCATGTCCCCCCTCAAGTACTTCAAGCAGTTTTTCTCTGAATACATTCTAGAAGTTATTGTAGAGCAGTCATATCTATATACAATTCAATGTGATGCAAACAAGCCACTTAACCTCATTATAAAGAATTGGAGCCGTTTCTGGGTATTGCTGTGTACATGTCATTGTTTGGTTTACCAGGCACCCACATATTTTGGAACAAAGCCTACTGAGTGTCCCAAGTAGCTGACACCTTGACACTGAGTAGATGGGAGGCCATCAAAAAACACCTGCATTTCAGTAACAATTGTTATGAGCCAAGTTATTTATTCATTAATTTCATTCTGTTGTCCTGTGTGTATCTTGTGTATCTCCTCTCTCTGTGTATGTGCATGTGCATTTTTGTGTTACAGATGGGCGGTGACTTGTGATAATCTGTTGGAGGCTGCAATTGGTTCTTCTCTTCACCTGATTCAGATATAAGGACCGCCCCAAACACACTAAATCCGCCATCATTGTGCCATCGTGTCTTTGATTGTACATCTTCGCCATTACTTCGTATTGTTTTGTTTAGACTAGAGTATCGTGCCAGAGAGATTGATTGTGAGTGATTATTTGGAGTTGTATTTGGGAGTGCGTTTGTAGTTTTTGGATCGTTGATATTTCCTGTTTACTTGACCCACACCTGTTTGACTACGATTCTGGATTCTGATTTTGCTTTGCTTGATACAGACTTTTGTAAATTATTACCTGTAAATATTCTTGTATATACATTTTTGCCAAATCAAGGGATGTAGGGGGTTTGACGCCATTTTTTTTATATATTTGTCTTTTCACTTTTTTTTTTTTTTTATTAGGGAGGTAGTTAAGTGTACTTGTACAAAATATCCTTCTGTTTGTTATTTTGGCCTTGTCTATGGAGCCCATGAAGAAAGCCAGAGTATGGATGCACATGAGCTAATAAAGATCATGAAAATTAAAGAGAAAAGGAGAGTGGATGCACATGAGCTAATACAGCTGTATTTGCTCAAAATCTGGCTTTCTTAGACCAGATCATCTAGGATGAATCCAGCTTATTAATTGTTTTAATTAAACATGTGCCTTCCTTTATATCTAAAGTCCTTTATGTCAATGGCTCTGCTCGCAATAAGCGCTGTTAGAACTGAATGAAGAAAATAAGCATTTCTCTGTCACCTGTAAGGATGCGTTAAGTCCGACAAAGTGGTTTAATAAAGGGCCGTTTGATCTTGTGAAATATTAAATTTTAGTATGCCTACATTTTACAGTTCCAGTATTTTTTATATGGGACAGTATAAACATGGCCTACTGCCCTAACAAAATACAAAGTTTCCAGAGGTGGGTAGAGTATCCAAAAACTGTACTCAAGTAAAAGTACAAGTACTTATAGAAATATTTACTCAAAGTAAAAGTGAAAGTAATAATCCTAATAGTAAAAAAGTGTCCAATAAAAATCTTACTCAAGTAGCTCGTTACTAGTTACTTTTATTAGGCTATATCAGTGGCGTGCAGTGGTGCTCTGAAATGAGGAGGCACATTTTTTTTTTTTTTTTATGAATCATTGTAAATTCATGTGCATTACTCTTAAAGTTGACAAATCTTCCTTGTTAAATGAACATTACTTTACAGTACATCAAAAAAAAAAAAAAAAAAAAAAAGAAACCAAATACAACTCTATTTTGTAATTTTACATTAACAATGCAATGTTCTATTTATCAAAACCAAGTCAATCTCATCAAGCATCAAGTGTTTTAAGCATTTCTACATAATACATCATTCCAAAATAATAACTAAAGGCAATAATAATTTAAACAATATATTTTATTTGTTTATTGCGGTTTTTCTTTTTAATTGTCAACCTAGAATATTTTGTATCATCAGTCATGCTCCATTAACACCATCTGTCACAGACACGAATTGCATTTTTAATTTCACCAAGCTGATTGCACTAAAAAACCCCGCAGTAATCATGCTTTCCGTCCATTTCAAGTTTGATTTTGACGTAACAAAGTAGTGATATATCTAACTGGGTGATCTGTTTACTTACTTTTCGATTAGTCTTCCGATTGACGCCATCATTTGTTCAGTCAAACCTACGCGCAGAACGCGCACGTCAACGAGAGGCGGGATTTATCGCACAAACCAATCATATCAAATCATAACCAATTACATCCAATCATAGCGCGATGGAGACATTGCCTCCTCTCACGTGACTTTCCCCCATTCATTCTCAATTACCCCCCACAAAACCCACCGCACGCCGGGGTTCTGATGATTTTCTATAGACGAGTTTCCTGAGTGAAATAGGCGGGCCGCCATTATCCTTTCACTCTGCCAACGTCTTCCGGTTGTGTCTGCCAATAATTTCCGGTTAGCGAGTTAGCGTCTTTTACTGTCTTTGGTTAGCGCAGAAAAAGTCAATTATGGATGGTGGCGATTGCTGAATGTTTGGTCGGAAGGAAAATGTTTCGACCATCGACCATCTACAAGGCGCCAATGTGCATGTGCTCCCCCGTATGCGTTGTATGAGAAACCAAAAACAGATGTTGAATCTCGGAAGTGGCTAGGGGCTTTGAAGTTGAAGAATCCGCCCAAAAGACTGTTTTTTTGTTCTTATCACTTCATTGATAAAAAGCCCACAGAGGAAAACCCTTTCCCGGAACTTTGGTTGGGATACGAGCGACCTCCCCAGCAAAAGAGACGTAAACTCGACAGAAACACAAGTGACACGCAATCGGATGGTAAGTATATCTTGATATTTTTCTGGTTAGCTAAAGTTTGCAGTATAAGTTCGACTGTTGATATATGTGTCTCTGTCCTGTGTTAGTGGGGTATATACATTTATAGTTGATGCTGCTTGTCTTTTAGAAGTGCATCGAGCCGAAGTTTAAAGATGCTGCAACACAATGGGAGGACCTAACAAAAACAGACCACAGCTACGCGGCAAAGTTGGACCACGTGAACAAATCGACGCAGACTGGGGGTCAGACTGTGGCTGATGATATGCTCCTGGATGATGATACCTCGCTGCTGTACACAGGACTGCGTCTGGTATATTTTTTTACTTTGGTGAAAACGATGTTGCCATTTAGTAAACCATCATGTAGTATTCCTTTTGTTGACCAAATACTGATGACCCTCATGAAACTGAAACTGAACCTTGTGTTAGGGGATGTGGCAAAGCGCTTTAAAGTGTATAAAGGTGAAGTAAGTAAGGTGGTTGCTCACTGGATTGATACATTGGGTGAGCAGCTTGAACCCATGGTTGCCTGGCTGCCAAGAAGTGTTATACGTGCTAACATGCCACCATCCTTTAAAAAGAACCACCCCCAGACCACTTGCATCATCGATTGTGCTGAAACGGCTATTCAGAGAGCAACAAACCTTAACTGTAGGAGTGCCACTTTCAGTCATTACAAGGGAACCAATACTGCCAAATATCTTGTTGCTGTGTCACCTCATGGGCTGATAATGTTTATATCAGAGGCCTATGCTGGTAAAAGCAGTGACAAGTTTATCACTATAAACAGTGGGTTTCTGGAGGCCCTAAGGCCTGGTGATGAGGTAATGGCTGACAGGGGTTTCACGATTCGAGATGTACTACATGAAAGGAAGGTGAAATTGAATATTCCTGCCTTTACCCACAAGCGTGGTCAATTGACCAATGAGGAGGTAATGCGCACTAGACGAGTGGCCAATGTCCGTATACATGTGGAGAGGGCAATCCGAAGACTTAAAGTCTTCAAAATTATGTCCCAAACTGTCCCCATCTCCATGACCCCGCGGTTGGACAAGATTCTTACCATATGTGCTGCTTTAGCAAACATGAGGTCCAGACTCATCCGACTGCCACATGAGGTTTAAGTCTCTATGAAAAGTAAAACCTGGGTTACCTGCAGTTTTTTTTTTTTTGGTTGTTTTTTTTATTGTACATATTCCTTTATATATATATATATATATATATATATATATATATATATATATATATACATATATGAAGAGTTTGGTTCCAAAACGCAATAAGTCCATTTTGATTAATTTGAGTAAAAAGGTGTTTTCTTTACCAAGAAAGTGGCAAGATGAAAACCACTATTTTCTGTTTCAAACTTTCACATAGCATCTTTTGGTTATAAAAACATTAAAAATTCAAATCTACATTTTTATTTTAAAAAGTTTATTATAAAAACGTATTATTTTTTTCCCAAAATGCAATAAATCCATGACATTTTTTTTTTCCAAAATGCAATTAATCCATCAATATAAAAGTTATTTTTCAAATTGAAAATACACAACAAAGCAAGTTAATTCACATATATGACAGAGTCTAAACTTTGCCAATATTTATTTTATATACAGGCATTTTACTAAAAATACATTCAGCCGTTGCTCCCAAAATGAATTCAACGGATCATCTTGTTAATGTTATAAATTATTTGTCATCACCGATTAACGAGTATCTGGCGCCACCGCACGGTTAAATAAACACATTTGCAGAGTACATTGGTATTAAAACGGCTTTTTAAAAAAGCCTTCAATGTTTACAGTGGGTGGAATGGTGCGCTGTGATTGGTTGAGCGGATATATCACGTTCTGCAGAAAAAGGAGACTGGCGTTTGTCGCGTTTTGGAAAGAAAGGGAGAAAACATGACAGAATAACATGACGGATATCACATTTTGCGCAAAAATGATAAATGACTTTTCAATACAGACCAGATACTATACTGATTTTGGCGGAAACTCAATTTTTTTGAAAATGGCGTTTATCGCGTTTTGGAACCAAACTCTTCATATATATATATATATATATATATATATATATATATATATATATATATATATATATATATATATATATATATATATATATATATATATATAATATTATAATTATATATTTACTTTCAGCTAGAAAAACCTGTGTAAATGTATTGTTATTGTTCCCTTTCTGGTTTTGTGATTATTGATAAGACAAAACAGAGTTTTAACTAAGAAAAACTTGTGAGTGCTATTCTTTTTCTTGTATTGTAAATATTGACACATGACAAACAAATTGATTTGAGAAGAAATGAATTAATTTTTATTGATCCTATTCCATAAAAAAGGGACAATTTCATTAACTCCTTAATGGATGATTTTTTTTATATAATTAAAAACAAAGTAAATACAGGAAATAAAAAATCTCACAATATCACAAAAAGAAAAAGACTGGAATAAAATATTAAATAAATAAAATTAATAAATAAAGAAATAAGTGACTGATATAAAAATAAGAGTAAGTAAAAGAAAATAAATCCGTTTGATAAAAATAAATAAAAGCTAGAAAGGATTTGTCACAAATTTGTGACAACAGGGGACAAGGGGTTAAAAAAGGAATGACAAATTACCCCAGTACACATAAGCAGGTCATGCTGATTTTACAACATCCATGTATCTGGAACACAACTCCAGCCTTCCATCATCGAAGTCATCTACAACATTTGGCAACATGTGGGTGAAATAGAAGGAGTGTAGCCTTGAGATATGTCCCTCAACAAAGGTTTGGTCATAGAGCACGTTGAGCTGCAGACATTCAGTGTTACTCCAAATCACCAACAAGGCTTGCCGTAGCCCTGTGCAGTGCATGCCCAGTTGCACCTGCATGTAATATCCCTTTGGCCCATTGAAGGACAGATGGAATTCCCCTGTGGGCATGCGTTTGATCTCACTGCTTTTAGCAGCAAGTGCTTCAGTAAGGGACTGGTTTTTGACTAAGACAGGGCACTTGATCTCCAGTAGTGTATCTCTGTTCATGACACCATCCGGACTCGCAGCAAGCCATGGCTCACTCGGGCAAACCACCAAACCTTTCACATCGATGTCATGACCTTGGTCTTGCAGGTATTGCCTGGCGTGCTCTTCACCCTCTGCTCCTTGCCGGGTTGCTGCGTTACCGTGAAAGGTAGGATGGAGGTGTTCAGACAAGAATTTGTCTGGTGCTGTGGTAGCCCGAACTGGCACATTCTTGGCTGTGCTTGCTGTTATCCATACCCGTCGCATGTCATGCCACAGTTGTTCCCTGCTCTGTTCTTTTGTGTGCTGCTCAATGTACATAAATTGGGTTGTGGTCATGTCATTGTATGTGGTGTAGAATGCCCTACATTTCTCACATTCAAGTTGTGTGTTGTGATCACCATGATGTAGGGGCAGTGGAGCTTTTGATGTCTCGGCAGACTGAGCAGGGAGGCTGGTGTTAAAAGTTAGCTGCATTAGTCCACCGCCAGGTGCAGTGAAAAGTGCCGCTATTGGTGTGGAGAGACAGTAATTTTGTCATTCTTCCAGTGTCTTATGGACTTTTACCTTGCGACTAGGTGTAGAAACTATGCTGGAGGAGGATGCCTGTGATGCTGTTTGGTATAAGTTATTTCTGCTGTGTCTTCGGAAAGACACATCTCTGATTTTTTGCTGCCCAGTATTGCTTTTTGTCCCGGCATTCCAGCAATTCTGCACATTAGTGCAGGCAAGTCCTGTCTTCCCTTGCCTCACAGCATTTTCTACCTGCAGACAGATAGAAACAAAATCACACACTTTTTTAAATAATGGTTTGAGCATCACAGCACAACTGACTTCTTTTAGAGAAAACATTTTGTAAATCAAAATAACATTAACATCAATGTTTAGCCCCTTTATGCCTGAGTTTATTTAGACTTACATAAAAAAATCTGGAAAAATATGAAAAGAATAATAAAAGAAAATACCTGCTGCATTTCTGGACTTTTAATTCAACATAATCAAACAATTTATGTTAAAAAAAAACTCAACAGATGTTTACTTCATCCCAAGTACAAGCAATATAAACAGTTTTTATGGTTAATATTTTACCTTTACCTTTGTTAGATCACATTTAAGAATTGCAACCTTGTGCGGGAACGGCAGTTGTAGTTCACACTCTCTCACACTTAGACACAATCTCTCTCTCACATGCATACACACACACACACATACAGACACACACACACACACACACACACACACACACACACACACATACAGACACACACACACATTTGTATTACTCGTCGTGTTCTATTATAGATTAACACACGGATAACGTTACATACAAACATCTTAATACAAGCATAAGATGGGCTAACGTACCTTCCAAAGCACGGCGGCTGCATGGCTACAGGAACGTCCGGGTCCGGCGATACAGGTACAGCCTGCAGTCTCCACATCTCCCGTCTTGGTAACTAAAACCCAGGCGTTATGCGCTGAATTGTTAACGGACTGGCTTGGTTGAACATCGGCCTTTAGGTAAATTAAACTGCCCATATTGTGTAAAAGTACACAGCCCACTTTGTCTGAATGGAGGTACTGAAACGCCTCAGAGCTTTTCAGGTTATTAATTGCATTCCCATCCACCGCCATTGAATCAATAAAATAAGAAAAGATCTTGGATGTTGTTATGCTGGGCCATATCGACATGTTGTCCGCCCATGATGTTACCTTACTTGGATGCGGAATGGTCAAAACACCATTTCCCTTTCAGTCGGTCACGTTCGACGTACGTCAGTAGTGACCGACGAATTGGGATATCGCTTAGAGAGCCCTATCATCTTCGTGTAAACTAAAACAAGCCAATGGAATTGGCGTGCGATATTTGCATAATGCGCACCGCCCCCAACAGGTGTATATAAATAGGAAGCAGATGCAATCGCACTCTGTCTTTCGCTTCGGAGCCATTCACTGGTGTCCTGTTTAGAAGACTCCTTTCTTCGTTTGTTTTTGTTCTAAAACACTGCCTCAGAAGAGGATCTGCAGCGAGCTTCGGTGCTGGTGAAGAGGGCACGTTCAACGAGGTCGCGAGTGTCCGAGGAGCTGAGCTATAAGCTCTAAACTGCTGTTTTCACAGCAACACAAAGAGTGTGTGTGTGTAGCGATTTGGGCCGGTTCCTCGGTGTGTCAGGGAGTGGTGTACCTGACACATCGCGTCGCTCCCTGGGTGCTTCAGCACGAGTGAGTTGACTTCCCCTTCTAAAAGAGCTTTACAGACGAACCCTGACAGTATGTCATTTCGTCTGTGCGTTACTGGGTGCGGTCGTTCCCTGGTCCCTGCTGATGGGCACAATCGCTGCATCTCGTGTTTGGGCGTTCAGCACGCTGAAGCAGCTTTTGTGGATGGTTCATGTTCCCATTGCGGGAACATGACCATCGCGGTGCTGAGGTCGAGGCTCTCCTTCCTGAAGTCTCAGGAAGCGGGAGTCCCCTCTCCTATGCCGCGTTCGACCGTTTTTTCCGGCCCCGGGAACCGGAATGACGGTACGGCGCTGTATAGGAAGGGCGACCTGAGGATAACGGTCAGGGCTTCCCCGCCGAGCGGAAACGCTCCTCGGGCCCCTGCCGCCTCAGCAGCACCGCAACCCTCTTCGGACTGTCCAGCCGTTACCTTTGGTGCGCCGGCAGCGGATCGGATGTCGATCACAGCATCAGAAGGTGAGCCAGAGTCCTCGGGGGAAGACCCGGACACGCTGCCGCCCTCCGGGACGGTAGCGTGGTCCGAGTCGGATCCTGAGTTGATGGCTGTGCTCTCCCGGGCCGCCTTGTGTGTCGGGCTCGAGTGGAACCCTCCACCCTGTCCCGGCCCATCTCGGTTGGATGATTGGTACTTGGGGGGGGGTCGCGCTGGCCAAACCCAGCGTCCTGCCCCAATGCCTTTCTTCCCGGAAGTGCATGACGAGGTGACCAGGTCCTGGCAAACACCGTATAGTGTTCGTTCGAGGCCTGGCCCCGCGTCCGCCTTCACCTCCCTGGACGGCGGGGCAGCCAGGGGGTACGCGAGGATCCCGCCAGTCGAGCGGTCTGTTGCGATGCAACTGTGTCCAACGGCCGCTGGCTGGAGTGGTGAGCCGCGTCTCCCGTCCCGGGCCTGTAAATTCTCAGCCGGTCTGACTGAGAAAGCTTACAGTTCCTGTGGGCAGGCTGCCTCTGCCCTGCATTCGATGGTGCTTTTGCAGGTCTACCAGGCAAAAGCGCTGTCAGAAATGCCCCAAGAAGGTCCTGACCAACAGCTGCTGGGGGAGCTGCACGCTGCCACCGACCTCGCCCTCCAGGCGACGAAGGTGACAGCACGCGCTGTTGGTCATGCGATGTCTACCTTGGTAGTCCAGTAACGCCATCTCTGGCTGACCTTGGCGGACATGCGGGATGCCGATAAGCAAAGGTTCCTAAATTCCCCCGTGTCCCCGGTCGGCCTATTCGGCGACGCGGTGGAGAGCTTCGCCCATCAGTTCTCCGCTGCACAGAAGCAGGCTGAGGCTATCAGTCACGTCATGCCACGGCGGTCCGCTGCTGCCTCCACCCAGCCGCCTGTGGCTCAGCCTCAGCCCCCTCGTCGCCGAGGGCGCCCGCCTGCATCGTCCTCCGCCCCTGCTAAGACGGCAAAGCAGCAGCCTACACCAGCCAGACAGCAGGGTGCCGGTCGCGGGCGTGGTGCCCAGCACGTCTCCGCTAAGCCCGGTGGTAAACGCAAGAGCAAAACACGGCACTGAGACGGGCAACCTGGAGGGGAAGGATCTTGCTCTTCGGGAGAGTTTTCTACCATCTCTCCCACCCCCGGAGGAGGGCCAGGGGGAATTTGTGTTTGTCTGTCCACCGCCGCTGGCTCTCCGGAGTCCAGCGGTACCCACTTTTTCACAAAAAGAGCAGTTTCCTCAAACTCCAGGTCACAACAAGGTGTGTCTGCCAGTGTGCCAGGCCCCGCCTCGCCGCTGGCAGCTCCCTCCCCATTCGCCAGCAGGCGGCAGTGTGATGGCGCAGACCGCGTCCCGTGCGCTGTCTCCCATGCACACTGCTGCCTCGCAGAGTCCGACCCCACTCCGGGCCGCCCCCAAGCCGTCCGAGTCGGGTCCCTCTCTGCCTTGCTGCCCCACCCCCGGTGCGTCTGTGGTGCCTTTGGTCCCGCTGGCTCAGTGTCTGGAAGCGTGGATCACGCTCCCCAGCCTGTCCAGTTGGCTCATTTGTACTATCAGACTCGGCTATGCGATTCAGTTCGCCCGGTGTCCCCCGGTCTTCAGGGCTGTCCACTTCACTCCGGTGTCGTTGGACAGTGCACCTGTTCTCCGGGTGGAGATTGCTGTCCTCCTGGCGAAGGATACAATCAAGCCGGTCCCTCCAGCCGATATGAAGTCGGGGTTCTACAGCCCCTACTTCATTGTACCGAAAAAGGGCGGTGGGCTACGGCCAATCCTGGACCGTCCCCAGGATTGGTTTGCAGCAATAGACCTGAAGGACGCGTACTTTCATGTCTCGATTCTGCCTCGACACAGACCCTTCCTAGGTCGGTCTGCGTTGCGTATGCGAGGGTCGGGCATGTCAGTACAAAGTCCTACCCGACATGGTTGTAGCTCCCAGCCGGTTGGGTCTTCAGGTCAACTGGGACAAGAGCAAACTCGCCCCCGGGTAGAGGATCTCTTGTCTCGGTCTCGAGCTAGACTCGGTCGCACGGACTGCGCGTCTCACCGAGGCGCGCGTCCAGTCGGTGTTGAACTGCCTGAGCTCGCTCAAGTGCAGGACAGCGGCTCCACTGAAAGATTTTCAGAGGCTCCTGGGGCATATGGCATCTGCAGCCGCGGTAACGCCGCTCGGATTGCTTCATATGAGACCGCTTCAACACTGGCTCCGCGGCCGGGTCCCGAGATGGGCGTGGCAGTGCGGCGCGCTCCGTGTCCCCGTGACACCGAGCTGCCGTTGCACCCTCGTCCGGTGGTTGGACCCTTCGTTCCTGTGGGCCGGAGTACCCCTCGAACGAGTGTCCAGGCACGCTGTGGTCTCCACAGATGTCTCTGCCACGGGATGGGGGGCCACGTACAACGGGCATGCAGTGACAGGTCTTTGGACGGGGCCTCAGCTGCATTGGCATACCAATTGCCTCGAGTTGCTAGCGGTTCGTCTTGCGCTGGCCCGCTTCAAGAAGCTGTTGTCAGGCAAGCACGTTCTAGTCCGCTCACACAGCACTGCGGCCGTTGCGTACACCAACCGTCAAGGTGGTTTGGCTTCCGTCGCATGTCGCAACTCGCCCGCCATCTCTTGTTGTGGAGTCAGAAGGATCTGAGGTCCCTTCGGGCCACTCGTGTCTCAGGTGTGCTCAACCGTGCAGCCGACAAGCTGTCACGGCAGCATCTACTTGCGGGCGAGTGGCGGCTCCACCCCCAGGCGGTCCAGCTGATTTGGCAGCATTTCGGCGAGGCCCAGGTAGTCCTGTTTGCCTCCCCGGAAACTGCCCTCTGCCAGTGGTTTTATTCCCTGACCGGCGGCACGCTCGGCACGGATGCCCTGGCACACAGCTGGCCCCCGGGTCTGCGCAAATATGCGTTTCCCCCAGTGAGCCTTCTCGCACAACTCATGTGCAAGGTCAGGGAGGACGGGGAGCAGGTTTTGTTAGTGGCTCCGTACTGGCCCACTCGGACCTGGTTCTCAGACCTCATTCTCCTCGCGACAGCACCTCCCTGGCCGATTCCTCTGAGGAAGGACCCCCTGACTCAGAGACGGGGCACCCTGTGGCACCCGCGTCCCGATCTGTGGAACCTCCACGTGTGGTCCCTGGACGGGATGCGGAGGTTCTGAGTGATCTCCCGCAAGTGGTCGTAGACACCATCACTTCCGCTAGAGCTCCTTCCACTAGGAATCTCTATGCGTTGAAGTGGAACCTGTTCGTCGAATGGTGCGCCTCTCGCCGAGAGGACCCCCGATCATGTTCGGTCGGATCCGTGCTTTCCTTTCTGCAAGATGGGTTGGAGCGAAGGCTGTCTCCCTCCACCCTCAAGGTGTATGTTGCCGCTATTGCCGCACATCACCATGCAGTTGAGGGTAAGTCCCTGGGGAAGCACGATCTGATCGTCAGATTCCTGAAGGGGGCCAGGAGACTGAATCCTCCTCGCCCTTCCTCCGTACCCTCTTGGGATTTGACCCTGGTTCTCACAGCTCTCCGGGGTCATCCTTTTGAACCTTTGCAATCAGTCGACCTGAAACTAATGTCTCTTAAGACGGTTCTTCTGGTTGCATTGGCTTCCCTGAAGAGGGTAGGGGATCTGCATGCATTTTCGGTCGACGAAACGTGCCTAGAATTCGGGCCCGGGATACGTGCCGAAGGTTCCTACCACTCCCTTCAGAGATCAGGTAGTGAACCTGCAAGCGCTGCCCTCGGAGGAGGCAGACCCAGCCCTAGCTTTGCTCTGTCCCGTCCGCGCTCTGCGCGTTTACGTGGATAGAACGCGAAGCTTCAGGACCTCAGATCAGCTCTTCATCTGTTACGGAGGCCAGCAGAAGGGAAAGGCTGTCTCCAAGCAGAGGATGGCCCACTGGATAGTGGATGCCATCGCCTTGGCGTACGAATCCCAGGGCGTGCCTTGCCCGCTCGGGTTGAGAGCCCACTCCACCAGAGGGGTAGCCTCTTCCTGGGCGCTGGCTCATGGCGCCTCGCTGACAGATATCTGTAGAGCTGCGGGCTGGGCGACGTTCGCTAGGTTTTATAGCCTACGTGTAGAGCCGGTATCCTCACGTGTACTCGCATCCACTAGTCGGTAGACGTGTTGTACCCACTCTAAGTGTCGGCTTGCAATGCCATTCCCGCCACTGGCCGGATACGTGCATACTTTCACTCCAGTCGTGTTCCCCGCTTGGCGAACCCTGTTGAGTTCCTCCGCCTCCCCCTTCGGCTCGGACATTGCGGAGTGTCTGATGCCAGGCCTACATCCGTCGCTGACGCTGTCTGTTGGCTGGGGCCCATATGTCGTGACCCCTCTACGTGAGAGGTCCCTTATGTGTATTTTCCACGGTTTAAAACTCCCTACGGGCCGAGTCCGTGTCTTTCCCTTAGCAGAGCCAGCTCTGCTGTCACTTGTCAGATGAGTCTCCCCCTACCAGGTGGAGCCATCCCAGGGACTCCATATGCGTACTGCCCCCCGGGCCAGTCCATGTGTGTATTTCCCACGTAAACTCCTCCCCCATTGGGTAGGTAGTGGTCTCCGCAGCGTCCCTTACGGGTTCGCTTCCCCAGTGTGTCTAGTTTACTTAGTGGGTATTGGTTAGACAGCAGTAGACTCTCTCGGTGTAAGCTCGCCCCCTTCACCGCCAGCCGGTGCTATGGGCGGCTGAGCTTGCGCTGGGCACTGGAAGGGGTTTCGTAACTGTGGCGCTTTAGTTGGGATCCCAATTCGTCGGTCACTACTGACGTACGTCGAACGTGACCGACTGAAAGGGAACGTCTCGGTTACGTATGTAACCCTCGTTCCCTGAAGGAGGGAACAGAGACGTACGTCCCGTCGCCACAGTTTCTGTACCCTCGCTGTAGCGCGGACACCAGTTGTCTCCTCAGCGAAAAACAGAGTGCGATTGCATCTGCTTCCTATTTATATACACCTGTCGGGGGCGGTGCGCATTATGCAAATATCGCACGCCAATTCCATAGGCTTGTTTTAGTTTGCACGAAGATGATAGGGCTCTCTAAGCGATATCCCAATTCGTCGGTCACTACTGACGTACGTCTCCGTTCCCTCCTTCAGGGAACGAGGGTTACATACGTAACCGAGATGTTTTAACAAGCTTTTCGGTTGAATGTTGCCATTCCAACGCCATTTTTGCACCACTACTCAGCCTGCGCCGGAAATTCTTGGCAGAAACAGGAAGTAAACCGGAAGTGCCCAGGAAACTTATCTATAGATTCCTATGAGAGGAAAGGGAGGCATGACTCCTCTGTGTAACTTTACCTGCGGTTGTCGCTGTTGGGCAGTGTTCCTTAAGAAATACGCGTGGCTTGCGCTCTTTTTAATGTCATAATTTGTAATATTTGTGTTGTTTTATATGTAATATGGATTATTTTCTCATCCTATTTTTTTGAGGAGGCACTGCCTCCCTTGCCTACTCGGAGGAAACGCCCCTGGGCTATATATATATATATATATATATATATATATATATATATATATATATATATATATATATATATATATATATATATATATATATATATATATATATATATATATATATAAATATATATGTATATAAATATATATGTATATATATATATATATATATATATATATATATATATATATATATATATATATATATGTATATATATACACAATAGCATGTTATTATTTAATGTTTATTATTTAAATATTTAATTTATTATCATAATTAGATATCTTTGCAACAAACAAACATAGAGGTAAGCATTATTTAGCATTTGTAACCGGAATGTATTGTTACTATATTAATAACGTATACAGCTAACGTTACATCTTAAAGAAGAGAGAAAACTCTTTACATGTGCTCGCGCTCATATCTGAACTTGACACAAACAATGATCAAATACACATTGACGGATCTTCTTCGGTCTGTTCTCCAAAATGTAATCAAATGTAGCTATCTGCAGGCGCGTGTTAACTGCTTAACTGTGTCAATGCAAGCGTTTATTTTCAAGACGAACAGGTCGCTGGCGCCGCCATTGCGCAATAGTATATGTATAAATTAATGTATTAAGATATATGCCCATAAAAACGGTAAAGAAATACTACATACTTTTGACGTAATAGTCTGTTTGGTTGTAAAATGTCGGCTATTGGCTGTATCATGAAGTAAAATCAAATGAAATCGATAGGCCTACCTGTGGAATTGTTCACAGACAGCATACGCAGCTCAACTAATAAAGGTCTTCATCGCTGGCAAACAATTGGACCCATTTGCAGATTTGCATTTAATTGACTGTAGGTCCACTGCCACTTCATCCGCTCCGAGTGAGAAACCGCTTCAAGCGATTCAGCGCGTGCAGGTACTGAACAAATCATTCAAACTGATTCGCAAATCAATTGATTTAGACAGCTTTACCAACTTGTTTGATCAAGTCTTTAAACAGAATCGACTCAAAAGAGTGATTCATTTGTGAATGGGGCATCGTTCATGAAAAAAGAGAGAGCGCGCATGGAATAAACTACGCATTTCTTAACATTTACAGTATTGAATTAAAATAAAGTAACGAGAGGAACGTTGCCCATTGTAGCGAAGTAAAAGTACAGATTTTTCATTACAAATGTACTCAAGTTAAAGTAAAAGTACCCACATTTTAATCTACTCTAAAAAGTACAGATTTTCCAAAAAACTACTCAAGTACATGTAACGAAGTAAATGTACTTCGTTACTACCCACCTCTGAAAGTTTCATCATTTTTACTGTACCAATGTTTTTTTCATGATCCATTAAACCTGGCATTATGACAATGCTGAGCCCATTTCCCAGCACGATTCTTGGATGCCACAGAGTTAAATACATTAAAATGGACATAAGTCCTTGAAATATGATGCACTTGACACATTTTGAGCACTTTTTACTGTATCAGCCTTATTTATTTATTTTTTAACTTGGCAAAAAGAACAATGCACTCAGCTATTCATATCCCGGCCATCACAGAGAATGCTTTAAAGCAGACATAAGGCCATGATATAAACTGCCCTACTAAAGCCACACAAACGAACGAACGAACAACAAACAACAAACAAACAACAAACGAAGTAACTGGCAATATTTTGTCTTAAAAACTAAAAACTAAAAACAAGGAATATGCCACCGAAGAAGAATGACGAAATTGAAGAGATAAAGAAATCGCTTGATTTTCTGTCTGAGGAGATTGTGACTGTCTCTAAGCAGCAGAAAATGATAATGGATCTGATGAGCGAAGTTAAAGAACTAAAAAAACTAAATCAGGAGAAGGATAAGAGGATTGCTAGCCTGGAGTACCGCGTGGCAGACCTGGAGCAGTATGCCCGCATGAACGACATTGTTGTCAGTGGACTGGAGACCAGGCCTCGGTCCTATGCCAGGGCGGTGACAGCGACGGTCGGTGCTGGGGAACTAACAGACTCAGATATGGACTCCATGGAGCAACAGGTGACTGCTTTCTTTCATACCAAAGGCATATCAATATCCAACACAGACATTGAGTCATGTTATCCTTTATCCCGGAAAAACAAAAATGACAAACCTGCCATAATAATTCGCTTTAAGAACAGAGAAAACAAAATTGCATTGCTCAGACAAGGGAAAAAGCTCAAGGGATCCGATGTTTATGTAAATGAGCATCTAACAAAAAAGAATGCAGATATAGCCAAAAGGGCACGCTTCCTAAGAAAGCAGAAAAAAAATCCAGTCAACTTGGACAACAAACTGCAAGGTGTATATAAAACTTAACGGAGCACCAGAGGAGGCTAGAGTGTTGATTGTAAGATGCATCGAGGAGCTGGACAAATACCAATGACTGCGAAATATATAAAATATACAAGAAAAGAACATGCAGTGTATCGGTGTGTGTGATGGATGTTGATTGATGTGTCTATGGACTATATGGACTTTGAACAAGATATTGACCCTGAAAATAATTTTTTTAACAATATAAATAACAACTGCTGTTACTATTCTGAAGATCAATTTAATATGAGTATAAAAGCTGAACAGGGAATGTCAATTATTCATTTTAATAGCAGAAGCTTATATGCAAATTTTCATAACATCAAAGAATACTTAAGTCAGCTAAACAAATCTTTCCAGGTGATAGCCATATCTGAGACTTGGCTTACTAATGAAAAGGGTGCAGACTGTGAGTTGAATGGATATGAATTGAATTATGTTAATAGAGTGAATAAAAAAGGAGGGGGAGTGGCTCTGTATGTAGATAGAAGATTGAATTATAAAATTGTGACAAATATGACAACTAATATTGATGATGTGATGGAGATTATAACGGTGGAAATTAATTTGGAAAAAAAGAAAAATATAATCGTTAGTTGTGTTTATAGAGCACCTGGGTCTAATATTGAAACATTCAAGAATAGTATGGAAAGATTGTTTGCTAAGAAAGATCATAAAGATGTGTTCATTTGTGGAGATTTTAATTTAGATCTTTTAAATCCCAACAAGCATAAACTTACTGATGAATTTATTGAGGTAATGTTCAGTATGAGTTATTTTCCATTAATAACTAAACCGAGCAGAATAACAACTCATTGTGCAACTTTAATAGACAACATATTCACAAATAGAATGGACAACAGTATAAAGAGTGGGTTACTTCTGAATGACATAAGTGATCATTTACCAGTGTTTGTGATGTGCATTTGTGATTATGTGATGTATAGAGATGTTAATGAGATTAGTTACAGGAGAGTTAGAACAGCTGAATCAATAAATACATTTAGAAATGAATTATTAAAACATAACTGGAATAAATTATATGAGGAGACTGATACCAATAAAGCATATGAAACATTCCTGACAAAATTTAAATCATTATATGATGAACATTGTCCTTTGAAACAGTTTAATAAAAAGCAAAAATATAAAGAGAGACCATGGATGAAGGGTTTACTAAATGCTTGTAAAAAAAAGAATACTTTGTACAAACAATTTATAAAATCTAGAACTTTAGAAGCTGAGAACAAATATAAAAGATATAAAAATAAATTGATTAGTATTATGAGGATAAGTAAGAAAGATTATTTTAATAAGATATTGAATGATAAGATAAATGATATCAAGGGCATTTGGAAAGTGTTAAACAATATTGTCAGGAATGGATCAATGAATATAGAATACCCTCAGTACTTTATAGATAATGGGAGGACTTTAGATAACATGAATGATGTGGTTAATGGGTTTAATAATTTTTTTGTAAGTATAGGACCAAATTTGGCAGAGGAAATTAAAAGTCCTGAGATTGTAGGAGAGGTTAATGTTGTGGATTACTTAGATAGAAACCCAAATACAATGTTTTTGAAACCAGCTGATGAAAATGAGGTTATAGAAATTATTAGTAAATGGAAGAATAAAAGGTCTACAGACTGGAATGACATTGACATGGCTTTAATTAAGGAAGTTATTAGTGTAATTGTAAAACCGCTAACTTATATTTGTAATTTATCCTTTAAAACAGGTGTATTTCCAAATAAAATGAAAATTGCTAAAGTCATTCCATTATATAAAGCTGGTGAGAGAAAAGAATTCACTAATTATAGGCCGTTGTCTTTACTATCTCAGTTCTCCAAAATATTAGAAAAACTTTATGTTAATAGATTGGATCATTTTATTGAGAAGAATAAATTATTGGTTAATAGTCAATATGGATTTAGGTCTAATAGATCTACATCCATGGCATTAATGGAGTTAATTGAAGATATTACCAGATCTATAGATAACAAGAAATATGCATTGGGTGTATTTATTGATCTAAAAAAAGCTTTTGATACAATTGATCATCATCTTTTAATTATTAAACTGGAGAAGTATGGTATAAGAGGGGTTGTACTTGATTGGATGAAAAGTTACATAAGTAACAGACTTCAATTTGTGCAAATAGGAGAGTATAGATCAGAGTGCTTGGATATCATATGTGGAGTCCCACAGGGGTCAATTTTGGGTCCCAAATTATTTATTTTGTATATAAATGATATATGTAGGGTGACAAATTTTGTAAAATTTGTGATTTTTGCTGATGACACTAATATTTTTTGTACTGGGGCAAATTTGCAGCAGCTGTTGGAGATGGTCACAGCAGAAATGAATAAATTAAAAACATGGTTTGACTTAAATAAATTATCAATAAATTTAGATAAAACCAAATTTATGCTGTTTGGAAATCGTAAAATTGATACACAATTAAAAATAATTATTAATAATGTTGAAATAGATAGAGTATATGAAAATAAATTTTTGGGTGTGATTCTGGATCACAAAATCTGCTGGAAACCCCACATTAAATATGTCAGAGCAAAAGTAGCACGGAGTATTGGAGTAATGGGGAAAGCAAGGCATGTGTTGAATGTGAAAGCACTTTATATTTTGTATTGCTCACTTGTCTTGCCGTACTTGAATTATTGTGTTGAAGTGTGGGGCAACACCTACAAAACCACCTTACAAACATTAAGCACAATACAGAAAAGAGCAATTAGGATAGTAAATAAGGTAGGATATTATGAACATACCAATTTACTGTTTTTAAAATTACATACTTTTAAGTTTAAAGATATTGTGGAATTTAAGACCGCACAAGTAATCTATAAAGCAAAAAATAAACAGCTGCCTGAAAACTTACAACAACTGTTTATGGAGAGAGAGGGGGTTATAATTTGAGAGGGCTTTAAATTTGAAACAGCATAATGCTCGAACAAAGCTCAAAAGTATGTGCATTTCAATTTGTGGGGTGATCTTGTGGAATAGTTTGAATAATTATATCAAGGAAAGTGTAAATATCTTGCAATTTAAAAAAAGGTATAAGACATTTATTTTTGATAAGTACAGTGAGATAACTTAGCTGTTGTCAATGTTGCATGAATTTTGTTTTGGTTTGTTCTTCCTTATATTAATTGTTACATGTGGTAGGTTGGTATTTTTGTGTTAGTTAAAATGATATGTTGGATTTATCTGGTTTAATTGGGATTTAGATTTGAAGTACTGGGGTAGGATTTAATAAGCCTATGGCTTCTACCTATCCCTTTTCGAACAGGTTGAGTACTATGTTGAAAAATTGTGTTTATTACGTTATTGATTATTTACTTATTATTTTTTTTTCTTTTTCTTTTTTCTTTTAAAAAACTTGAGTTCGAAATAAAGATTACAGATTTCAGCAAATAGATCGCTATTAATTTATGCACATCCATACTCGCATTTTCTGCATAATTTTGAGCAAATTTGTCCTCTGCACAAATCTACATTTCATTACATCTACATCAAAAAATCAGAACATGTAAACCATTCCTTAGAGAGATCACATGTATTTTTAACTCATATTTTTCTTTTCCTCCCCATATAAAATAAAGTTTATTCAAAAAATCTGCTTTGAACCATTTGTTTCCAATTTGAGAGCTAGCAATGCACTTTTACATAAATCAATTTAACACAGTAACATTTTATACATTTGCAATTTCACTCAACATGTGAAAAAAACACAATAAACATGAGCATTTGCACAACTCGTGCTCTCCATGACTAGCAAAACTAGCATTGCGGTGCTATGCTTAGCAGCTCCCTCTTAGCATCTTCAAACTCTCACATTAAACAATTTAACTACATTTTCTTTGACATGAATACATTCTGACTGGTTTTGCTCAAATAAAAACACAATATGACAACAAAATATTTCTTTATGAGCAGAATACACTCACCAGAATGTCTCAGAAAACAATCACGGAAGGCAATAAGTCTCCGACTTCTTCCACAGCGTTTCAAATTCAACCTCCCAGATGCTATGCGTTTGTTCGTGCTTCATGCACATTCACTCTGCACACTATTGCTGTGCATTCTCTCCCTGCATGAACTACCCCACCTCTTAAAGGGGCAGAACCATTTTTTTTAAAAGTGTGACTAAGAAATAAAATAGGGTAGAAATATCAAGGGTAACACTCTCTCCCTCTAAATCGAGTCCCTGCATGCCTATTAACAGGAAGGCTGGCAGAAAGAATGCCTCACAGGGAATCAAAAAAATGACATGAGGGCAAGTAATATGGGCTTTCCTAATCCCTCATAATCTAGTGTCTTTGGTGGGCGTCTCTCCCGACCTGAATGTCTGAGGGGTATGGATTCAGTGTCAACTGAACTTTGGGACAATTCTTGGGATTCTAACTCTGCATCTGGTACCATCTCCTCTGGAATTTCAATAGCTATATGACCTGGGCCATTTTTAATCTCAGCAGACTCTGAAACCAGAGGGACCGGTATGCCCCCAGTAACAACCTTGGATTCTTATTGTGTGGGTTCAACCACAGGCTGGACAGACTCTGATCTGGGAATAGTTGTAATACGTAGATAGAACTCAACTGAGGGTTCAATGGGTCTGACATTTTTCCAGGGATGTCACAAGAAGTGAGTGGCCCATCAACTACTTGTATAACATAGGGACTCCTTGTGACTATTTCAGGAGTGGCTAATTGGAAGTAACTTCCTTCCTCATCAGTGGACAGTTCCACATAATCGTCACCCTCCTGCATCTCAGTATTAACTCTTGTTCTCATTCCACACTTCCTGTTAGCGGTGTGATTTTCCCCAGTCTGGCAAAAACCTACAAGGCAACAAGAGATCCCTGTGAAGGGTACGATGTGGACCATCACTCTTTTCTGGCTTCATTATGTATATGGGACTTTCTGAAATTCTCTTGACCACAGTGTGGACAGTGTTTTCCCATCGGTCTGCAAGTTTATGCTTCCCCCTCAAACTCAAATTTCTCACATGGACCCGGTCACCATCAGCTGAGCTTCTTTGACTTTTAAATCACACCTTGCTTTATTCTTTGCATTCATTTTGCGAGAATTTTCAACAGCCAATTCATAGCTCTCTTGGAGATGCTCTTGCAGCTTCTTTACATACTCAGAGTGGGTTTTGTGTGTTTCACTTGAAGGACTGATGCCAAAAATGAGGTCAATTGAGAGCTTTGTCATCCGCCCAAACATTAATTCATAAGGCAAATATCCTGTGGTGTCATTCTGGGTATAATTGTATGCATGTACAAGGGGCTTTAAAAAGTCTCTCCAGTGATGTTTATCTTTCTCATCAAGGGTTCCAAGCACAGCATACCAAGCAGGGTTCTATTAAACCTCTCCACTGGGTTGCCTTGTGGGTGATAAGGCGTAGTCCGGACCTTATCCGCTCCAGTAAGGGCACACAACTCTCAGATGGTTGAGAGTTGTGTGCCCTTCCTTGGTCGCTAAAGATGCGACTTGGAAACCCATGATGGACAGTTAAATTCTCCCAGAATGCCTTTGCGATGGTCTTAGCTTTCTGGTCTTTTGTCGGTACCGCCACAGTGGTCAGTCATAACCAATATATTTCTGGTGTCATGATTGTCAGGCTCGAGAGACAAATAATCCATGCTAAATCAAGGGGATAAATTGTCTGTATGGATTCCATGGGAGCTGCTTTTTGAGGGCTTGCTTTCCTCCTAAAACATATAACTCTCCATCCTGTAACTCAGGCCGTTTCCTTTCCCTCAGCAGCAGTTTGACCTTAAGAGGTTCAAACTTGGTGTATTGGAAGTTGGGTTTCTGACCTTGCTCCATGAAAGAAATGATCCTTCTCAAAGTTGAATCCTCCCTCTGAGCTCAGTACCAATCATCACGGGTCATTCCAGGGATAGTCTCGTACCCTTTGGAGGTGAAATTTTCAGGGACATATGAAGCATTCAAAGCCAATGACTCAGCAAGAACAACAGAAACTGATGCCTCTGACACGTTGTTCGACAAGACAATGAATGACGCTCACACACTGCAGAGAGCAATTCAGTGGAGATCACCTCAGTTTCTTTGCATAGTCACCATTTTAAGTCTCCAATAGCCCTCTCTTCTTCAAGGAACGCATCATCCTCCTCTGGTGGATTCTGCGGTCTCCTGGACAATCCATCAGCATCCTTATTGAAAGACCCAGCTCTGTATTTTATATTGAATCTGTAAGTAGATAATGCTGCAAGCCAGCAATGTCCTGCTGCATCAAGCTTTGCCGTGGTATGTCAGTGGGTTATTGTCTGTTAGAACAGTAAATTCCGTACCATAAAGATCACTGAATTTCTCACAGATGGCCCATTTCAAGGCCAAATATTCTAATTTATGGGAAGGATAGTTCCTCTCACTTTTTGAGAGACCCCTACTGGCATATGTTATCATGCGGAGCTTGCCCTCCTGCTCTTGGTAGAGAGCCGCACCAAGCCCCTCCCTACAGGCATCTGTATGTAAGACATAGGGAAGTCTTGAGTTCATGAAAGCAAGGATTGGGGCAGATGTTAATTTCTCAATCAGGGTCTTAAATGCATTTTCACACTCGACTTTCCACTCACCATCAATTAGAGCACTGATATTCACAGGAGTGCTTGATTTCTCTCTCTTGTAAACCTTCACCATTCTCCTTGGAGGACAATATCCCACAGTAAGACAGTTCATCGGCTTTGCTATTTTAGAATATCCCTTGACAAAGCGCCAATAATACCCAGCAAAACCTAGAAAACATTTTAGCTCTCGCCTGGTTGAAGGACAAGGCCAATCTCTTAGAGCCGAGATTTTTTTCTGGATCGGTGTGAACTCCGTTGGCATCCAACACATGTCCCAGATACTTTACAAAGTATTTAAAAAAGTGGCATTTTTCAGGAGACAACTTCAATCCACACTCTTTCAGATGAGTCAACACTTTCAACAGCTTGGTTTCATGTTCCTCGAGTGTTTTAGAAAACACGATAAGATCATCCAGAAATACGAGTACTTCATTCAAATGCAAGTCTCCTACACACCTTTCCATAAGCCTCTGAAAAGTGCTAGGTGCATTGAGAAAGTCTCCTATGTTAGGAAGTGCGTATGCATCTTTTATAGTGTGCGCATTAAGCTTTCTATAATCGACACAAAGCCTGATTTGTCCATTGTTCTTGTGAACCAAAATGATTGATGATGCAAAAGGGCTCTCAGACTCTCTGATTATTTGAGCATCCAGGAGTTCCCTCATATGTTGCTTAACAGCTTCCCTGTCACTGAGATGAATTGACCTGGGTCATACTTTAATCTTCACTGCAGTAGCATGACCATATGATAAGTCATCAACAGCAAAGACCTCTGACAGTGAGTTGAGTTTATCAGAGATGCATTATTTCCATTCTTCAGCAATGGGTGAGTTATCAAGATCAAAACCAGCTCCCCACATGGCACCTGACCAGTACAAGAAAAAAACTTAAGAGGCAGAAAACAAGCAGCTGCCAACTCTGTGATCACACGCTTGGGACAAAGGATAATATCATGGTCGGTTATGTTCTTTAATATGACAGGAATCTAGGAACGAGCCCTGCATGGGGCACTGACCACAGCACACTCAAGCAGAAGACCACCCGGTAAGGGAAAAGACTTGGGTTGCTCTAAAACAAATACGGTGTTTGACATACCCTTCATTCTCACTTGACCAGGGATTCGTGTTTTCTGTTTGGCAGGGATAGTGATGTGGCCTTTTCCCAGTGCTCTTACTTGAAATGATTTCCTCCCAGTCTCATAATTCTGAGCAACATGCTGAAATAGCAAAGCATAATCACTACTGCCCCCTGGTTTTTGGAAGAACTTTTTGGAAGAACCGCGTTTTGCAGGTTTTTTTTCACATTGCAGCAAAACAGACTTAAAATACTCCGTCAATTTTTGTCATAGAGACATAAGTAATATATCAATTGAAACTATAGAATAGCTTCTTTTATTTGTATACACTCAGAGTAAAAACAAAATGTTGTGCTTTTTGTAAAATAAAGAAAACTAACATGATGCGTGATTTCTCCTCTCCCTCTGAACGAAGTCCAATCTGATAGTTCTCAGAAAATTAACTGTAACTTAGTGAATACTAATCACAGAAAAATTACACTTATGTCTAAAAAAACTTTAAGATGTCAGGTTTTAAATCATGTAAGTCAAATTGAAAACAAACCTTCTGTGTTTATGTAATCTGTATAAAAAAAAAAGAGAGCCATGTCAGAAGTCCGTGATTCAGCTCATTACCCGCTAATGCGGCCACGCCCACGGAGCCAGTGCTATTCAGACGCAAATTCAGAGGCAATACATGCATTCATCATCTCAATCGTGTATTTATTGTCTTGAAAAGTGTTTATCTGGATGTAAAAGTCATGGTTAGCAAGCTCTAGAAGACATGCAGTTAGTTCCTGTTTTCTTTTCTTCTATAGATGAAGTTTAGATGAGTTTTTGTTTCTTTAGCGCCCTCCGGCTGCAGTATGAATTGGAAACTCCATTCATGGAATAGCCTCTTCTTCTTTTAGATGAATTTGCAGACTAAAAATGCACAGAGAGCGCCCTCCAACTTCAAGGATGAATTGAAAACACCAGCGCTTATAGTAATGACAGTGAATATTAAATAAAAATAACTCCTCTGTATAGAAAATTGACAAACATATGAGAATCCAATATTTCTCCAAATGTGCATGCTTTTAAACTAAAAGCCTATATTCAGACTCTTTGTATCACAGAAATACATTATATTTTAAAGTATAATATAAAACCATTACTTTATATTGTAATAATATTTTTCTGTATGTTTCATATATCATGAGCTTTTTTTTTTTTTTTTCACAGCCTACCTGACTGAAATGCCTCATTAATATGCAAGTCATTTAAGCTCATTACTATCCAATTCTTTTGTCTTCTCAGGTGAGAATGGCCCATTTTCAGTGGTGATTCACGCCTCCTCGCATACTGTGTTTCTTGGCAAAAAGTGTCTTACAAAAACTAAATCAATATATTGTTTTATATGAAGCAAAAACTATAGTCTACAACCTCCAATACCCCTAAAGTATTGTAAACACAGATTTACCATACTTTTTTTGGCCTTATTTCAGTGACTTAAGTTTTTTGTTTTTTCAATAACCACGCATAAATGTTATTCCTTCAAAAACACAAACATGTACATTCATGTTCCTCACATATTATTGTGGCCTAGTTTGTGCTGAATACAGTGTAATGACACTTTTTTCCATTAATATGTTTATGAACAACTGAAAAAAGCACAAATGTCAGGGCATGTCAAAACTTCTCCAAGCCCCAAATCAGCCTCAGACTCCAGAGGGTTAAATAAACACAAACTCTACATTTCAAAATGCTAAAAACCTTTTTTCAGCATATACTAACTCTATCAAAACACAGCAAACCTGATTCAAAATAGAGTCGTTTTGTCAAACACTAGCATTAGTTTTCTATCCACCAATAACATAAAAAGCGCAATGCGCAAAGCGCAATGACTGTCAAAATACTAACAGTTGATGGCATTATGAAAACTGCATTACTTGTCATGTTTCAGTTCTACCTGCATAAAATATGAAATCCCTAGTTTTTAAAATTCACTTTGCTTTGTGAAGTTCCTAAACGTAATTTAGGGAGGAGCGAGCCCATTTAATCTTCCAATCAACAGCCAGAGTATATAAGCAGCTGCTTACCTCTCTTCAGTCTCAGCTGTTTCAGCATCCCTCCACCTCCCCAAACTCCACCTTCATTTCAGGTACCTTGCCCTATGTAATCACATCCTATATTTATTCACTGGGGGGTGTATCAGAGCTCGAGTTGAAAATGCTTCATCGAGCCCCTCCTCAGTGGACAGCAAGCCAAATTAGCTAAACTAATACCCTAAAGATTATACGGGCAAACAAACTCGTTAATACTGCAATAAAAGTATAATGCATGTAAGCCATTCTACATTTTTTGGTTGAGTGTTGAATGTGTGCATTCTTGGCAACAGAAGTGAGTCATTATTTTATAGAATGTACAGTAGAAAAAGAGAAGAAGAAGAAAGTAACAGAATTGCTCAGGGCGGCCACTGGTCAAATGAGTCCCCTATGCAGAACTTCAGTGTCCCCCTTGGTTGAAATCTCTTTCTGGGGTTGGGTGTGTGGTGTTGATGGTGCTCCCATAGAGGGTGGGATGGTGTCCCCTTGGTAGCTAGTGCCCTATGCAGACCACATATTTTGTAAATATGGAACAGTGGTAGTGGAATTGTTGTAGTAAAATCATTGTAGTATAAAGCTTTTACTGAAATGAAAACATGAAATTGCTGCCATTGATCAACAACAAATCCAACATACATGGTCTTTGGTTATTATGGAAGCTTTTTTTTCCACCACAGAATAAAAAAGCATAAAAGGTCATTGTGACTTTTTATCAAAAATACTTTTTTTAAATTTTGAAATTGTGAGTTTATATCTCACAATTTTTTTTTTTTTTTTTCTCAGAATTTTGAGATATAAACTAGGAATTGAGAGAAAAAGTCAGAATTGTGAGATAAAAAGTCACAATTACCTTTTTTATTTTCTATTCATGGCAGAAATAAGCTGTCATAGGTTCCACATGTGTAAGTGAAAAAAACAAAAAAAAAAAAACAGATGCACAATCCAGCACACATTCTTCCTCCTCTCCCATACCTTTTCTTCTCCCTTGTCCTGATCCAACTCTCCCTTACCCAGACGTTATTTTCTCTCTGCTCCTCTGTGTTGTTCTTCATACACACTGAACAAATCCGATTCAAAGAGTCCTATTTTACTGTGTGTCCTTGTAATGAAAATAAATTCAGCACCTGACTATGCCTCCAACTGAGATTAAAATCAGCTATTTCTAAATATTTAAGTGATCTGCTAATGAAAAATGCTTATCAATTGTTTCAGTATTTGTTTTATATTTTCCAGTACTGCTTTTGTTGCAAAAGTATAGGTTTTATCCTATATTTAAGACTGGAACATTTGGTCTTCATTTCTGACTTGCTGTGTTTAAGCATTTGCAAATAAGATTAGAAAGATCCATGATTTTGGTATGGAGTAAGCTTACATTAAAAGAAAATGTAAGCATTTTAGAAACGTGTTAATTGACTGCAATTTGTGTGAAAACATGAATTGTGTTAATGGTATGGCCACAACAGACGGATGTTCTGCTAAATGTTTTTAGAGTTTTGAAAATGTGACTACAGAATGGACAAATGTATGTTATCAATTGAAAAAAACTGTAATAATGATAATCCTAGTTTAATATTGTTACCAGATGAAGATGAAGACAGACGAAGAGACATTCAAAATAACCCAAAAGCAGGCGAAAGGGTATAAGAGCGTGTCCAACAGAAACACATTACTGAAGGGTGAAACAGAGCAACTTTCAGATCATTTTACTGATTCAAATCTTTGAATTTTGTATATCAAAATGAACAATTTTTTTCTTAAGTCATTGTTTATTTCAGCAGAATATAATTAAAATGTTAGATGTTTATAGCCAAATTCCCAAACACATGTACTTACGTGACACTGACCACATTTTGAATAAGAAAAAAAAAAAAGAAAAAAAAAAAACTAATGCAACCAAGGCCAAATAATGAGAAACAAAAGATGATTAATTAATTGCTTAGCTGGGTCTTCAGGCTATTGGTACAGAACACAGACTCTCAATGATCTAGAAATGAATATGAGAGTTTATTGGATGTAGCAGATAAAGTAAACAAACAGGTGAGTGAAGCAGTCAAAGCAGCAATGCAATAATGGATGGAAATACTGACAGTTTTTTGTATTGCAGGTGATTTGAGGAGGTTGTGGACATGAGCAGCCAAGCACACGCTTCCGTGACGAGAGTGGAGCATAGAAGGAGTCTGTGGAATGAAGACACTGGAGACACAGATGATCAGGTAGACGCTGGAGACACAGATGATCAGGTAGACGCTGGAGACACAGATGATCAGGTAGACGCTGGAGACACAGAGGATCAGGAGAGCCGATGGAGCAACAATACATGAAGGTAAGTGAGTCTTTACTCAAAACGAGACCAAACAAATTGCCAGGGTGAAGTGTGTGCTTATATGCTGTTGTGGTGATGAGGAGATGAGGATCAGGTGCGGGTGATTAGTACTTTGGTGACAGTGATCTCTGTGACTGGGTGGTAATAGATGGTATGCATCGATGTCACTTTCCTGCCAGAACTCGCTCCCTCAGCTGGACTGAGTGGCAAAAGAACCTGCTGCATGACTGGATTTAATAGGGGAAACTGCGAAAACGGAGTACAACAAACGATTACATTAAAGGTTGGACCCAAAAGTGTTTCTTACAACTTATCAAATAAACCTAATCCATGGATATTGACATGTAGCCAGGAGTCGTGATTCCTGACATATATATGTGCCTGATTTGACGGCGGAGAAATACATAAAGCAAATCTGCCTGTGAATATGTTATATAACTACAATATCGGTAGGTTTAAATCCGTGTAATCACTTATATCAATCGGCAGTTTTTAAATATGCCTCAGGTTTTGTGTCAAAGCTATTTGTACAGTCAATCACAAAGCTCTTTTCCATTTTGGATGTGTTTTGTGTATTTTTAGTGGCATTCACACTGAAAACCAATGCTGCCGCTCTGTCTTTTGCCACTTAAGCGGGCGTGACCGCAGTCGTAACGGTCGATGGTGACGTCGCGTGCATACCCTCTATAAAGCCTGGCCGATCTCTGACAGCTATGAAGTCTGTCAGTTTACCTCGCCTGCTAATCTGAGTCGTTCATTCTTTTGTCATATCACAATCCCCATAAGCTGAGCTATGCAGTCTGTACTGGAAACAGTACTGATTAGTTTATCAAAGAATTTGCTGAGTTTCTATCAGAGTTAGTACTGGCTGCGGATAAAGTCCTTGTTGTTGGTGATTTTAATATCCATGTAGATAATAATAAAGACGCATTTGGATTGGCATTTGCAGATATTTTAAACTCTATTGGAGTTAAACAACACGTGTCAGGACCCACTCATTGTCGTAATCATACCCTAGATCTAATACTGTCGCATGGAATAGATATTGATGCTGTTGAAATTCTACAGCAGAGCGATGATATATCAGATCATTATTTAGTCTCGTGTATAATACAATTAGCCAAGGCTACAAAACCACCACCCAGCCATAAATATTGTAGAAAAATCACGTCTGCCACTAAAGATTGCTTTATAAATAATCTCCCCGAGCAGTTTCATCGCCTTAGTATACCTGACAACATAGAAGAACTCGATGCTGCAACAGAAACTATTGGCTCTCTCTTTTCCAGCACATTAGATGCGGTCGCTCCTTTACGTCTAAAGAAGATTAAGGAAACTAATCCAACGCCGTGGTATGATGAGCACACTCGGGCTCTAAAACGAGCTGTTAGAAAAGCTGAACGTAGTTGGAAGAAAACAAAACTAGAAGTTTTTCGCCTTTCGTGGAAAGAAAAAATGATTGAGTACAGAACAGCCATAAGAAATGCTAGATCTACTTATTTTTCAAATCTCTTAATAGAAAACAAACATAATCCTAGGTATTTATTTGACACAGTGGCTAAATTAACTAGAAACAGAGATTCAACTGCTGACGTTTCCATAGAGCACAGCAGTAATGACTTTATGAACTTCTTTACTTGCAAGATTGATAATATTAGAGAGAAAATTATAAACATGCAACCGTCTACAGTTTCTCTTCAGACAGTGCACTGTAGTGTCCCTGAGGTAAAACTAGAATCATTCGCCGCTATAGGAGAGGAAGAATTATCTAAACTTATCAAATCATCAAAATCAACGACATGTATGTTAGACCCAATGCCGACTAAACTACTGAAAGAAATGCTTCCAGAGGTCGTAGGTCCACTTCTTGATATAATTAATTCATCTTTAACACTAGGACACGTGCCAAAAACCTTTAAGCAGGCTATTATCAAACCTCTTATTAAAAAACCTCAACTAGATCCGAGAGATATAGTAAATTACAGGCCAATCTCGAATCTACCTTTTCTGTCAAAGATACTAGAAAAGGCAGTTTCAACACAACTGTGTTCCTTTTTAGAAAGAAATGGAATCTGTGAGGATTTCCAGTCAGGATTTAGACCATACCATAGTACTGAGACTGCTCTCGTTAGAGTTACAAACGATCTACTCCTATCATCCGATCGTGGCTGTATTTCTCTATTAGTGTTATTAGATCTCAGTGCTGCTTTTGACACTATCGATCATAACATTCTTTTAAAAAGACTTGAAAACTATATTGGCATTAGTGGAATTGCTTTGGCATGGTTCAAATCATACTTATCTGACCGTTATCAGTCTGTGGTAGTTAATGAAGAGATGTCGTATCGATCACAGGTTAAATATGGGGTACCACAAGGCTCAGTATTAGGACCGTTGCTTTTCACTCTGTACATGCTGCCCTTAGGAGAGATAATTAGGAAGCATGGTGTTAGTTTTCACTGCTACGCTGACGATACTCAGCTCTATATTTCCTCGCGCCCTGACGAAACCTACAAATTCACAAAACTAACAGAATGCATAGCTGACATTAAAAACTGGATGACAAGAAATTTCTTATTATTAAATTCAGAAAAAACTGATTTCCTAATCTTTGGACCAAAAACTTCCTCACGAAAAAACCTTGAATACTCTCTAACACTTGACGGGTGCTCCATTAAACCTTCGTCCTCAGTTAGGAACCTGGGTGTGCTCTTTGATACCAATCTTTCATTTGAAAGTCATGTTTCTAGTATCTGTAAAACCGCCTTCTTCCATCTAAAAAATATATCTAAATTACGACATATGCTCTCAATGACAAATGCGGAACAGTTGGTTCATGCATTCATGACCTCAAGACTAGATTATTGTAACGCTCTACTGGGTGGTTGTTCTGCTCGGCTTTTAAACAAACTACAGTTGGTTCAAAATGCGGCAGCTAGAGTTCTTACTAGAACCAGAAAGTATGACCATATTAGCCCAGTTCTGTCAACATTACATTGGCTCCCTATTAAACATCGTATAGATTTTAAAATCTTGCTACTTACTTATAAAGCTCTAAATGGTTTAGCTCCCCAGTACCTAAGTGAGCTCTTAATGCATTATAGTCCTTCACGTTTATTGCGATCTCAGAATTTAGGCCAGTTGATAATACCCAGAATATCAAAATCAACTGAAGGCGGCAGATCATTTTCCTATTTAGCACCTAAACTCTGGAACAATCTTCCTAGCATTGTTCGGGAAGCAGACACACTCTGTCAGTTTAAATCTAGACTAAAAACACATCTCTTTGCTCTTGCATACACATAACACATCATCAATACATTAACATTTTTCAAATCCGTTAAAGGATTGTTACGCTGCAATAATTAGGTCGGCCGGAACCGAGAACATTTCCTATAACACTAGATATACCTGTACATCAGAACAAGAATGGCATCTACGCTAATATCTGTCTCTCTGCTTATCCTGAGGTTTGCCGGGTGCTGGATCCAGGCCGTATCCAGGTCAGATGGAGAACCTGCGTCTGGACCTGACTACAACGTAGCCCAGGATCCCCGTATCCGCTTGCATATATTTATATATAATCGATTTTTAATCTCTATAATAAAAATGTACAATTCAGATTTTGATCTCCATATACATTTACATATATATATCTTCCAAGGGGTTTTTTCCCTCCTAGGACTTTTTTCCCAGTGCTAGCACGCTGGGTTTTTCTCCTAGGGGGTTTTTTCCACCCCTGGAAGTCAGCCGACATTGGCTTAATGTAGCACCATCTTGTATATGTTACATATTACCACGCTTGTTTGTACAGTTTTAACCACTTCCCTTTTTTTCTGTGCTTCTAATATGTAAAGCTGCTTTGAAACAATTACCAATTGTAAAAGCGCTATATAAATAAATTTGACTTGACTTGACCTCTCGAGTCTTCAGGTTCAAGTTGTTCATTCATCCCGTGGCATCCCCATAGGCTTTAAGGCTTTGCAGTCGGTACCGGATACAGAAATGATTAGTTCACCTCTTGAGTCTTTGGGTTTGAGTTGTTCCTTCATCCCGTGACATACCAGGCTGAAGCTATGCAGGCTGTACCAGATACAGAAACGATTAGTTCACCTCTCGAGTCTGTAACGTCTGGATGGATCCGTTCAGAGTCAATAAACTTTGGAGTTTTCAGAACGCTTTTAACCTGATGAACTTTGTTTCTTAATCACTAAATCGGCTCCGAACAGTCTACTAAAGATGAGCCCACTTGACACCTTTGTTGCCCTCCGAGGTAACACAGCAGGCCCAATTTCCTTGCTCTTAGGACATCAAAGGGGGCCCCTCATGTGGACTATGGGCCAGATCCACATTCCAGCACCCACGCACACTGGCACACACAAAAACACACACACAGACACACATAGAGAAACACACAAACATACATTTTTAACTGTATATATATATACTACCACTATGCTGAAATATATATTTCATATATTTTAGGGCCTATGCATGTTTCCTAGTGTTTAAATGAGTGTATTTGTGCTAGTGTGCATTTTAACGATATAATTTTGTCTGTAAACCATAACTTCTCTCCTATGCCTTTCTGATCTGTCGAGTTTGGTCTCTCCGTAAAGCTCCGGACTCAAGCTATTTACTGAGGTGGGTCACATGGCTGACATATGCATTTTTCTATGTGTTTAATGATATTGTGAAGAAAGCACTCGATCTCGAAATCCGGTCTGATGGCCATTAAGTATGCAAATTCATCTAGGAGACCAAACCAAGGAACTTTGCCCGCCAAATAGTGCTGCGCATCTATTGGCCGCTACAATTCAGGAGGTGTGTTAGTTTGGGTTTCCATAAAAACAACGACACACACCTTTTCTTTGTTCTCCCGGTGACCTCCCGATCGTCTTGTGCACGTCTCTCCGGACGCCTCAGGTGACCGCGCTTCCCAACCACGCGCGCAGCTCGGGAGGACCACTTCCTCTCTCTCTCTCTCTCTCTCTCTCTCTCTCTCTTCGGTTAAGTTACTTAAGTTTAAACCTCTTTTGAAAACCCCGCCGGAGAAACCCTTTCGGAAAGGACCAAGCCAAGCGCATTGAAACTGCTACACACGGACTCGAACCAATAAGCAAGTATTATCATTTATCTGAATTCGTCTAAACTGATTTCTGTGCTGGCTCTCTTAAAAAGGTTTAACTGTGTAATTTGCCATTCTTCGATCATCTTTCTTTTCATGTCTTTTCTTCATTTTCACTCTTGTGTATATGTGTATACCTTCTGTATATAATTTAGACGTATAATCTCTGTATTCGTAGTTTGCATATATTAAAACGTTATTCATGCTCGATTGTTCTGTTTGTTCTTTCAGCTGAAAACCAAGTCACTTTAACGTTTTTCGATCGCTTTATGCTTTGATGTTATAATAGCAAGTTATTTTCATGGCCAGATAATAACTCTGTTTATACTATTCTGTGAGGTACTTAGTTTGCTGGACAAACAAACAGTTTCTCTAAATAATTATTAAACCATAACTAATCATATATGTAATTGATTATAATTCGTTGTAATTGATTCACAATATATGTTTAATTCCCCGTTGGGTCGATATATGAATCATAATTTATTCATAACCTTATGAATTATTATATTCATATTTCATCCATAAATTTATTAATAACCGCTACACATTCGTTACATATTATTTGGTGGAGAATGCGGGCAACATTTTAAACTTGGTTTTTGGTAAAAGAGCAATGTAGAATAATTTGTGTGTGACTTAATGTACATGCGCGCTTTATTCAGTGAGAAGACGCACGGGTCTCTACGCACCGTTAACAAGCTGCTGTTTGTGTCTAAAAACACTGCAGGCCTAGTCTTGGTTGACCGTGAAATAACTGCAGTTCATTAATATTCAGACTTGTATGCAAAAGGGCGACAGTCTTTTCGGATACAGTTTAATATTAATTTCCGCTTGAATTAACGAATTGAATCGTATTCAACGCGTTTTGAAAGGAGTCTAGTGGCGATATTCCCTCTAAATCTCTTTTAAGGCCTTATTAGTAAATTGCCATTATTAAATCTGAATTAATTGTGTCGCCCAAAAAAAAATTCACAATAGTTGGCACTCCTGGGTTACGCTGTTCGGCCTAGCTAACCAAATCACGTGATCCCCCTTACAAATCTAATCGAGTAGTTCACCTGCTTTAACGATTGATGTGTGAGAGTTTGGAGCTATATCAGCATCCTGATCCAATGTTGATTTGTAACCCGCGGTGAAGGAATCCCGCAAGCGTTACATATTCGCGTGCATTAAAGTTTGCACCAAAGGGACTGTTTCCCAGAGTTGTGTACCCGTGAGTAAAACGGTACACATATATTTATGAAAGAATCCGCTGAGGTTCTATAGTTGTAATCGTGACCGTGCAGTTAAAACAGCGTAAGGGTCAGAACCCCACAAAGCGCTCGTTTTTATATCACGAATTAAAGTAAGGGGATGCAGTAACTCTGACCAGACGCAAGAGGGCAGTCTGCTCAGGTGTGCCACCCCTCCCTACTTATTGGTTGTGTGGACTCATGGACGCCACCGTGTGGACGTTCTGAGTTAAAGCCGCTCCATACTTTGAACTGAAATTATCTCCAAGTTATCTTTTGCTTCTCTATACTGCGGGGAGTTGTAAAAGTAATTTGCTTTTGGTGGTTATGCTTTCCAATCATTGTTGGAATGTGGTTTACTGATTTAAATTTAATTTAAACACGTTTAAATTTTTAATTTAAATTGTTTCCCTTCCAACAAGGGAATTCACTTTCTGAGAGTGCTCCCCCTGGTGGACACTGCCAGATAAGTCAATTCTCTTTTCCCTTGTATTCTTTTTCCTGTATTCACAGATCTACTCTATTTTATTTTATTTCAGTTTATTTATTTTATTTTTATTCTACTTTGTGTTATTTCATCCATTCCCTTTTTGTCTTTTCTCTCTCTCAAGTTATTTCTTTAGTTTTACTTTGGAAATTCATTCCCCTTTATTACTTAATGTTTTATTTTATTCACTCCTAGTTCTGGGTCCTGATGTTATTGGCTGGCAATAATATTCACGCACACCCAAGCCTCCCTTATTTCATACAATTATTTTGAATTTAATTAAATAACATTTAATTCAATTTTAGAATTAAGTAGTGTCAATCAGTTGGCATTTTGCTATCAACAAGCAATTCTCTTTAGGAAAAATCTGCAAATAGGGAAGGCTTTCTCTTTTCTTTCTCCCATTCTGTTATTCTATGCACTCATTTAAATTAAATTGAACAAGTTTAATTCAAATTTGAATCAAGTGCCTCTGAATTATCCTCTTTTCGCTTTTTCCCATCCTGTTATTCTATGCACTCATTTAAATTTAATTGAACAGAGTTTAATTCAAATTTGAATCAAGTGCATCTGATTTGTTTTTGTTTTATTTTATTTTCACTTTTGTTCTGCTTCTAGCTAGTTCATGTTAGACCCCTACTCTTTTATCCTACACACTTAATTATTTAAATTCTATTTAAACAAGATTTAAATTGAGTTTTAAATTTACAATTAAGTCGTGTTTACCTGACTGTTTGTGCACTTGCAGATAAGGCCCTATAGCGCCCTGGGGTGAGCTGACGGTTGCTCCAGTGAGTTCCAATGAGTGGAGCTACCTGGCCTGGCGGTTTTTTCACTGACTGTGTGTGGATCGGAGACACTCTGACCTCGTATCACGGGCAACACGCAAGGACATCAGTGAGTTGTGTATCAGGTACAGGGAGGCAACGAGCCAGATTGACAACAAACGGCAATTTTGTTTAATTTCCCTGCTCAGGCTTCTGCACGACAGAACCGCCCGTTTGGAGTAACTGCCCGTAAAGGGGACAGACTCTGAGTTTAGGGAAAACTCCATTTTGACCGGTCACTCGGGCCGTTGGCGCAAATACCTTGCCAAAGTGCGCAATTGTGCTGGTGTTCCCTGTTTGAGAGGTTGCACCGTGGTACAAAGGGGACAGGTGGCCACGGACACCGCAGTAGAGTGTTTGATCGTCGAGGAAAGGTGGCCTGCCATTGAGTTCTTATCTGAGCACCCACGATTCACCCAGGCCTAAATTAGTGACATACAGTCACTTCACCTAATTGAAAGCCACAGAATATTACATATTCTTCAATTATTCAGGTGCGGGCCAACCCTTAGGCTCTCGATCCATACCATCCCTCTAGGTTTAATGACGCAACAGTGCACTCGCCTGACACCGTCATAAACCCAGCTGGAATAGGAAGTTTAAGTTTCACTTCTCCCCTCTAGCCCTTCTGTTTTAGTTTATTGCGATTCTATTTTTATTCCTTTCTATTTGTTTACTGCTCTATTTCTCATTTAATTGCATCCACCCTGTTCTGTTTTGCTTCTCTACTGTGTTTGTTTCTTTCAGTTCATGTAAAAGCAGAGCCTGTGAGAGCCATCACGGAAAACTGAGTAATAGATAGACGACCGAGCAGCGAGAGTCATCAAAGGACTCTTAGGGCTACCGCCTGTCAAAATCTTTATTCAAATCCGGCACTCACCCACACAAATTGACCCGCGTGGTCCTTTTGGCTATCGACAATTAAGTGTCTAGCCTACATTCCACTAACTGTCTGCACCAGTTAACTGGAACCAAACCAAAGAATTATATAATCATGCATTATTATAAGTCGTTAGCCCCGCGCGTGCTTGCATTGGTTCTGTTTGTGCTGTCTTTCTCTCGCCAACAGCAAGCTAAAGTGTTCAGAGCAGCCAGCCCCAGCACCCATGGGGACGGACTCACGACCGGGTTGGGCTCCCTGACCAGCACGATCCTGCCCAACGACGCTGTGGATCCCCAGCACCTAAGCAACGAGCAGCTGGACGACAACCTGAATCGACTAATGGCCCACGATCCAACGCCGAGCTACAAAGAATGGGCGAGAGTCATCCGAGCCATCGCTCACAACCTCAAGCTCCAGGCGGAGGACGCCCGGAGGAATCAGGCCCAGATTCATCGTCACCACGATCAGCGACTCGTCGAGACCCAGGACCAGCGTTGGACAGCGGACGAATCCAAACCCAAGCTGCAGGAGGAGCTGCAAAGACTTCAAAAAGCCCTTGCAGAGCTCCACCTGGAGGTGGAGCGTAGAAAACTGACTGGAAAACTCCAACACAGCGAAGCCCCCTAGCCAAAGCAGAAACTAAGCTGAAAGACAGACACACTAAAGCCCTGACCTGTGAAAATCATCTCAAACAGGCCCAGAAAGGAGTTATGGCTCCGAAACAACAAAGAGACTATGTGAATGAACTTGACACTGGTAACAGAGTACTGAAAAGTGGCATGGGAGGGGAAACACACATCACCGAGTTTCCCCTAACCAGTCAAGAAGCCCTAATTCCAAATGGGGTTGAAAGTCCACTGCCCAAAATGTCCAGCGGCCAAGAACCTTCGCCAGCAGCTGTCACATCCAACTGCCAGCACCTGCTACAGGGTCTGATCCAAAAGCTTTCTGACCCTGCATCAGATCAAGGGCTCCCTGCTGTCATGGACCTAAAACGGGGCAGACTGAAAAACCCATACACTTGCTACAGCCGACTGCAAATGGCCTACTTCAGAGCATGTGGTCAGCCAGCGATGGAGGAAGATTTCATCTTCAACACTCTGCTTCTCCGAGAGCTGCACCCTGCGGTGAGTGATCACCTGGCAGCCTTGGCCTGCTCACGCAGTATGTCTACTCAGCAGCTGCAAAACTTGGTTGACGAAGCTCACTCCAAGCAGAACACTGCTCCTGAAAAGACTGTAGAAAATCGAACCAGTTACACAGTCTCCGACTACTGCCCAGAAACCTGTCCTTACCTTTTTGAAAGATTGAGAAATTAAGCTGAAAGACAAAATCAGACTCTCAAGTCACAAAGATGTGAGCTGAATGTGCAGTCGCACAGTCCAAATGAGGTCCACCTTGAACACACAGCTCCCATGCACCACACCATTGGTCGAGTGAGCCTGGCACCTCCGGTGTGTGTAGTGCAAATGGAAATGTTTCCCTGTTTCATCCACAAAGACCTGCTAGACTGTTTTGAGCCCTTATTGAAAGCCAGACCGCTGAAAGTCTGGGCTCAAGCGTGTGAACTTCTGCCTTCCCAGTCACCCAGACCACCTGAGCCAGACGGTCAGGTCACAGAGGTCGCGGGAAATCTCCCAGCTAACCGCGGGAACCCAGGCTCAGAGCACAGTTCAAGTTCGCCACCCGGCGTACTTCAACTCACCATAGACTGTAACTCTCTCTGCTCCAAGGTCACGACAGACTCACAGCTGAATGATGTAACTACAACAGACATTATTCTCACACTGTGGGCAGACAACTCAGCCTTCAGCCACATGCTGTTTAGTGCTCTCAGTGAAGGAACACCGGACCTCCCATTTGTCAACAAGCAAACACACTTTCCACTAGACTTTCGTCTGCCAACCATGATGACTGTCAAGGACATCTGCGTTTTGAACTTCAAATGGAACAACCGGCATTTAACCCATCACTTCCTGGTCCTTCCAGACCTCCTGATGCACTCTAATGCTCATACGGACAGTGCAAGTGAGTTGTTGTGGGCCCCTATGACTGTACAGCTTCCTGTTGTTCCTGTCAACACTGCCAACTTCCTGTCAGGCCAGACTATCCAACAGGTCTGCATCCTGATCAACATACAGGAACCTGTAGTACCACCTTACACCAAAGGGGGTGCTGTTTGGATCAACATACAGGAAATTGTAGTACCACCTTACACCAAAGGGGGTGCTGTTTGGCTCCACGCACAGGAAACGGTAGTACCACCTTACACCAAAGGGGGTGCTGTTTGGCTCAACAGGCAATGTGGTCAAACCCTAAGCCACATGCTGGGCTCCTACACACTGTCACCTGAAGGCGTGGAACTTGGACTTGCTCTAAAAGCCACACCGCTAACTGAAGTGTCACCCTACGTAGTTCACAGCTTGCTCAACGAATGCATGGTCACAGACATCAGCATTCCCAAAGCCCACTATCTAGAATGGATAATGGACCACGGCCCCTATGACTTTGAACGCAAGTTAACAGTCATTAACTTAATACCAGCTGCCATGGTCCCAGAAGGAAGCTTAAGCAACACAAGTTTCACAGCATCCTTCAAGAGCATCTCCATCACTTCCATCAAACTGGTACCCACAGAACAGGTGCACAGAACGGAGCTGATGGAGGACAAACACCTTGCAGTACCCACAGTCGCTAACCAGCCTGCCTGTGAAACTCAGGAAAGCGCTGCACCTCTGACAGCCAACCTGACAGCTAACACCACAACAGAGGAGCACTTCCCAAGGTTTGAGCCTAAAGGCCAACAGATCCAGAAAGATGCAAGTGCGCTAAAGAATGATGCAGACTGTCAAAGACTCAGAAACGTCTTGCACAAATTCAAAGTGACATTTGACAAAGACCTTTTATGCTGTGGTCTCACTAAACTTCACACAGTGCATAGTGCAACACACCCAAATGCTCCTCCCACCTTAATCAGGCAGTACGAAGGTCACATCGCCCCACATGAACCAGTACAGGAGGTTGTTCATTCAACAGAAGGAAAAGGTGTTATCTGCCCATGCAACAGCACCTATTCAGTCCCTACCTGGTCCATTGTCAAACCAGACAGCAAGTGGCGACCCACCAGCGACTTCAGGAGGCTGAACCAGCAGGTGCCACTGCCACAACGTGCCAGAAAGCTCAAGTCTGCCCGGAGCGGAGATTCAGCTGCCTGTCAAAACTGCTATAACAACACACCAGCATTGACACTTAAGGTAAAGGTACCCCAACAACAGCAACCAACCTGTCACAGGTACCTCAAAGAGAATGCGTGCCAAGGAATGCCCACGGCCTACGGTGATGGACGTTCCTACATCCATGAGGGCATCCAACAGGCAAGTGCAGGGGTACGATGGTTAAGCGACCAACCCTGCCAATCACAGAACAGCAGGTGGGGTCCCCAGTCATGTCAGTATGGTGAAGCAGCAGCTACCCTCATAACTCTTCAATTCTCCTCTGTCCATAACATCAGAGAACTCAGATGCACAGACTCACACCATGCCAGACCTTGTTTCACATGCCATCTTCTGGGCTGGAAACAAACTGGTTTCAAGACTGAATGCAACAAGCAGGTGAAACATCAACACCTGTTCCAGACACGTGATCACCTCACCCAAGCACACGACATGATCACTTACGGGGAAAAGGTGAAAAGACGCTTAAAGCAACCAGGGCGTGACAAAGGCGTGAACGACCAAACTAATGCCCTTGCCAAGACTGGCACCCTGCATAACAAGCTATGGTCACACCCACCCCATTCACCCACCCTTAGTGTGACAACAACAACCCGCAGCCAGCGGACTGTTCCTGCAACATTTCCCGCCTTACTGCCACTGCCACTGACAACCAAACTTGCCAACACTTCCATGCGACAGGTTTTGCACCACCACTCAGACCCCTCCAACCTCCCGTTCACGGCATATGGTCCCACAATGGCCCCTGGCCACAAACGACTACATAAGACCAACCACATGCTGCGTGGGGGAGTGAACTTTCTACAATATGTCCCTGATGTCCTCACAGCGCCAAAGCTTGTACTGCCACAGGGCCAAAAGGGGGGTGAACGGATATACACCCACAACACACCATGTGCCAAACACCATGGCACCAGAACTACGGACGAGACATTAAAACAAGTGGCGCACTGGCCCAGCATGCAGCAAGATGTGGCAGAGCACGCCAGAGGATGTCAAGTTTGCCGTCACGTCCAGACTGCAAACACAAAAAGCAACGAGCTTCACTGCAAAACCGAGGAATCACATTTCCACGATCAGTCGACCAGAAAGACTGGATGGTAAAACCTCCTCTGATGCTCATGGCCATCACAGACAACGTACAGGAGTCAACTCAGGTGTTCCCCATGGAACTACTGATGGCACGGCAGGTGCCACTGCCGTTGCACCTGTACCAACCAGGAGACTTGAGTCTCATCACAGCCTGCTCCCCTCATCAGCATCGCAACAAGCTCCGCCTACAACTGAAAGAACAACTCGCAACACAGAGCCAAATCCTGCAAATCACCTGCAAATCCCGGAAAGGTATTGTGGTGGTTCTCTGTAATCACAGCTTCCTGCTGATCCAAACGGCGAACTCAATGAAGCAACTGTTTACAGCCTTCCCAAATGACTTTGCCCAAAATCAGCTGGTCATAGCTCGGACAGACCTGCTGCGAGAAGTTAGCGTCTCTATGGACAGAGTGGCTATGAATAGGGTCCCTCAGTATCCTACACAAAGTGTGCTGGACTTTGCTACTGGCAGACCCACCAAGACTGTTCCAGCCCACCTCACTGACTCCCTTGGTGCTGCCGTCCTACTGCACGTCGACCCTGAGCAGAATGAGGTGGCCGCCCTTCTCAGTCTACCCAGCGGTGAACGAGATAACATCTCCAGACCCAAAGACAAGGTCAATATCAGGTGGTGGCAATGTAACACCCATGCCAAGAAACACACCTCAAATGTGGTAGCCCACCACAACAGCAACCAACGGCTGTGCCTGGCTCCCGACTTTTGCAGGTGTAGTTTCACCAAAGACTTTCAGTCCTTCTGCCCAAACCAGCTCTTCCTCAGAAACCACACTGAAGGAATGGGCCGGTTGCAGCCCATGACCAGCGACACACGCTGCCCGGCCAAGCCTCGCACCCCAGTTATCGGAACACAAGCCGAGACTGTGGGTGATCGACTACTCATCCACACCCCCACTCATGCTGCCATCCTAATCTACAATCAGCACAACACCGCCACTCGTGTCAGCCTGCCCAATCCAAGTAAGAGGATCCAGGTACCCCTGAGTTCCATCCTTTATCACAGCCATCTGGCAGTGCACTGTCTCTTAAGCAAAGAGGACCAGTCAGAACTGGAAATCCCATCTTCCCCCAGGGATCACCATCACACCTTAGATCCAGGAATGGAACTGAGGATTGACAAAGGGGGGTCCCAGCTAAGTGACAGTACTCCTATTGATGCAGCCCTCCAAGCACTCTCACGACTGCCTGTCCTGACCAGCTCACCTAGAGCCCGAGGGTGGACTGCTGCCAACACAATCCGTTGCCTCTCCATGGCAATCAAGTACGCACTCGCCCTGGGCCTGGCCTTCATCCTATCCAAAGGGACCAAAGGGATGCAAGAATCCACGGACAAGTGCCTACCTGCCCTTCCTCAAGGACCAGTAGGAACCACCTGCTGCGTGACCATCTGGATCCATGTGCCATCAAACTTGGTTAACGTCCAACGAAGTCCGCACAGGAGTTTTCAGAACGCTTTTAACCTGATGAACTTTGTTTCTTAATCACTAAATCGGCTCCGAACAGTCTACTAAAGATGAGCCCACTTGACACCTTTGTTGCCCTCCGAGGTAACACAGCAGGCCCAATTTCCTTGCTCTTAGGACATCAAAGGGGGCCCCTCATGTGGACTATGGGCCAGATCCACATTCCAGCACCCACACACACTGGCACACACAAAAACACACACACAGACACACATACAGAAACACACAAACATACATTTTTAACTGTATATATATATATATACTACCACTATGCTGAAATATATATTTCATATATTTTAGGGCCTATGCATGTTTCCTAGTGTTTAAATGAGTGTATTTGTGCTAGTGTGCATTTTAACGATATAATTTTGTCTGTAAACCATAACTTCTCTCCTATGCCTTTCTGATTTGTCGAGTTTGGTCTCTCCGTAAAGCTCCGGACTCAAGCTATTTACTGAGGTGGGTCACATGGCTGACATATGCATTTTTCTATGTGTTTAATGATATTGTGAAGAAAGCATTCGATCTCGAAATCCGGTCTGATGGCCATTAAGTATGCAAATTCATCTAGGAGACCAAACCAAGGAACTTTGCCCGCCAAATAGTGCTGCGCCTCTATTGGCCGCTACAATTCAGGAGGTGTGTTAGTTTGGGTTTCCATAAAAACAACGACACACACCTTTTCTTTGTTCTCCCGGTGACCTCCCAATCGTCTCGTGCACGTCTCTCCGGACGCCTCAGGTGACCACGCTTCCCAATCACGCGCGCAGCTCGGGAGGACCACTTCCTCTCTCTCTCTCTCTCTCTCTCTCTCTCTCTTCGGTTAAGTTACTTAAGTTTAAACCTCTTTTGAAAACCCCGCCGGAGAAACCCTCTCGGAAAGGACCAAGCCAAGCGCATTGAAACTGCTACACACGGACTCGAACCAATAAGCAAGTATTATCATTTATCTGAATTCGTCTAAACTGATTTCTGTGCTGGCTCTCCCAAAAAGGTTTAACTGTGTAATTTGCCATTCTTCGATCATCTTTCTTTCCATGTCTTTTCTTCATTTTCACTCTTGTGTATATGTGTATACCTTCTGTATATAATTTAGACGTATAATCTCTGTATTCGTAGTTTGCATATATTAAAACGTTATTCATGCTCAATTGTTCTGTTTGTTCTTTCAGCTGAAAACCAAGTCACTTTAACGTTTTTCGATCGCTTTATGCTTTGATGTTATAATAGCAAGTTATTTTCATGGCCAGATAATAACTCTGTTTATACTATTCTGTGAGGTACTTAGTTTGCTGGACAAACGAACAGTTTCTCTAAATAATTATTAAACCAGAACTAATCATATATGTAATTGATTATAATTCGTTGTAATTGATTCACAATATATGTTTAATTCCCCGTTGGGTCGATATATGAATCATAATTTATTCATAACCTTATGAATTATTATATTCATATTTCATCCATAAATGTATTAATAACCGCTACACATTCGTTACAAGTCTTTGGATTTGAGTTGTTCTTTTGCCACGTAACTGTACATTGTTATTATATGAAGAGTTCATTTGCAAAAACCGATAAACGCCATTTTTAAAAAAAATGAACTAAGTGTTGTGCATTATTCTCCATATATAGCACGTTCTGTACCCTAAATCCATTTTGTCAGAAGAGCCGGTTTTGTCCACTTTCAGGCATCGCAAGTTCACGTTTTACAGCAGAAGCCGACAAGCGCCCTTGTTGTTTGTGTACAGAAACCGATAAGTCCGTTTTAGCGAATCAGCGCGCAGTATTCAGGTCAGGTGACAAGGCTTCTAGTCACTTCAAAAAGACATGCTAGCTGAGGGAAGTTTTATCAAAGCTCACTAAAAGTGATCGAGGATTTATGATTTCGACTCCTGTAAGTCCTTGTACACCATACACGACTTACATGCTGAAAAATTGGTTGTCCTTTTGTGTGTGTGTGTGTGTGTGTGCGCGCGCGCGCACATGCGTGTGTGTGTGAGTGCGTGTGTGTGTACTTGTGTGCCGATCTGTGTGTGTGTGTTTGAGAGAGAGAGAGAGAGAGAGCGAGAGAGAGGGCGTGCGTGTGTGTGCCGATCTGTTTGTGTGTGTGTGTGTGTGTGTGTGTGTGTGTGCGCGCGCACGCGTGGGTGGGTGGGTGTGTGTGTGCGTTTGTGTGCACATGTGTGTTTGAGAGTGTTTTAAATGCAATTACTTGGGTTTTGTTTAACTATGAAACATGAAATGTGGAGTTATCTGCTTTTGCCAAAAAAACGACTGTTGGAGTTATCTGCTTTTGCTAAAAAACAAACTTTTAATATATATATAAAACATACTTTCACTGAATTTTAATTTTTTAATTTACCTGTATTTTTTAGAGTTATCTTTACTTAATCAAAACAGCCCAACTGCAGTTTGATTGTTATTACTTGGAATGCACAATAAAAAAAACATGATTTGTGAGAATTCATAAGAATGGAGTTATCTGTTTTTGCAAATAAACTCTTCATATGTAAGTATCTTTGCTTTATCTGTATTTTGGATAAAAATCTATTTGATAAAGTTTAAAGCATCAACCCTTTATTACCATATTCAATGTTACAGAAAACATGACAGAATGTTACAGAATTTTCATGACAGAAATTCTCAAATTTATAAATTGTAAGTGTCCGTACCTTAGGTCATTTATTAGCCCAATTTAATTGTTACAGGGAATAAGAATTGAATCAACTGTAAATGATTCACTGTGAATGATTCAGAATTAATATTTAACACTTCATCAATTATTCGTCCAGCGAAAATTGAGGTTAGAGTATTTTACCAATTCTGGATAAAATATTATTCTGTGGCCAACAGCAACAATATTTTATTATGATTATTATTATTATAATTATTATATTATTATAAGCAAGAGGTAACTTGAACTTTTACGTTTAAGGCAGTAATTTGACACACAGCACAAGAAACTCGTATATGTGAAAATCAAAACAAGATTTATTGACTACTTCTAATGATTACAGGAGACTAAGGCTAAACACACACACACACACACACACACACACACACACACACACACACACACACACATACATACATGCACACACATTCGCGGAGTTTATATGGGTTATGAAAAGTCCCAAGTTCAATGCTAACTTAACTCATAACCTGAGGAAAATCACAAAAGCAGAGCTTTGGCTTGATTCTTTAGGTTTAAAGGAGTTTCACCAGTTTCCAGCAAGAGAGAGAGAAGTTTGCTTGTACCTGCGTTTGCTCTGACAGCTGAGGTAATCGGGTTGTTCCGTGACTCGTGTACAGCGGAATCCCGTTCTGGATTGGCTGTCTTTCAGGTGACGTCTTCTCGGGAAAGCCCTGTGGGTTGCGCGGAAGCTTTGAAGGATGCTGCTGGCTGGTGCAACGCGCTGTTCTGAGCGTCTGGCTTGAGCGGCTCTCTTCTTGGGAGACTTTGGTCAGATATTTCACAGAGGGTTGCGGAGTCTGGATGTGACGGCTGTTGAATGATCAGCGGTGCGGCTCGTGGTTGAAGTCGGCGACTGTTAGATGGAAAATCAGTCCCGGTCAATCAGTTCTCAGTGACCCATGCGACTTTTCCGCCGTGGTCAAAGTAGCGGTGCTTCGGCTATTGGGCCTCAACGACTATGCTTCAGTCCGGCTTCTGACCGATTTCGAGCGATTTCTGACCGACTTCTGACATTAGCTTGTTCAGACAGCATAGTTTTAAAGGAGCAATTTTGGCTCCATCCTTCAGATGCGATCCTCCAATGAGATGTTGCTACGGAGATTAGACACGCCTCGTCTATTGTCTATTGATCACATCGCGTGATATCTGCAGAACATTCTCCTGTTTTATTAACAACTTTATAAAGTTTCTTAATATTTTCCTGATACTGAATTTCAATGTTTCATTCACACAGAATTACAGAGAATGATAAATTCTGCATTTAGAGCTCAAACACGACACACTTCTTACACACATATTACTAGACTGACCTAATTAAAAACAATGATTATAAGAGAAAGAAGATGCATACAGGAATACAAACATATAATGCATTGAATCCAACATGTTAGTAATCACAACATAGCAAATGTTATTCTGGATATAGTTAATACTTTAAGTAATCGACAATTGTCCCTTTTGAGATTCAAGATTGAGTCCTTAAGCCTAGTTTAAACTTTGACCGGAGTCACGAGTGACCGGGTCATGATGGATTGCTCAATACAAGGGAGGTATTGATAGGACAGATTCGTCTTTAAATCCGTTGATGGGTGTTTTCCTGTTCCGTCCGATAATACAAGAGGGTTTTGTGAGACAATCAATAGATTTAATGTGATCAGATCCACGTGATGGGTTCTGATTAGTTTATTGCTGATGAGCTAAGAAGTCCTTTAGACAGAGTCCTTTGTTAAAAGAAGTCACGTCATCACTTCTGTTAAGGCTAGGTGTTTCCTGTCAGAAAATGGATCTTTTGGACCAAATGAAGCTTTGTTCAATCATGTTGTTCATTGATAAAGTCATCGGTAAGTTCTGTCGAGCGAGGCCCTACATAAGACATAAAAAAAAAGCTACAATTCAAGATCAGAAACGTATCACATAACTGTAAAAGTAAAAAAAAAAAAAAAAAAAAAAAGTGACTATGCGCTTGTTTGTAAGGAAGTTTGGGAATTAACTGATTTCTGTGTCCAATATGGATGTCACGTCAATTGACAAAAGAACGAATGACTCAGAGTCAGACCCGAAGACTTGGGAGGTGAACTAATCATTTCTCTTTCCGGTACAGACTGTATAGCCACTTCTATGGGGCTGTCACAGGATGAACAAATGACTTGGACCCAAACCCGAAGACTGGAGAGGTGAACAAATTATTTATTTTTTCCTGTACAGAACCTGTAGGATGTTGCGCAAGCGGGGTCAACGCAAAATGAACAAATCACTCTCTGAGACAACTTGTTGTTCCCGAGTCATATTAAAAATTAACAAATCACCCATCACTAATAACGAACAGGCATGATGATTAGATGAGTGTCCATGACAACGGATGACTGGTAGGAAACTAAGACAGAACTAAGAAACATGACTGATTAAAACAAACTGAAAGTCCATGAAAACAGAAACTAATGCTGCCTTCACATCCTCTCGGAATTGTCGACCTGAAATGGTGTGTCAGACAGAGACATGCAAAATGTGCAGTGTTGGGGAGGCTCCAGAAATGTTTCTTATATCAAATGTTGTATTTCAACGATTCCACTCATTTCAGTATAGCAATTTAGTTTGGAAAAAGCCAAACTTATATGTACATGTTTATGTACATGTTTATGTAAAAAAAAAAAAAAAAATAGCATGTTTTTTTTTTATTAAGTAAGAATAAATAACTTGCTCATCAGAAATTATATCCTCAGCTGAAAACAAAACCACAGTCATGCTCTTCTTCTGAGGTAAATTCTTCTCGGATTATTCCTCAGTGCCTCCCAATTCGTTTTATTGAGTTGATGTTGGGCGTTGACTCTGTTTGCATGGATCGCCTCAGATCATTACCATATGAATAACGAGCACTGTCCATAGGCATGTTCACATTAGTGGTAATGAGCTCACATGGGAATGACTGTACAGCTCTCTCTTTTCAGAGAGATTACATAAACAGAGATATTTGTTTTCATTTTGATTTAGATCATTTAGAGTTAGTCACTTAAATGTTTCTATATATATATTGCTCCTGTTGACTCTCTTCTCGAATGAAGAAGGTTTTTTGCTGGCTATCATGATGCTGAGGAAACACATAGATTATGGCCACCATATATATAGAAAATGGGGAGTAAGCAGCAAAAAAGGAAGCTCCCTGGGGTTTGAGTCCTGCATTTGCTGAGGCAGCCCAGTGGCTTCACTTGTGGGGATTAAAAATGGAGCTAGGGTAGTGTTTGAGACCGCTTCGGCCCTTTCTCAGTACTCAACAACTAGCTCCAGCTCTCGTTTTCAGGATCCGGAAGCCCACTCTGCAGTTTCTTCCACCCCAGACGAGTGCATGTTGCTGGGACGGTAAAGCTCTGAGGAGGTGGACATCCTAAGCAGCAATGCAGGCAACTTGGGTGACTCACCAGCCCTTTCCCTGCAGTATGAGGAACTTGTGGAGGTTTTAACTTAATATTTTAAACTCAATATTATCTGGCCTGCCGAGAACCGGGAAGCATTCAAAAAAAGAGCACTCCCTGTAGTCAATATTACAGCCTCCACATTGGGGTTTTGCCATTCTTTCCAGATATCTAAACTGAGGTGTTGAGACCCTGGAAGAAGCCTTCTCCTCATTTTCCCCCACAATTATATTTATTCATCAATTGTGGGGCTCAGGGAGAACGGCTATGGGACGATGCCCAAGGTTGAAGAGACATTACCTGCATTTCTCTCCCAATAGTGGGGGGCTGCTGCCAGAGGACAGCCCCAGCCATTTACGTCCAGCTCCTCATACCAGCACAGAAGGAGAGTTTTGTTGCTCACAATGAGCTCAGGGGTCCAAACAACACTCTTAGCCGAAGCCCCCTAGGAGAAATTGGATCTGAGGACTGTTACTCTCTCTAAGTGGGCTTCAGGAAAGAGGTCCTGACAGTCAAGTCAGGCTTTTGAGGGCACTCCTAGTGAACTATACCCACTCCTCTGCGGAGCTCTCAGGAAATCGATTTGTCAACCCTGCTGCCTATGGCACTTCGGGGCACATTGATTTTCAACAAACCAAAATCCCCGACCGGACCCACAGGGGGTTCGCTCACCATTGATAGGCCTGTAGAAGCACTGATTCGGTTGAACCCTGCCGTGAATTCGCTTCAGGACTCCGAGTCTGCTCCGTTGAATATACTGTATCAGAAGTCAGCCTTGAGATGCTGGTTCCTCTAATAAATTACCTACAGTACATGCCTGGGAAGCACTACCCAATATATTTTGATGGGTTGTTTGCATATTTGCAAGGGGTATAGATTCCAGTTTGGTGGCCCCGAGCAGGTGCAGGTTATGGAGCAGGAAGTTCAATCTCTTCTGGTGAAGGAAGCCATATAGACATTATCCTCCCCCAGAGAGAAACACCTGGTTCTACAGCCGGTATCTGATAATTCAGCAAAGGATGGAGGGTTACGTCCCATCATAGATCTTCATCAGCTCAACCATTCTCTGCAGAGATTCAGGTTCAAGACGCTGATGATACCTCTTTTCGTAAGTCAAATCAAGTCCAAGGACTGGTTTGTCACGATTGATCTAAAGGACGCTATTTTCATTTAACTTGGATATACAGTACAAAACTGTATATGTGCAAAAGTTTTAGACCACCAGTAGATGTTGTTTTCGCAATGGTATAATGACCATATATAATTTTATGATCTCTTCATTAGAATATAACCAGACAATGCAGGAAATTTGTATGTAGAATTAAAAAATAAATAAATAAATAATAAATAATAATCAGAAAAAAATCAGAAAAAAAGCTAAAGTGGCAAGTATTTAGTAAGCCTTTTTTTTGTACATTTTGTGTACATATTTCCTGTATTTTCTATTTGTATGAAAAGACTATCACAACTTCTGATTGATGCCGACTTTAACAACACTACACTACGATTACAATGTCTTACATGACTAAACATGCTTTATCATTTTCAAATACCTGTGTTTCTTTCACAGTCCATATTACAATGCAAAAATGGACACAAAAACATAGACCTACTGATAATTTCTGAGAAAGTGGAGGGTTGAACTTTCAGGAAGTAATAGTTTTAGCACACATCTGTCTGTCAGAGAGCTGAAGGATGGCAACGTTTGATATTGCGGTTGCCCCAGCAGCTGCATCACTGGGTAAGTGTTCTAAACTTACAGCACAGCCACAGTCTTTTTTTCCTTCTCTCTCATCCTCTGCTTCCCTTTGTTCCTCCCTCTCTCCTACACTGTCACTTCTTTCATTCTCTTTGTCTTTTTGCACCTCTAGTTTTTGCTTCTCTCTTGTTTGTCAGCAATATTGAGGCTGTATCTGCTCTATAATGATTAATGGAATTTTCAGCAGCCCGGAAAAGACTTGTGTCTTGTCAGTGAACCACCCATCAATGAGGCTTTCTGTCAGAAAAGTGCAATTACATGGCTTTTAACAGACCCCCTTTTCTCAAACACATTTTCTAGCTTTTTTTCAGGGTGTCACAGAACCCTGAAAGCCCAAGCTAACTGTTTGCTTTTCCTCATTATAGGCAGAGAGACAAATCATTTTGTGTAGTAACATCAAAGTTCAAATGGCTTACATGTATTTCTTCTAAGTATGTAATTGCTCTGAATACTGAGAAAGTGGAGGGATGAAAACTTGAGACAAGTGTCTCAGGAATAAAAAAATAAAATGTAGCCTCATATAGAAGTAACCTTATTGAGATAAAGACCCATAAAATAACAATTGGAGTTTTATGGCTTTTAGTCCATGTCTGATTGTGCACTGTGTACTGATATGGATAGAATTTTGACCTGTGGATGTTACTAAAAATTGGACTGTCTATTGTCTGAATGTGGATGTTATGTAAGTTATGTCTAGATGTATAAATTAAGAAACCCACTGAAAATTTGTCAAGAAACCCAATGTAAATCCAATGTAAATTTTGCCTGACTTTGCTACTACAGTGGCCACTGCAGTCTTTGGGACTCCCTTTTGATTACGTAGGCAAAACTTAAAAAGCTTAAATAAAACATGAAAGTGCACCAAATAGCACAACAAGAAATTTAGCTCATGTTACAATACTCAAAGGTCAAAATACACATTTATACATTTATAAATAATATAATACATATAAATATAATTTATGAGATATATTTACCTAACTTCCTCAGGGAAAATGCACTGAACATATTGATGACATCCTCTCCTGCTCGTGGCGGAGGATGCTGAATTTTACAGACTTGTTCAGACACACAGTCAGCGCCTGAGGTCTTTTGCAAGTAAACTGAAAATAAGTTGACAATGCAATGACCAATAGACTTCTGTCAGTGAAAAATGAAAGAGCAATAGACCAAAGTATGTTTCCTTTGTTTCAGTACATTAGCTGTGTAAACTTCCATGAAATGGAAGGAGACCCACTTCCAACTTCCAAATTTAAATTTTCATTTTATCCAAACTTTCTTTTAACCCTCATGCACTGTTCAATTTCCAGTTGCTGCCTGTATGGTCTGGGTCAAATTGGCCCTAACTGGATTCAGTACGATTCCCCAAAAATCACACTATGAAAACAAACAAACAAACAAACAAACAAAATAAACATACAATCATGTACAAATAATAAACATTTAATATCAATACTTTTCACACATTACAAAGAATAAATATCTTAATTTATGATTTATACAAATGTTTTTAACTACTATTTTTAAGACTGCCCCTCCCCTCACCTGTGGGACATTTACAATGATACATTTATAACAATAATATCTTAGTCAAAACCTAAAGTAATTTTGACAAACTATATATAATTTGAAAGCTTTCAGACTCTACGTTTCATATTTGGTTATGGTAACACTTTATTTTAGGGTATTTTAACTAGTTGCTTATTAGCATGCATATTAATAGAATAATGGCTATGTATTAGTACTTATTAAGCACATATTAATGCCTTATTCTGTATGACCTTATCCTACATTCATAATCCTACCCAATATCTAAACTTAACAACTACCTTGCTAACTATTAATAAGCAGTAAATTAGGAGTTTATTGAGGGAAAAGTCATAGTTAATAGTTTATTTCTGTTCACTATACTAAAGTGTTACCTTGGTTACTGATTTTCAAAAGAAATGACAGAGGAATAAATAAATAGCGATAGATTCTTCATTTGTGAAGTGGTGCCAAACTATAACACAACCTCTGATTCTTTTTTGTGTTTTTATGTGTTTTAGGGATTTAATTCAAATCAAATTTTAACATTACTGCCCAAACTTGTCACAGACACGTCAGGTTCCACCTCACTCCCTTACCCGCGCACTCAATCACCGGAATTCTAATCACCGCCACCTGAAGCTCATCATCACAGTCATCAGCCACACTACAAAAACCCCACACTCACACACACACATTGTCCGGTCTCGTTCGTTGTACAACTTGTTGTATGCTTACCTCAAGGACTTCCCAAGTGATACTTACCCACCTCCATCGTCTCCATCGTCTCCATCGTCTCCATCGTCTCCATCGTCTCCATCGTCTCCTTCGTCTCCTTCGTCTCCTTCGTCTCCTTCGTCTCCATTGTCTCCAGTTCTCCTCGTGTTCCTACCTGCCTGTGTGTGTGAGTGTTCCTGTCTGCAATCTCCAGCGTCTCCATCCACCATCACCTGCAGCACAAAAAAGGACAGTATTAACTTGCATTCTTCTCCAATAACCATCTTCATCACCATCTACTTACCTGTTGCTCTGCTGGTCACTTCAATAAACACCGAAACTGCTTATATCTCTGCTTCCTGTGTCTCTGTTGTAACAGAAGACCGGACCATAACAGCTACCCATCAGCATGAGCAACCGGGACCCGTTTCAAGAGCTCGTGGACGCATTGCGCTGAGCACTCACTCCTCAACACCCAGCACCGTCACCAGCACCCACCGCCGCTGCCTCTTCCGCACCCGCAGTCACCGCTGCTTCACCTGTTTACACCGCCAGTCCCATGGCCAAACCGGCGCCCTACTCAGGATCGGCGGAGGACTGCAGCGGATTCCTCCTTCAGTGTGAGTTGGTCCTGGAGATGCAGCCGCACTTCTATCCCACCGATACGGCGAAAATAGCGTTCATAATTTCCCAGTTGCAAGGTAAGGCCCTTCAATGGGCGGATTCCCTCTGGACTCAAAAAGGCTCTGTCATACAATCCTATTCTGCATTCGTGTCCCACTTCAGAGAAGTCTTCGGAAAACCCCTAACTGACTCTTCAACTGGTGAGAAATTGTACAATTTAAAACAAGGAAACAGTACTGTTAACGATTATGCCTTGCAGTTCAAAACGCTCGCCGCGATCAGCGGATGGAATGAACAAGCCCTCATCACCACCTTTCGACAAGGTTTGGAGCCTAATGTGCGGTTGCATCTCGCTGCATATGAGGACTCCATTGGACTCGAACAATTCATCCAACTCGCCATCCGCGTGGGTTCTCGTATGCAGTCGTGTCTCCTAGAGCACCAGGGCCAGCCACTGACCACCACCCTCCGTCGATCCGAGCCCGTCAGCCCTCCAGAACCAGCCACCGAGTCAATGCAAGTGGATAACTCCCGTTTGTCCCCAGCTGAAAGACAGAGAAGGCTGACCCTGAATCTTTGTTTATATTGTGGATCTCCTGGGCATGTCATTTCCACATGCCCAACCCGTCCTCCTCGGCCCGTGGTGAGTGCTATCGTTCCCTCTATACAACAGATGAAACCACTCACTACTATAGTAAACCTTACTGCTGATAATGCTTCTGTTCCAGTGATGGCGCTCCTCGATTCAGGGTCAGCAGGAAACTTCATCTCCGGCGCCCTCTGTTGACACCTCGGGCTCAAGACCTCGCCTTCTCCGACTAACTACCAGGTCCACTCTATCACGGGTAAACCCCTGAGCCGCAAGATGATTCGTCGTGTCACAGGACCCCTTCAACTGCAAGTGGGCATCTTCCACACAGAGTACATCCATCTGCTGGTTCTGGAGGAATCCACCGCTGACGTGGTTCTAGGGCGCCCATGGTTGGAACTCCACAATCCCACCATCTCCTGGCGCACGGGCGAAGTCCTGAAGTGGGGCGATAACTGTTTCTCCAACTGCTTCCCAGAACTTCCAGTCTCAAGTTCTCCTTCCTCCAAGAATATCTCCATCAATGCCACTTCCATCGAAAGTCCTGTGGAAAAGCGCTCCGTCGATGTTCCACCCGACTACGCCCCCTTCAGTGACGTCTTCTGCCTGCAACGTGCCTCCAAGCTTCCTCCACACCGGCCATGGGACTGTGCCATCGATCTGTTACCGGGTGAGCCAGTGCCCAGGGTACGTATATACCCCCTATCAGTACCGGAGGAGAAGGCCATGGAGGAATATATCAAAGAGGCCCTTAACCAAGGATACATCCGCCCGTCTACTTCCCCTGCTGCTTCAAGCTTCTTCTTCGTGGCCAAGAAGGACGGAGGCTTGCGGCCTTGCATCGATTATCGCTCCTTGAACAAAATCACAGTAAAATTCAGATATCCACTTCCCCTCGTCCCAGCGGCCCTGGAACATCTCCGCGGTGCCACTGTGTTCACCAAGCTGGACCTCCGCAGCGCGTATAACCTCATCCGGATACGCGAGGGGGACGAGTGGAAGACCGCCTTCGTCACGCCCACCGGCCACTATGAATACCTTGTGATGCCGTATGGCCTGGTCAATGCCCCCTCTGTATTCCAGGATTTCATCCACGAGGTGCTCCGGGAGTTTCTCCACAAGTTCGTGCTGGTGTATATTGATGACATCCTCATCTACTCCCGGAGCTTGGCCGAACATCGCCACCACGTTGCGGAGGTCCTCAAGCGCTTACGGCAATTCCATCTCTTCCTGAAAGCAGAGAAGTGCTCTTTCCACCAGCCCTCTGTCCATTTCCTCGGATATGTGATTGACCAAAGTGGCATCCGGATGGACGAGGGGAAGGTCTCTGCAATCCAGAACTGGCCCACTCCAAGTACCATAAAAGAACTCCAACGCTTCCTTGGCTTCTCCAATTTCTACCGTCGTTTCATCAAGAATTACAGCACCATAGTCAGTCCACTCACCAACCTACTCCGTAAGCAGCCCAAGTCTCTGTCCAGGTCCCAGCCTGCCACAGAAGCTTTTGAGACCCTCAAGAAGGCCTTCACCACCGCTCCCCTCCTCGTCCACCCTAACCCGGACCTGCCATTCATCGTAGAAGTGGACGCCTCCACCACCGGAGTGGGAGCGGTCCTCTCACAGCAGCAGGGGAATCCAAGTAGGCTCCATCCATGCGCCTTCTTCTCCCGCAAGCTCAACCCGGCGGAGGTGAATTACGACATCGGGGACTGTGAACTCTTAGCTGTAAAGCTCGCCCTAGAAGAATGGAGGCATTGGTTGGAGGGAGCAAACCACCCTTTCCAAGTACTAACAGACCATAAAAATCTTGAATATCTAAAAGCTGCCAAACGACTCAACCCACGCCAAGCCAGATGGGCAATGTTCTTTTCAAAATTTAACTTCTCCATTTCATACCGCCCTGGTTCCAAGAACCTCAAAGCCGATGCTCTTTCACGTCTCCACGCTCCCGAGGAAAAGAATGACGACCCCGAAACCATTCTACCTGAATCTATCTTCATGAGTCCTATTGAATGGTCAGAAGAGACTTTACCCTCCTCCAATGCCTCCTCACGCACTCCGCCGGGTTGCCCCCAGGGCTTGCGTTACATCACCAGGACACAACGCACTCCACTACTGCACTCCGTTCACTCATCACTTGGCACTGGTCACCCGGGGGTCAATGAGACCCTCTCGCTGCTCAAACAGCGCTTCTGGTGGCCAAACATGGCCAGCGACGTCAGAAGGTACGTGCAGGGCTGCAGGGAGTGCGCCATCTCCAAGAGCCCACGCCATCTTCCAACCGGCAAGCTCAATCCTCTGCCCGTTCCTGAGAGACCCTGGTCACACCTGGGAGTGGACTTCGTCACGGATCTCCGCGAATCTGATGGTCACACCTGTATTCTGGTTGTCGTAGACCGTTTCTCCAAAGCCTGCCATCTGATCCCCCTGGAAGGTCTACCCACTGCCATGGCCACAGCGGAATTAATGTTCAATCATGTCTTCCATCATTATGGAATCCCCGAAGACATAGTCTCTGACAGAGGACCTCAATTTGTCTCTCGAGTCTGGAAGGCGTTCTTCTCCCTCCTGGGTGTGACCGTCAGCCTATCGTCTGGATACCATCCTCAGTCGAACGAGCAGACGGAACGGAAGATCCAGGAGATCGGTCGCTTCCTGCGTACCTTCTGTCACGGCCACCAGGACTCCTGGAACCAGTACCTGGGTTGGGCCGAGTACGCCCAGAACTCCCTCCGTCAAGCCACAACTGGATTAACACCTTTCCAATGCGTACTCGGTTTCCAACCCCCACTGTTCCCCTGGGACGGGGAACCCTCCAACGTGCCTGCAGTCGACTACTGGTTCCGGGAGAGCGAGAGGGTATGGGACTCAGCTCACCACCAACTGCAGAGAGCCCTGCGCAGGCGCAAGACGACAGCCGACCTTCGGCGCTCCCACGCTCCAACCTACCAACCGGGGCAGAAGGTCTGGCTGTCCACCAGAGACATCAGGATGCGCCTGCCCTGCAAGAAGCTGAGTCCCCACTTCATTGGCCCATTCACCATCCTCCGACAGATCAACCCCGTCACCTACCGGTTACAACTCCCTGCACAGTACAAAAGAATTCATCCAACCTTCCATGTGTCACTCTTAAAACCTCACCACCCTTCTGTTCTTCCTTCCACAGAACCTGACGTGGCAGCCGTCGAGCCCCCCCTTCCACTCATCCTGGACGATGGGACTGCCTACGAGGTTCGAGAGATCCTGGACTCCCGGCGCCGTGGTGGTCTCTTAGAATATCTGGTGGATTGGGAAGGCTGCGGTCCCGAAGAACGCTCATGGGTCCCCAAGAATGATATCCTTGATCCTACTCTGTTACAGACTTTCCACACCAACCACCCAGACAGACCTGCCCCACGACCTCGAGGATGACCACCACGACGTCGGGGTCCTCGGCCCTCAGGAGCGGGCGTACTGTCACAGACACGTCAGGTTCCACCTCACTCCCTTACCCGCGCACTCAATCACCGGAATTCTAATCACCGCCACCTGAAGCTCATCATCACAGTCATCAGCCACACTACAAAAAACCCACACTCACACACACACATTGTCCGGTCTCGTTCGTTGTACAACTTGTTGTATGCTTACCTCAAGGACTTCCCAAGTGATACTTACCCACCTCCATCGTCTCCTTCGTCTCCATTGTCTCCAGTTCTCCTCGTGTTCCTACCTGCCTGTGTGTGTGAGTGTTCCTGTCTGCAATCTCCAGCGTCTCCATCCACCATCACCTGCAGCACAAAAAAGGACAGTATTAACTTGCATTCTTCTCCAATAACCATCTTCATCACCATCTACTTACCTGTTGCTCTGCTGGTCACTTAAATAAACACCGAAACTGCTTATATCTCTGCTTCTTGTGTCTCTGTTGTAAGAAAACTCTTTCTGAATAGGATGTCTACTTCATAAATATTTTGAAAAGTAGTTGAAGAGCTCTGACATACAACACAGAAGTGTTTTTTTTTTATTTTGGGTCTATACAGTTGCTTTTTAAAGGCTGTCTATATGGGTCAAATTGACCCACGAACAGTAAGAACAATTTCTGTATGCATATTTCACAACACATCAGCATGTTGAAACTTTGCATGCATGTTCATGACCCTAAATGAGAAAAGTTACACAATTTCAAGAAAAAATAATGTAAGTCAAATAGTATTTCAGATAGATTGAAAAAATAAATAACGTAACCTTGGTTCCCTTAGATACTTCACTTGTATTGCGTTGTTCGTCTTATTATTCATAAGACAAGATGCATATGGGGGAAAACTCCTTTTTCTCTGATTTCTGAAGCCTTTTTCAATCACGCAGTGAAACCGCATGGCCATTGGTCCGTGAAGTTAAAGTAAATGAACCAATGACAGTGCGGCATAGCCGTGCGAGCCAATGGTGAGTGAGTGAGCGTGCTCGAGCCCGCCAAAGGGGTGGGGTATCGGGGTATATAACTGGCCGTCTCACCTTGGCAAAACAATTTAATTCGACGCAAGTAGCACTGCAAAGTACGCAGTACTCGTTCCGTATCTAAAGGAACCAAGGTTATGTTAGTAACCAAGTATTTTCCCTTTTGATACTACACTCGTACTGCGTCGTTAGTTTAATATTATTCTTATTATTCATAAGACAAGATGCATATGGGGACAGTCCAATCACTCTGTGCTACGAAGGGGGACAACAGAGCATTCGGGCAGAGCGTGAGGAAGGAAAAGGGCTTGCGACGGATACCCATAGGACAGTATGAGGGACCCAGCAGTCAAAAATAATAGAAAGAAAAAAAAAAAGTCCCCCCCAAAAAATATATATTTTTAATGAATCAAAAGAAGCATTTACCAAAATAGAGAAAAATCAAAAATAAATCAAAACAACTGATTTAGGCCTAATAAAAGAGGTCGACAGAACAAAACTGTCAAACTAGTTAAACAAAATAAACAAACTAGTTAAATGATTGGAAATAAAGATTACATATACATTTTGTAAAGAAAAACTAAACCAAAATGCAATTAAGAAATGAAAAATGAAAAGACATGGCAACTTAAACAACTCAACCACCCCTATAAGTCAGCAGTCCATTGGTACCGGCCAGCGGAACCCAAAAGTGGCGGAAGCAGCACGTCGGTCCTTTAGACAGGCGGACTCCACGACAGAAGTTCGGAAATCTCCACTATTCTCCACACAGCCCCACACGATGGTAACTTAAACTCAAAAGAAACCAATATTAACAGAAATATACAGCATAGTAAACTAAATTGTGTGCACTCCAACTAGTTAACATGTACTGATATTTAATAAAGTATTCTGAAAGGAAAGCCAACCGAATCTGTGTCTTATTACTGAATATATGGGACAAGATACACAATTCATAAACTAAATGCATCGAACGATTAACCAAAATATTGAAATAAATTAATGCTTGCCTGTACATGCGTGTATACGTGTGTGTATGCGTGATTGTGTGTGCGTGTGTGTGAGAACGTGTTACTGCTCACTGATGTGTGGCCGCATCATGGACCATCACAGACAGTATAGCCTGGACAACGGGGACTGAAAAACACTGTAGTCATCCTCCCAATCCCATATAGCCAAGGCGCCAGCGGGGCTAGAATGCATATACGTGGCAAAGAGTATAGTTATACCCGTACATGGTCGGGGTCATAACGGAAACCCATAAGCTGGTCACAGTCTGAGACAGAGTAGGTTCAGCTTCTGATCATCCTGAGGAGGAGGAAGAGTGGAGAGAATGACAATATGCGACCTAAAGGGGGTGGATAGGACCTTCGGGACGTATCCATGTCTTGGTTTCAGGATGACTTTGGAGTTGTTAGGCCTGAATTCAAGACAAGACAAGCTCACAGAGAGCACCTGCAAATCTCACACACACTTAACCGATGCTAAAGCTAGCAGTAAGGCGGTTTTCGGCAACATAGGTCGTAAGTCGGCAGACTGGATTGGCTCAAAGGAAGGGCCTTTAAGGCCTCTAAGACCCAAGGATAGGTCCCAGGTAGGAACCGTGAGGGGACGAGGAGGATTCAACCTCCTGGACCCTTTCAGGAAGCAAACAACAAGGTTGTTTCTCCCTATCGACTGCCCTGCTATAGCTGCAACATAGACCTTAAGGGTAGAGGGAGTACGGCCTATTTAAGGGAGTAGAGACGTCTCATTGACAGAGCTCCAGCTTGTGAGATAGTGCTTAAGACATTCCCAGGGAGGTTTGCAGGCTCCCATTGAGAAACCACACATGAAGATCCCACAGCTCGGGTCTGGGGTGCCATATCGTTCCTCTCGCTTCAGAGAGGAGGTCTCATCTCAGAGGAATTGGCCATGGCTTCATGGGCAATAACTGAGACAGTTCCAAGAACCATGGTTGTGAGGGGAATCAGAGCGATCGGGGGAAAAGCATAAAGGAGGAGGCTGGGCCAGTCTTGGGCCAGGGCGTCCCTGGTTTTTGAGAAATAAATTGGGCAATGATAACTGTCTTCTGAGGCGAAGAGGTCGACCTCTTCCCTCCCAAAGACATCCCAAATTTTCTGAACTGTAAAGGGGTGGAGCAACCATTCCTCTGAGGGAAGGTTGTTCCGAGACAACATGTCCGCCCCTGTGTTCAGTACGCCTCAGTATATGCACTTCTGTCAGTGAGAGCAGGTTGCGTTCGGCCCACTCTAGGATGGTTTTCACTAGAGTGAAGAGGAGATTTGAAGAGAGCCCGCCAAGGTGATTTATGATGGACACCACTGTCATACTGTTTGATCTGACTAAGACATGGTGTCCCACCAGGAGAGGAAGAAAAAGTATGGAGAGCTTGTTATACCACCATAATATCCAGACGGTTGATATGAAGCTCGCTTTCTGGGCCAAGATGTAAAAGATATAAAATAAGTCTCTGATGTCCCCAGAGTGTGTGTGTAGTTTTAGCTCAAAATAAACCACAGATAATTTTTTATAGCATGTTAAAATTGCCACGTTTTGGGTGTAAGCAAAAATGCGCCATTTCATTGTGTGCCCTTTAAATGCAAATGAGCTGCTGCGCTTGGCCTAAGAGGGCAGAGCTTCAAGAGCACATTCTCCGGTGTCAGGAATCAGTCAGGATGCAGAAACTGCAATTATATGCTGCATGGAGATTGAACAGGTATAGTTAAGTTATAACAGGTTATAACTTACTGTATATTGTCTTCTTGTTTTTATCCACTATGTTAGTACAAGCCTGTTTACCGATGAGTTTTATAACGTTTATTGTACTTCACACAAAATATGAAGCGTCTGTTTTCACTCTAGAAAATCACTGTAAGAGCTTAATAAAACACAGTGCAAGTGTGCATCAAAGTATTATCCATAAACTCTCTCTCTTTCCCTTGCATTATCATCAACATACATAGTGAAGTACACAGAAACACTCGTTACAACTAACAGTAAACAAATATATAAAGACCTAATGCCTTTTTGGGTGGTGCTTAATAAACTGGTAAACTTTATATTCGTAAATCAACTCTGATGAACTGTAATAAAGTGCTCTCACCTTCATTACTGCCATATCCAGTATCACTCTGGAGGCTGTAAGATGGATCAGAACAGTTTGTGCTGATCTATCCTTGAGTAACAATTTTTTAGCACAAGCTCTGTTTTGTATTGTCCCTTAGTATTGAAATTCGTTCAAAGCAGTCCGGTGTGAAATGATTTGCACAGACATAAACGAATTTCAGTAGAGTTGAGGGAGCAATTTCTTCGTAAACAAAATTAATCCACCTCGTTTTCAGCGGCTCAGATTTCGGGAGTAAATTGACAGAGCTATGTGGATTAATGACGCACCGGCTCTACTCTGCAATGAAAAAAAGGGAGCTTAGCAGACCTTATTGAAACACCGTGCCCATGAGCGGGGGATGGAGCGTGTATACCTGCAAGCTCTGTATCCCGAAGCAGCATATCACTTGGTGTATAGTAGTATACAGCAAGATAAATAGGAGCATATTAAACAAACCTAGCTTGTAGAATCTGGCAAATGTGTTTGATGAAGCCCATCCTGCTGCAGAACAAATGTCCTCAATGGGTATACCATTTGTCAATGCCCATGATGAAGCGATACTCCTTGTAGAGTGTGCTCGGAGACCTACAGGGTACTCTACATTCTGTGAACTGTAAGCTAGAGCTATTGCATCCACAATCCAATGGGAAAGCCTCTGTTTTGAGACAGGCAGTCCTCTAGTGCGGCCGCCAAAACAGACAAAGAGCTGCTCTGAAAGTCTTAGATGTCTAGTGTGCTCAACATATACGCGCAGAGCGCAAACAGGACAAAGTGGTTGCGAAGAGGGGGGTTCCCCCGCGGCAGGCTCATTAGAGACAAAAGCTGAGAGAATTATAACCTGTGCTCTGAACGCCATTGAGAGTACTTTAGAAACATAACCCTCTTTCAGTTTGAGATCGACCTTGCAGTCACCAGGTCCATGAGAGAGTCCATGCAGGACTCGTTGACTGAAAGAGCGTGTATATCGCCCACTCATTTAACTTAAGCAAGCGCTAGCAAAAGCACCGTCTAATAGGAGAGCATTTTTAATTAAATCGACTGCAGTGGCACGAATGGTGGGCTCGTCAAAGCTTTCAGTACTAAAGTTAAATCCCAAGTGGGGATAGTGGGTGGACGAGAAGGGTTCATTCGTCTTGTTCCATGTAAAAATTTTGCCAATAGATCGTTTCTGCCAACAGGTCGATTGTCGATTTCCTCATGGAAAGCTGAAATAGCAGCAACATACACTTTGAGCGTAAAAGGTGCGCTCTTGCAAGAAAGATAGTATAAGTGAAATTGGGCAGCTCACAGGTTCTTCCGTGTTTAAGGTACACCAGCTCTCAAAATCCTTCCATTTATGAGTGTATAGACCCCTCGTAGAAGGGGCTCTCGCTTCAGCAATAGTATTCAGCATGCGCTGAGGGAGTGCAGCTACTGGGTGGCTCCACTGAGCGGCCAGACGTGCAGGTCCCACAGTTCTGGATTTGGGTGCCAGATCGAGCCCCTCGCTTGAGACAATAGGTTCTTCCTTAACAGGACTGTCCAGGGGGGTCCCGTTAACATTTCTAGCAAGTCCCGGAACCAGGGCTGAGTGGGCCATTTCGGCGCAACTAACAGCACGGCTTCCCTCTCCTCCCTGATTTTGCATAGCACTTGATGCAGGATTTTTACTAGCAGAAATGCATACTTGTGCGCTTTTGGCCAGCACTGAGTAAGCACATCCACTCCCAGCATGGACTGTTCAGTTAGTGAGTAAAATAGTGGGCAGTGAGTGTTCTCTGCTGACGTGAAGAGGTCCACCTCTGCTGGTCCGAATATGTTCCAAATCATACTCACTATTTGAGGGTGACCCTGTCTCGACAGCATGTCCACTCCGCAGTTCAAACGGCCGGGGACATGGACAGCTCGAATAGATAAAAGGTGCTGGTCTGCCCATGACAGAAGAGCCGTCGCGAGCTTCAAGAGGGGGTGCGAGCTGATCCTGCCTTGGTGATTTATATACGCTACCACTGCCATGTTGTCCGAACAAATAAGAACATGATGGTTGTGGAGTTGAGCATAAAATTGCTCAAGGGCCAGGTGAACTGCCTTCAGTTCTAGGCAATTTATGTGCCATGCTTTCTTTGTGTCTGTCCAAACACCGAAAGCTGGACTGTCAACGCAAAGGCCACCACAGCCCGTGCATGATGCATCTGTCATGACAGTTTTGCATCTGCTTACCTGCCCCATCACCACGCGCCGTTTGTATAGCGTGTCGCTCATCCAAGGGGCCATTGCGAGTCACCAATACGCGCATTGATCCCAAATGCCGGAATGCGGGCTTTCAGCCAAAACTGGAGCGGGCGCATGTGTAGCATACCCAGGCGACACACTGCTGAGGCTGCCGCCATCAGCCCAAATGCTCTCTGAAAGCATTTTAATGGTAACGATTTCCCTTCCCTGAACAATGTGGGCGAGTTCGTGACTGTTTGCGTGTGCTCCGGAGTCAGGCGGGCTTGCATAGAGAAAGAATCAAGGCTCACTCCTAGGAACAAAATACACTGTGTGGGTTGGAGTTTGCTTTTCTGAAAATTGATCGTAAACCCCAAACATTGCAGCTGGTTGATAAGCATATGCTTCAGCTGGCGCAGGTCTAAAATAGGGTGCAGCTCGCTGTCATTTTTGGGAACCAAAAAATAACGATTGTAAAACCCACTCTCGTGCTCTTCGTGATGGACTACCTCTACTGCTCCTTTTGTCATCAGATTCTGAATACGCCCTCCATTTCTCTGTGTAGAGTGTGAGAGGTGTCATTGTGAAGTGACGTGACAGCTCGTTTGTGGGGGGCAGAGAACCGTCAACACAGGGAGTGTGAGTGGCAACTGAAAGAGGAAAACAGCTCTTTTTGTGAAGTTGAATGCTTTTTATTGCAAAACAAACAACAGCAGAACATTTCACAACATTCTCGTTGCCCGCAACAGGCAGGGGGACAAGGGAAACTGTTAGAGGATTTAAACGGGTTCATTTCGATGCCGGCACATGGTTTAAAGGCCGGGGCAGATGAAGAGCACTGGGCTGAGGATGAGCGTGAGCGTGCGGGAAGAGTAGCTCCGGTGCACTTAGGCATAAAGTGCTTTATAGCCCTGGATTGCTTTTGAGCTTCGGTGAAGCACTCTGAGAAGGACTCCACAGAGCTGCCGAAGAGGCCGGAGGAGTTGATGGGAATTCAGAAGTCTTTCAGATCCGTTAAAGTCAACCATATGTGACGATTCAGCACAATGAGACTCCCCATCGTGCAGCCAATGGATTGGGCTGTTGATTTCGTAGCCTACAAGGCGAGGTCGGTGGCGCTGCGGAGCTCTCTGAATATTTCTGGGTCCATCGTATGGAGGGCTGAGGTTGCTTGCCCAGCTGCAGAGTAGGCTTTTTCGGCTATGCTTGCGGTGGTGTGGCACGCTTTGTTGGGGTGCACCACGTAGACTTTATTTTCAAAGACTCCGGGCAAAGATGAGCAGCAATTGCTTCCTCCACAGGGGGGAGATATGAATATCCCCGTGTGTCAGCGCCATCAATTGTGTTGAGAAGTGCTGGCCCATAGATGTGGGCATGAGCTGAATATAGCTCTTTGTGCACTTTGGGAAAAAAGGGGGCTGGTCTTTGGAAGCCTGCTTTGCGGCATCGGCTGGGTTGAAGGAATCACTTGTCCAACCTGCTTTGTTCTGGTTCAGCGGGAGGAGCCCACTCCAGCTCAAGCTCCTCCACTGCCATAGAGAGAATAAGGAGAAGTTCCTCGTCCGCATAGGCGGTCTCACTACGATGAGATGTGGAATCCTCCATGGGGCTGGCGGCCCAATCAAATGAGTCGGACGCAGCCATTGACATGGCTTCCTCACGTTCCTCATCAGGAGCCCCAAATGACACGAGGATGTCGCCGCCAGAAGGGGGACGGAAGCCTGCTTCGGTATACGTCATGGGGGAGGAGGGGAGGTCAGGAGAGTGAGAAGCACGTGGGCGCACCGGCATGGGTTCACCTATGGGCCTGCCAGTTTCCATCTCAGGATAACGCTGCGCCCTCCTCCGCGGCTCGGTACCCGCAGTGACTGGCTGTTCATTCAGCAGAATTGTGATCAGAGTACGGAGAACCCTAATATTCATCTCCTCGCAGTGAGGACAACTGGGCTAGACAATGGCGTCCTCCATGTGGGCGCGGCCCAGGCAAAGGACGCACGAATCATGTCCATCTGGGAGCTCAATGGGTCTCGCGCAGACGATGCAACGCTTAATTTTTAATTATTGTTCTCACCAGAATGCTCGAAGAGGAAATTTCTTTTCAGAATAAATCCACTTGTTCGGCGATGAAAGAAAGAAAGAAAGAAAGAAAGAAAGAAAGAAAGAAAGAAAGCAAGAAAGAAAGAAAGAAAGAAAAAGAAAGAAAGAAAGATAACGAAGAAAGAAGAATGATTCTAAAAAAAATGGTGCAAGCATCGCCTTATAAAGAGGGGCGGTGCCCCCTCACATTCGCACGCTTGAATGCCACTGGCTATTGCAGTGCAATAGCGCGATTCAATCAGGCTTCAGTATTTCTAGGAGAAAGGTGTTTCCCCAATGCATCAGCATCTGACGTGATGTTGAGAGACTGATATTGAAAGGAAACTCCTTTTTCTCAGATTCTGAAGCCTTTATACAATCACGCAGTGTTAACTGCATGGCCATTATTTTGTGGAGTTAAAGTAAACAAACCAATGACAGGCATCGGGTATCTGGTTATATAAGCGGCTGTCTCACCCTGTCTCACCCTCATCGATTCATTCTCCTTCAGCGACACAGATATCATCTCTTCGCTGAGACTACGAAACTTGAAGCTGCTTTCAACTGCAAGCAAATGGAATACGCCGCTGATTAGCTCGCCGCTCTGTAGCAGTTTGATCAGCTCGCCTCTCCTCTGCTCACTGCTCTCTATCTGCTCGCCGCTCTCAAACAGCTCGGCGCTCTCTGGCAGCCACTGCCCACGAGCAGCCTGCAGCTCACTCACCACTCTGCCAGCTTGCTGCTCAGATTGCGGCTCTCGTGCAGTGCTGATCAACCCAAATTTCTCTGGTGTTTGTTATTAAATATCGAACTTCTGAGCGCTTCACTTGCCGGCCCCGCCCCCGCGAGCGGCGTTCATTGAGGCAGTGTGTTTTCACTACAAGAGTTTTAGAACAATCTAAATGCTGACAGCGCTCAGCTGAATGTGATATGATGCTCTCCCCTGACTCAGGTAAGACTCATGGTATATATTCACTCTGAAAGTGCATATTTCTCCAGCGTTTGTTGTAAAATGCCCAATCTCTGAGCGTGTTGTTTGCCGGCCACACTCCCGCGAGCTGCATTCATTGAGGGCACGTGCTCTCACTACAAGGGCAGGAAAACAAGCTCAATGCTGACAGTGCTCAGCAGAATATGACATGATGCTCTCCCCTGACTCAGGTGAGACTCATGGTATATATTAACACTGAAAGAGCATATCTCAAGTGTTTGTTATTAAATGCTGAACCTCTGAGCGCTTCACTTGCCGGCCCTGCCCCCACAACCCGCATTCATTGAGGGAGTGTGCTTTATTACAAGAGTGCTAGAACAAGCTCAATACTGACAGCGCTCAGCTGAATATGACTTGACGCTCTCCCCTGACTCAGTTGAGACTCATGGAATATATTAATTTTGAGAAAGCAGATTTCTCTGGTGTTTATCAAATGCCGAATCACTGAGCGCTTTGCTTGCTGGTCCCGCCCCGCAAGCCACATTTACTGACAAACAGCCTCATATGTGTTCCCAGTCACCCCATTCAATTTCCGGGTGCTGGGAAAATGTGTTTATTGCATGCAAAGGGCCCGTTCTAGCGCCCAAGTGTATAACCGCCGTGGTAACAAGATGAAACACAAATATACTTGAAAAAAGAGAGCCAAAATTTCTCTTCCACCCCATGTGTGAGTTGCACTATCCAGTTTCTAAAGTGACTATGTACTTGATTGTTATCATTTTTTTTCTTGGCAGGGCCTGAGCACCAGGGGCAGAGGACTGGTGATTCCTCACAAGTGTGTACTGACCACCTCACTGTGTGTGTGTGTGTGTGTGTGTGTGTGTGTGTGTGTGTGTGTGTGTGTGTGTGTGTGTGTGTGTGTGTGTGAGAGTTTGTTTATATTACATTGTGGGGACCCACGATGTAATATAAACCTGCCCTTGTGAAAAAAAAGTGCACTTTAGTATACTTTTATAAAGTGTACTTATTGCAAAAATAATATACTTTAAAAGAACACACTTAAGTGTGAATTAAATGTAATGTTTTCATCGCTTAAGTGCATTATATCTGTACTTAATTTCAAATATATCACATATTAAGTTCATATTAAATGCAATAAGTTGAACTTATGAGTGATTTTTTTGAACAACTTAAGTGGTACTTTAATACAACTTTATGACAACCTTCGTAATTGCTTCTAGTACCTTTAAAATATAGTTAAGTGCACTGCCCAATGCGCTAACAAGCAATTAATGTGAACTAAAATATATTTTAATATCAGATATCAATACACTTAAGTGTGAGTTAAATGTAATGTTTCATCCGCTTAAGTGCAATCTATTTGTAATCAATTTCAAATATATCACAGATTAATTTAATATTAAATGCAATAAGTTGAACTTTTGAGTGATTTTTTTGAACAACTTAAGTGGTACTTTAATACAACTTTATGACAACCTTCGTAATTGCTTCTAGTACCTTTAAAATATAGTTAAAGTGCACTGCCCAATGCACTAACAAGCAATTAATGTGAACTAAAATATATTTTAATATCAGTTATCAATACACTTAAGTGTGAATTAAATGTAATGTTTTCAGCCACTTAAGTGCATTCTATTTGTAATTAATTTCAAATATATCACAGATTAAGTTCACATTAAATGCAATAAGTTGAACTTCTGAGTGATTTTTTTTAAAGCACTTAAGTAGGACTTTAATACAATTTTTGATGTACTTCAAAATATGGTAAAAGTATACTTCCGAATGTACTGACAAGCAATTAATGCGAACTTAAATATACTTTAATGTAATTTACATGTACACTATTATATAATTTAATACATTTGTAATTAAATTTTTTGTACATATAATAATGAAGTTACAATTTAGTATATTTCAAAATATTACAATCAACACAAATGCAAATTGAAACCCTCTACATTTACTGACAAAATAATCTCTAAAACAAATGCACAAAAACCTTTTTGTTGATGCACAAGAAAAAACCCAAGAAACACTATACACAATCACAAACAATTACAACACTTTAACTCTCATTTATAAAGAGTCTGGAGGACAGTGAGGCTTATATGCACTATAATTTTCTCCATCACATACAAAGGTACCTAAACCTACCATCACAATCTTTCTGCATTTTTACATTTTCAGATAAAATCATTCTGTATAAGATGATAAATAAGATAACACCCATGAATTAATACAAACAAAATGTAAAGAAAAGAAAAGATTCAAAACTTTGGGTAACACTGTACAATAATTTTTTATTAGTTAACTAATTTAGTTAACATGAACTATGAATGAAAAATACTTTAAGCATTTATAAATCCTAGTTAATATTACGTATGCATTATTAAAATCAAAAGTTGCATATGTTAATAGATAATGCACTGTAAACTAACATGAACAATAACTATACATTTTATTAACTTGAGAAAAAAACATTTTTTATTGCCTAATGTTAACAAATATTGATAAATACTGTAAAAAAAAGTCAATGCACATAGTTAGATAATGTTATCTAATATATTAATTGATGTTAACAAGCGAGACCTTTTGTAAAGTGTTACCTTTTGTAAACCTTGTTACTTATAAGCTCTGCAACCCTTACTAGCACAAACATTAAACAGGACAAAAAGGTTTCTTCTAAAATCTTACTCCAGCATTACAGTGAATGTAATTTTTAAAAAAGAAAAAACAAAACAAACAAAAAAAACAATGAATTCCAAAGGCACAAAAACAAGAAAACCAAAATTGTCTGTCACCACCTTTTTTTAAGTTGTATGAAAAAGTGCTGTTTATGTCAATGTCCCAGAAGCTCTTCATCGGCAGAAAACCGTAAATGTCCATGAAGCTGCGAACCACCTCTACACAGCATGCATAAATGAACATGTTCCAAAGAGGCAAGAAAGTAAAAAAAAAATAAATACATGGAGGAAAAAAACAAACAAAAAAGAAGTAAGAGTCAGTCCGTTATTATAATTGGTTCAATCGAATGAAATCAATAGATATAGATATATATACAGAACTCCAAAGTTTATATCCACCTTTGTAGGTTTGAAAATAATAAAAACCCATTTGGTATTCCCTAAAGGCAAAGAGTTGCTGATAGTGATTGAAGCCTGTGGCCAAGATGTTTACTGTGTACTGATAATTTCCTCCACTTTAATACCAGTTACAGTGTGAAATAAATATGAATGAACATCTGAAGGTATGTTACAAGATACAGTACAACTGATAACCATAACATGTCACATTTAATCGCTCAATCAGTGTTTCAACGCGTGGAAAGACGTCAATGAAACAGCTTGTAAACAATGTCACATAACATCACATTTACTTCAGAAAAATCATATTCAGCATAAACTCATTAGTCAGCTATAGAGAGGAGCATTCTGCTAATTATATGCACCACGTTACATATTCATTATAATTTTATTTTAACATTTTTTTTATAATTAATTTATGTATTTAATGTTTGAATACATAATTTATGACAGCTACAATTTAAATGTTTATATTTCAAGAAACAATTTAGAGTAGAAATATGATTACATAATCATAGCTTTATTATAAAACAAACAAATCATACAAATTAGCATTGTAGTACTTCCCTGATGAAGCAGTTTATTCTGCAAGGTGTAAGTA